>NW_003805482.1:129683-427991 GCF_000255335.2 Galendromus occidentalis | reverse complement strand
TCTTGACGTATTCGATTTCAAAATCAAACCCCACCAATCGCAGAGCCCAGCGCTTGAGTCTGGCAGCTGTGCGTTCCTGTAACCCCTTTGTGTTCGAAGTTTTGAACAGAGCAAGCAAAGGCCGATGATCCGTTTGGAGCACGAAGTGTCTACCCCAAACGAATTTCTTGAAACGTTCGACGGCCGTGACGAGCGCGAATGCTTCTTTCTCTACTTGGCCGTAGTTACGTTGAGCCTTCGTGAGTGCTTTCGACATGTAGAATACGGCCCGTTCGCTCCCATCGGGGTAACGTTGAAGAAGGACGCCGCCGACTGCTGACGGACTTGCGTCTGCGGCAACTACAAGCGTTTGACGAGGATCGTAATGAGAGAGCAGCAGAGGATCGCACGACGGAGAACCATTAACAAGCGTGTCTCATGAAGGGTGTTGTCAGGTGCCATGACGAGGATGTCATCGAGGTAAACAAGAACCCCTTCTATCCCGGCGAGCGCTTGGTCAATGGTCTTCTGAAATATCGAGGGAGCTGTCTTGAGGCCAAAGATAAGACGAGTGTATTTGAAGAGGCCTCGATGAGTGTTGATCGTGGTCAGCGGCTGACTCGAATCATCCAAACGCAGCTGGAGATAGGCATCGGCGAGATCGAGCTGAGAAAAGACTCGATTACCGGAGAACTTTGTCATGACCTCTTCCATATTCGGTAGAGGGTGTTCAATGTCTACTAGAGCCTCGTTTAGACCAGTTGAATAGTCTGCACAGACTCTGATAGCCCCACTCGGTTTCTTGACGACTACTATCGGAGTTGCCCACTCCGAAGTGTCTACCAGCACGAGAGTACCGTTCTTGACGAGTCTGTCGAGCTCTTGGTTGATTGGCTCTTGGAGTGCGAGAGCCACCGAACGAGGGCGGAGATGTACCGGAACGACGTTGTTTCGAAGGTGAAGGTGCACTTTCAGTTTGGTGCAGGTCCCGAGTCCAGACTTGAACAGATCGGGAACTTGGTTTCCAAAACCTGCGCACTGATCGCGTTGACAACAACGACGTTGTTACCGAAATTCCAGGTCACCAAATGCAGTTGTTTGAGTAGGCGGCCACAAAGGAATTGACCTTCCCACTAGCGAGCACAAGGAGAGGCTCTACAACTGATCTGTTTCCTAGTCCGAATTCGGCGTCGAAGTAGCCTTTAACGTTGAGGGTTCCGCCGTCGACATGCGTACACGAACTTCCATAAACGTCCAAAGACGGAGAACCGAGAGCTCTCCAGGTTTCGAGGTTGATTGTGGAAATGTCGGCGCCGGAGTCCGCCCGGAACTTCACGATCTTGCCATTAACTGTGACCTTCACGACCGTGCGACCTTCGTCGAGCTCGGCCTGGTTGAGCGTAGAGTGGACTCGCACCTGACTGCTTTGCATTGATCTGCACACCTTCGCGATGTGTCCGGTCTTTTTGCAGGCGTTGCAAGAGGAGTTCTTGAAGGGACATTCCCTGCGAGGATGATCACCTGCACAACCAGCACATCCGCGTGCAGACAGAGACTTCTGAGGTTTCTTGGTCTCATAACGCCGCATCACCGTTCGTAGATCTTCCAACTTGATGTCCGGTTTCTCGTCGACTGCTCTCATGATGACGCCCCGTAGGTTCTTGTAGGAAGGGTCCGAGAGATGCAGTAGCATGATAAAGATGTTGAAATTGTCCAAGGTGAGCTTGCTGAACTCGGAGTCGTCACCGTAGAACTTCGTCGAGTTGACGATTTCCTCGACGAGTTTACCTGGTGCGTGACGTACTGACAACGTGTCATGTTGGCGACGAAATAGGGACTTCGATTCACCGAACATCGATTTGAGTTCTGCGACTAGTTCGGTGTATGTCTTATCTTCGGGATGTACAGGTGACGTTCGACCTCGTAGTTGGTTGTACTCCTTCGGCCCCAAGGCTTTCAGGAGGAGCTGAAGACGCTCCTCGTCAGATGCAATGAGAATCGAGATACTTTCCATTGTGTCTGAACCAGCGTTCGAACGTTATCCCATTATCAGGATCGTACTCGAAGACCAGCGAAAGGACGTTGTTGAGAGCAACGACTCTGTCATCGCTGATTGATACCTTCTCGTCCTGCTTCTTAGACATCACCTCTAGGAGCTCCGTGAGCTTCTGCACAACCTCTTCCATGACGTTGAGGTTCCTCGACGAGGGTTCGAATGGTTCACAAAATGGTTCGAATTAACTGCGACTGCGCCAATTGAAGGGATCTATGCTAGTCGGTGTGATACGAGACCGGGGTTAGGTTGAACTTCGTTTTTACCCTTCGACGGGAGACTCTTATATACTTTATATTGTGAGATGTGGACGAAGCCGATTGGCTCGGCACCGAGAGCGGTATCGGTGCACCCTACAAGAATGATATCCACCCGGGGCAGTCCTATGAAGCACGTTGTTGCTGTTCATTGACTCTTCTATTATATCCACGCCGATGACGTCAAGGAATGCCGCGTGATCGACAGTGTCGCCGACTGCAGGGACCTGCAGAAAACAGTTGATGACTTCTCACAGTCGCCTGCCTCCATGGAACTCCGACTGTCATCCGAAATGTGCTCTACTCGGAATCGGCCGGATGTTGACCCTTTCCAATACAGCATCTGCGGTTCTCCGCTGGAATGCCTCCGTACCTTACGAGTCGTACAGCTTCACATAGACGTCCGGGTTTCGGATTGATGAACCATGAGATCGTTCTCGTCACTGTTCTTGTTGTCGCCGGGAGATTGGATGTCGGATCGACGACTTCCGCTTCGAACACTCACGGACTGGCTTTATGGTTCTGCAGGTCGGTAAAGGTATAGACGCAGACGTTCGTCATCACAGACGCCTGGCGCTTCACGAATCGAAGATTCGGCCAACTCCGAGCTCAAGCGACGAGCGCTCTCAACTCAAGAAGCTCCTTCCCAACTGCTCAGAACGGCGACCGTCACCATATGCCTCGGAGATTTGCAAAAGCTACCTCTCAACCTGGCAATGAAAATCTACGACATGAAAATCATGGCCATCGTACGGTACGGAATGTCGACGATAGCGCCACACCTCGCCAAGACCACGATGACCGAGCTCGACAAGAGCAAGACAATCTTCCTGAAAGCGACCCTCGGACTCAGCAGGTACACGTCAAACACATTCGTGCTAGCACTGGCAGGAGAGAAAACCCTCTGCGAAGACTTGAGCGAGCTAGGGTACAGATTCAACGACACTGCATGGAACGAGTACAGGGAGAGCCTTAAGATCAAGAGGGCCAAACACCATAATGCAGGCTTCACCACCGGACCAGCGTTCACCGGAGAGACATGGAAGAATGCCAACCAGAAAAACAGGGCCTACATATGCCGCGTTACGTACCACGGCTATCATCACGAAATCTGCCAGAGAGCGGACTTCTTCGAGACAATAACTGACTTATGTACTTTTAAATACTGTGGAATGGAGCGGATAGACCGCCACCACATCTTGAATTGTATATATTTTCAAGACAAGACGATCAGCTCAATCGTTCGAGAGATATCAAACCACTGCGGGTAACCTGCGAATAAATCACTTGTATTGTATTTAGTTGCGACCGAGCTCCTTTAGTTGTACCTGAGGCGTACACCATGTACCACAGCGAGTCAGGAGCCGCAGAACGATTTCTACTCGGCGGTTCTGGCGTCGGGGATGAAAAGCGGATTCTGATCTTCGGTCGAGAGACGGCTGCTAAGTGGTTGGGTTATTTACAGCGAATCCACGTTGATGGGACTCTCAGTCTAGCACCGGGGAGGTTCGAGAAATTATTCGTGATCCTCGCTGATCGTGGAGGGTTCGTGATCCCGTTGAGCTACGGGCTGCTCCCGGAAAAGTCCGAAGACTCGCATCGTCGCATGCTCGACCCAATCATGGAAGCTTTCCGTGCTCTTCATCCTTCGTCAATCGCTTCGGAACGGGTCTCATGAACGCTTTCAGCGCGGTATTCTCAACCGCCGAATTCCATGGTTGTCTCTTCATCTTGGTGATGATTATGAAGAGAAAAGTTGCATCGTTCAATCTCCTCAGACTCAGACGTTCCAACAAGGATTCGAACTTCTCTCTCGGGGCTCGGATGATCTCGGCGATGGCTTTCGCGAGAGGAGACTCGTTGGACAGTTGATGATAGATCTGCTTGAAGTCTTGCTAGAGGAACTGAGACCCAGATTCACCTACTTCGAGCTCACGTGTGTCGGTCACATACTGAGCGTTCGTCTGGATGGGACGCTCATCAGGGAAACTGCTGTTTCACAGGAAATGTGGTCCGTGCGGAAGCGGCGCATCGGAAACTGCAGGGAGCATTCCGCGTCTGTCATCCTCCGACTCGGAGGTTCCTCTTCTGCCACCGAACGATTTATCGGTAGCATCGCTTCAATAGCTTCCCAGTCTGAATACCCTTTGACTTGAAGCCGAATCGGATTCGGCGCCGAAGCATCCAGCGCCGAAGCATTCAGCGCCGAATGATCCGGCGCCGAGTTGTCCTGCTCCGTTTTGACGGCGGAATTCTCTACACAACTTTCACAACTCAGAATACTGCGTCGCTAACACTTTGTGCTCTCAAGCTCCGTGTATTCAAGGAGAGAAGACTTCAATGGGGGTCCATCGATTCTTCCGCAGGACGAAATCGCCAAAACGTTGGGGTTGGGAATCCTCGAACATCCCTCGCAACGATGTCACCCAAGAGATTGCACAGTCGTCCAGCAAGAGACTCAGAACCCCTCTGTATACCGTGCTCGGAAGTACACCTACCAATTTGGTCTAACACCGAACGAACGCCATCGATCTCATTTACTGATTCTTGCTCAACAATGAAACCGGCAACCAGCGGCTGAAATGTTTATCAAAGCCTATACATGTCACGCACTGTACGAGCCGGCACAACTGCCGAACTAAGCAAAGAGCCACCGGCACTATATGCCAACCTCTTTTATCGATCTTTAACGTCCATAGTCTCATCGCATACAATCGCGATCGATCTTGTTCCTAGGAAACGTTCCTTCGAAGCTCTGACTCGAGCTTTGGAAGCCTCAGGCAAGTAGTCCCGGAGATGGTTGCGGGCTGAAGGTATAGAGCCAGGGACCCTTAGGCTCGGCTCCAGAAACGTTATCAAGTTTACATTGTCGAGATTGTGCAACGGTATTCTCGCGACCGCGAAGGCTTCGACCAAACCCACGAGCGCGATTTGTCTCTATTCACCGGCTTCACTGAGTTCACCGAAAGCTCATACTTTGATTGAACGGGAGATTCGCCCTTCTCGATGAGAACTCTCGCAATGAGTGGTCTCCCTCCTTGTGTCTTAGGGTCCCAAGGTGTTCTGCAATGGCATCCCCCCACGTGTACTCGACGAAGAAGTTGCATGAGCTACAGAATAACCGATCTGAAGAGCCATGAGATGCTTTGTCAGTGAATTTCTTTGCTCGCTCTCCGGGGTAGACGTGAAGGGCCCTTTGACTTCGCTTGCGGGCGCTCATTTCTCACTCTGATCGCTCATGTCTAGGTTTTGCAGCGGGGAGGATCCGCCGCTATTTCGAGGAGAAAGTTCTGTGTCTCAAGGGGTGGAAGCGTCGGCACCGGCATCCCGGTTGGAAGCTTCTGCATACTGAGGCGACCAATGCTTTGCGAGTCAAACATCAGCGTCAATCAACTCGCGACTTCGGAAACAGTGGAGAGGTTGCTAAGCGAAGGGTGGTTCTTGAGCGAGTATGCAGAAATCGTGAGAGAGAAGCTCCGTCCTCAGCTGCGCGAATCTCGCACGGAAGTTTCGAGATCGTCCTTCGGCGTGCATCTCTTCGAAATTCTGAAATACGTCGCGAGTTTTCCTTGATGCTCCACAGGCTTCAAATCATGCATTTCGTTCGACGAGGCAGCGATAGTCGTAGAAGACCGCTACTTGACTCTGGATGTGCACCATACAGAACCGATCCTCGGCAGCCCGAAAGTCGCAGCGCTTGGGCTGATCAGGCCGGATGATAGAGCTACCGGAGAGATCCTCCGAGATATCATAAACTCGCGGCTCGATAGTGTCGGCCTGTCGACGAGAGATCTCTAGGCCGATGCTAGAGACTCATTCGCCTTCGACTCTGCCGTCCTCTCGGATACGGACGGAGTCGGTTTCGGAATGGGAGAGAATTCAGACGACAAGCGATTCAGACGATGAGGCAACAATTCGAGACGATCGAAGAGTCAGAGCGGATCCCAGAAGCTTCTTTCAAGAAAAAAACAATGAGACGGATGGAATCATGCGGCATGCTGACAGAGTATTCGTCCTCCCGCTGCGCGATCTCAGAGGATCGACACCCATAAAGACCCTTCACCGGAATCGGACTACGAGAGTAGATGTAGCCGAAAGGAAGACCGCTCTCTCGAGTGTATGGGCCATTCTCGAGAATCCTCGCTCCGACTTCGCGTTGCAAAACGAATTCGGTCAGAAGAAACCATCAGAGAGAGGAATGATTCAAATCCTGGAGAATATACTCAGTGTTGAAGGAAGCTTTGCTACCCTGGAGCCTGATGCCGATGAGCCTATCCGGGCGAGTTCATTCCACTCAATCATCATTCATGTTAAGTCTACGTATCAGAGTTTCTGAGCTCAAAGCTCAATCATCTGAGCACAGGAAACTCTGGGGAGAAACTCAGGGTCTCTTCTCCGCTCCATCGAAATCATTCGCATCCGACCCTCGATGATAGTTCCGTACTCCGGAAGGCTTCCCAGCATAAGGCCAAGTAGTGTTGGCCCACGGAGTTATCGGGACCGAAAAATGCTCTTCGGAACCTGACCCGCTGACAAAGCCGACAGTCCTGAGATCCCAGAGGGCCTGTTAAAGAGGAAAATGGGTCTAGCCCGAAAATAAAAACGAGCTCTCACCCGGTCTCATCGAAGGTTGAAGTTGGTATGTACCAGTCTATGGGAGGCAAGATCATCAGGGAAAAAAAGACTCCCAATGGCACAAGACCTAATAGGGTCCCATGGGGGAAGCGAATAAAAATCAGTCAGACTCGAAATCCGGCAGGCACAGTTTTCCCCGTGTTCTCATCGAGAAAATAAATGAAATCTCTCACAAGACCGACTCTCAGGACAGCTCGAGGCATCTCAAGGACAAAAAGGGCAAGTGAATTTTCATGCAGGGTCCCGCCGAGAGAAATCAGAAGCCCGTCAAACATAGAATCTTATTGCCGAGAGGTGACGATGACGATCGATGTCCAACGGTCACGAGACCTCATAGAGTCTTACTGGGAGGGATTAGAGGCCTTCTGGCACGAGGAAAAAAACTAATCAGCGACGAGAAGATCAAGTCCGGAGACCAGAAAACTCACCGGAATACCATCGAGGGAAATACGAGACCGATAGGCATACGATTTCACAGGATTTTGAGATCTAATGAAGTTCCAGTGGAACGATACATACCCTTCGGACACAAGATCTCACGGAAGTCCCCTTGTGGAACAGCGAGATCGTTTATGCTTGAGACGTTATATCGAGACAAGCAGGAAAACACGGGTTTGAGAAAGAATACGACGAGCCCGTCAAAATCCGATGAGAAGGAAAACGAGTAGATTAGTCATTGTATATCATGGGTCCCAACGAGGAAGAACACGAGGCCCAGTATCATCAGCCCTGACAAATCCTCACTGGAGGAATGACTCGAAGAGTGGGGAACGAGATTCCCGGAAATTCCAGTCTATTGTGGACATGAGGAGTGCATTTTTCGAGGAGCGGGTCTGCTCTAAACTCGTTGGATCACACTCGTAGCGCTCCGACAGAACTCATTCGGATTCCCCACCTCTCTATGAGGGGTTACTCAAGTCGTCGAGGCTCGCGCCAGGCTGCTGACTGCTGATCCTCGAGGCGGGAGAGAATTCTCGACGAGTAAACTGTACTCAGACACCGCTCATCAGGAAAATTCATGTGCTTCAGTCATGGAATCCTCGATCCGGAGAGAGAAACGATTCCGTCGCCTTGGGAACATTATTTATCACCGACGACGATGAAATGAAGTATCAGTCGGAATCCCAACGAGGAAAGAACCCAACCCAGGCGAATCCCCACGAAGCTCAGGACAATCAGACACTCGGCGAGCTCTTATTGATTGATAAAGCCTTCCGTTCTACAGATGTCTGGTGTCATATATATGAGAAACTCAAAACACATCAGGCATCAGGCTCCGGAGAAGCGTCGTTACTCTTCCAATTTAGCCAGGTTTAGTCTCCTCTCCCACAGCCTGGTCTATACGTATATTCTCTATTCGAAGCTCTTCCGAACGACTCCACAGTCGTTTGCTTCCCTCTCCACAGCCCGAACGGAGAATACGCTTTCATTTTGGCCGAGAGGATCGGGGAATCGAGAACCGAGAGATCGGAAACCGGGGAATCGGTGTATCTTTTGCTCTCCATACACTTCTTCAGCGCCTCTTCCTCGGAAAGGATTTCGTTGAGTATCAATTAATCACTTTGACTCTCGCAATCATCGAGCCTCACTCCGTGTGGAAATTCCGCGATACTCGCAGTCTCGAGGCGTCCGCTTTGCGACAAAGTTCCGATGAGTGCTTATTTGAAACCCTGCAACGGGCTCCCGCGATCGATGAAATCGGGGCTGTGACACGCAGTTCTGGCACCGCGCGAATCGTCTACCAAAAAAACCGACTGTTCCTAAAATTCTGAGCTCAGGGTGTTTTCCCCTGAGCTAAGAGTCAGAAATCAGACACCGCGCACGACGATTTAATCATATATCGTATCATGCGTGCATCGAGAGACAGAAAGGAGCGGAACGCGGTGAATATCCCACCTCGACAGACTGCAAACGACGGCACTACTCGAAAGAACAATTTTGTCTGACCGCTCAACGACCGCCATTTTTCGGATGGCCGAGAGTTGCTCTCTTCTGTCGGAGTTGGTTCACATCCACTGTGGAGAGAAATTCAGTTTTCCGGTTAGGTATCGGTGAAGCTACAGGAAACATCATGGATGAAGTGGGAAGAAATGTCATTCAATGCAAGCAGCGTCCTAAAATCGCGAAGACCAGGTGAAGTTCAATCAATGTTCTCTGCGGTTCGCAGTCGCACGTCCTCCAATGCGGTTCCAATCTCGAGGAAACGCAGAGAAACCGCTCATTCGATAGGCCTAGGCGAATTCCGTGTGCTTGATGGAAATCAGATAGAATCGGAGACTCCCGCTGAGGTTCGCCGAGCTTTCCGGTATGGATCTCCAGAGAAAACAGATGCTACTCTGGAATTCTCCCGGATGCAGATATTCTCTTGTTGATGGAGCCATTATGTTTCGCGCCCTCATACTCACCAGCCAATCTGTATCTATGCACCGAAATGTTCTGATTTTGCGACCGATCGCTGACGAATTAAGACTTCACGGACTCACTGCTCGTTGACAAGGCGACCTCACCTCCGAATATGTTGGGGAAGGCTCTAATCTGTTTGTGGTCGTTTTCTTCAATTGTGTAGAGGAGTTGCGCAGGTCGCGTGGCATCCCCGGAAGCAGTTGAGGAAGTATACGAGTGACAAGACCGGCTCTTATATCTGCTGCCCGTCCGAACATCACTTGTTGGTTCTTGCTTCGCCCAGCTTACTGCCGTGACTGAAATTATACTGGAATTTCGTCAGCGAGGTGCTTGGAAAACCACCCCCTCTTTTCAATGAGGAGAGGGGGGGCATCTAATTTGTTCATTTCATGCTCGACCTTAGGGTCGAGGGCTCGGATTCGCTTCTACAGGAGAGAGCTTACGCAAGTTAATGAATTGCAGTTGATGCAAGCAGTGGAGCCGACAAATACAGACAATCAAGCATCAGAAATGACTTTGATGGAAACTCTCTGCTCCTCGGTCATCAGGAAAGCCTTCGACTCCATTCTTCGAGCCATCGCTTTGTAATGAGCGTCCGATGAATCAGAGAGCACAATCCTTCACGAGCAGACGCTCAACTTTCGATCCCTCTGCTAAATCTAGAATTTCCATGGCCTCATTGATCCGGAGGCGGTCCACGGGGACGTTTCGAGGGATTGCCTTCTGGCGGACCCAATCGAGTGTACAGCTCCGACCTGTTTCCTCAGTCGACCGGCCCATCAATCCGGATCGAGAGGTCAGGCGGAGAAAATACATCTCGGAAATCGAGATATTTCAATATCGCCCGCAGTGAGCCGAATCCTGGAGCCCAAGCTTCAAAGGGGAACGTTGCCCGGAATTCTTTTGTACGGTCAACGCTCCAGCTCTCGCGATCGGTGACGCAGAGCTGCATCGGGAACTGCAGTCCTGAGTACAATGAAAATATCGGGAACGCATTCAAGACATTATCAGGATTTAGTTGGAGAATGATTCGATGAGCCGCTCGACCCGATTGATCTTCTGCAGTTAGGAAATGCGAGCCTGAATCCGGTTCGAATTCAGGGATGATCAAAGCCGTCGGGCTGCTGAATGCATGACCTGGGCTCTAGGAGCGACTAGAGAGCGATCGTCATCTCCCACTTGACGCTCGCTCCGGGGCCGGTTGCTCATGGATTCCCCGAGGAGCGACGACGCGAGTCGGCTCTTGGTTGTTTGCGAAGTATATCGAACAAGTCACCGATGTACGATCGCGCCGCCGTGCAATTAGAGCCACTCCCATCATACAATGCATCCACCTATCCCACCTGGCCCCTCAGGATGAAGAAGATGACAAGATCCACGAGAGACCTAATTCGTTGCATCAATCCCGCGGTTTCGAAGACTCATTGCATTATCGATTCGTTGCGTAGGGGGAGACTGAGTATGCCTCTCATGGATTTAGGATCATGCACGGCAGCCGGGGTTCCGACGGGAGCAGTTTCCAGCGCCAGGTACACAACGCATCAGCGTGGAAAGTCAGCCCTGCATTCTCAGGGTCCAGCTATTTTGGCTCATGTATCCTGGGCATTTCTCCATTCGCATCAGATTCTCAAATTCCAATAGCCAGCCCGATTGAAACGCGGCACGCGCCGGCGAGAGTTAGCAGCGGTGAACCAGACTCACAGTAGAACGGAATATAGTCGAAGAAGAAGAAATTCTTGAGCCGGACCAGCCAATAACAAGTATACTGGATGATGGATTATGGAATTCGGACCCTTATGCTTATATCTTAATAAAAACAGTCCTTATTAGTACTTAGATTAGCAGGTATTCTGGAGAGCGACCAAAATCGGCATCAGCGCGGCCCTGGAAAAAATAATGAAGATGAAAGAGCTTCACGACAGAACAAAGACGCTAAGTCAAACTCGAATCCTCAAAACAAGAGAGGGCAGTATTGTCTTCCTGGGAGACCATTGTCGGAAGACGTGCTTACCCATGGCTTCAGCGGTTTGAAGAGTGCTTGGATGAGTCGTATTCATTTACCTACTCACAGCTGGAAAAATGCCCGAGAAAAGGTACAAAATGACAATATTATTCGATTTTCTGTGCTCGAAATCAATGATTACTCGACGGCAACGACGGTCTTGAGACATCTCGCCCGATTTCTCGAGTTCCTCCAAAGAATGACCGAAGAAAAGCATCGCAATGGAGGCCTTCTATGAGTTCTGGAGCGGCGTACATGTGCACATATTTATTTCAAAAGAAGCTCCACAGAAGCCTCGGGCCCCCGCGTCGATTCTCGCGTGAGCTAACAACTAGGACTAGCAATGACCTCAAGGATCTTCCGCGAGAAGCGCGAGTTTTAAGTTTAGAACAAGTTTTTTAATCCGGCGAGCTGGGCAATTCCAGAGACGTTCCACATCAGAGCCCCATGATGCACTCAAGAGGGCAAAGAGCCTATGACGATGGAGATCGCACGGATCCTCCGTCGCCGTGGCTTCGCATACGGTGCGGAAGGCGAGTGACCTTACGCTGATGTCGTAACCGGAGACTCTCGGGCCCAGACTTAAAAATGCCTCCGCTTCTCTCCGCAGTACGGGAGCTCCATTACGGTGATCTATTTTTATGTATTCGCCGGTCATGCTTGTCTTCAGTCTTTAGTTTTCAGTATTGACGTCGGCAAGACGAATTGAGCCAAGAGCAGAAAATGATGAGATTCATTCATAAGCTCGTTCATTCTTCTATGAGCTTATGCCAGCATCGCACATTCGGGAGTTGCAAGTCGTGGGGAGACAGCCTAGGCCGAGAACCGAAGCCAGCCATAACCTCGCTTCCGTTATTATTGGTGGGAAATTTGCTTCCTGAGCGGCCTAGGCTTTCGTCCATCCAGAAACGGGGATGAGACTCATTCATTTTCGGATCCGGGACTCCCCCGACATGAGCTTCGAGAAGACATGAGCCGGGAAAACCTTCCCCGAAGTGCAGGACAGTGACGGGATCGGGAGACGCGTCACCCGATGTTCACGCGATCGCTCATGTGCAGAATACTAGCCCTTATCTTCAGGCGCGACACGAGCGAAGTCTACCTGATGACATGCCTCAAGAATCTCCGTACGGTTTCTGCTGCTTCCGCGCGTCGAACTCCGAAAAGGTCTCGACCATCAGCAACCTGTCAACGAGGATTCATTATGCCTCTCTTAGGCGGGAGAGATGGCAGACCTGCTATGTTCGCATCGGGAGGCGGTCTTGACCCCTTCAGACAACACTGTCGGAGTTCAGGACGTTAATTATCACCGCAGAACTCCCACCGTTGAACCTGTAATAAGGTAGACGAGATTTCCGGCAGCTGAAATCCAGATCGAAATATGTATATGCCTGGCTCATCATGAGTCTCCTGGAGTGCTCTTCGGTGCGTCATTATGACTTACGTGACACACTGTGTAGTGTAGCAAACGTGACACAGTGTAACGATTGCAAAAGAGTCCACTTTTGTGACATTAGTTTTCATCATCGTCCCAGGCTCTCAAGGAAATGAGACACAAGAAACGATGTCAAACCTCAATGAAGGCGAGAAGGCTCTCATAGGAGAGCCGTAGCCCGACTGAGGCGAAATTATGCGCAGATCAGAGCTGGATCCGGCGGAGAAAAATAGACGGAAACTCTGCTAGGATGAGTTTTGAGCTTCGGAAGTCCCGTCCGGCTTGGCATCCCGTATATGGTAACAATTAATTTTGGCTCAGCTTCTATCCTAGCGATCTGTATCCAGAAACAGTCAGAGACAGTTGAGAAATGATCGACGAACCTGTCCGCGCGAAAGCCTCGAACTGAGAATCCGAGCCGACATCCAAGATCGACCCTCCCCGATTCTTCGCGGGATGACATAGAAGCTCGAGCGGTGCATGAGAAGTCGGGATCTGGAATCTCATTTCTGCCGTGGAGAGCTTTCTCAGAAATCGGAGGAAGCTCCCATGTCAAGTTTTCAAGAAGTAAGACATCCAATCGAGGATTCTCATCGAAAGATTATCCGACGCTGAAGTCCCTGCTTCGACGATGTCGCAGTGTTATTTCGAGCTCCATCCAACGACACGTGCCATTCTCGACAGAGCTCCGAGGAAAACACGACCCGGCAGACTGCATGGCGGGCGAGCACTCGGTACGAGCCTTCGGAGGCACTCGCTAGGGGGAGCCTCGGTGTCGGCTCTCCAGCTCCAGGTGGGCATTTGTTCGCGGGTTTCGGAGGTTTATACGCATGCGTCGGGTGTATTTTGACTGCGCCGCGCAGAAGGGACTCTCTCTGAACGAACAGGGAGCGGGACAGACGGACAGACGGTCGAGCGAGCGAGCGAGCCAACGACGACCGCTTGTCAGTCTTCAGTAGGACTGGAAGAGCTGAAGGCTAGGCCACGAAGCCAGACGAGCCACAAATCGATTTCGTTGGCGTTTTCGAATACGTGAGAGTGTCGAGTGCGTCGGAGAAGTCTCCGAGGATTGCAGAGGTCGCTCCCCGGACGTCAGGGACCGATAGAAGGATCAAGAAATATTATTTTGTGCATGTGTGTGAGTGGGATCTCGCCATAGATGGTTTGCTGCACCGTTCGAGGTTGACGAGCTCTGCGTGAGGCTCAGCAACGAAACGTAAGCGCGATTTTGGGCATTCGAGATGCTTAGTGTAAAGATAGCCCTCCGGCTTCTTCAACAGAGTGTTCGAGAGTTCCGTTTCTCTTCTTCGTTAAGCCTACTTCGAATAAATTGTGACTTGGTGTAGGTGGCCCCGGGGATTCCAGTCTCTGACTGAGGGCGGACAGACCCTCGGCGGCAGCGGATAAAGTGCTCTGTGATCGTTTTCGTGGTTTCCCGACTCGCTGCAAACTCAGAGTCGCTCTTATAGATCGCATAATTCTTCCTCCAGGGCACGTTGTGCTCCAGCTGACCGATTATCGATCCACTGGGAGTGAGAGGATGTTCGTGTGAGACCTCGGTCTGAAGCGTTGTCAAATGACCCAGATTCTCATATTTCGGCTGGTCATAGCTTGCGGCAAGATTTCGAGACCGTTTCTCGGGACTCTGGGCCGCCGACGATGCGATGCACGAGGGTCTCGATGCGGACTTTCCGGCGGCGACCCTCATTCCCTTCTGCCACTGAAGGTTTCGCCTCCAGTGTCCATGGAAATAGGTCATTGCTCTACGGCTCAGTACAAATCGAAATCCATTCAGCGATGTATTGATTCATCGGGAGACGTGAGAAGCATGCGGACTGCGGTGATGTTTGGATGGGACGAGAGTGATACGCTGATCCGAAGGAAACGGTTTACCTTTTCCCGGCCAGGCCAGTCTCGCTGATCCTGTCCTCGATGAGCGAGGAAAAATAAGACGTGTCCTCCCCTCTCTCCGACGAATCTCTGGAGATTCCGCGCGACGCTGTCGTCAATCTCGTCGCGCGGAATGAAGTCTGACAGCGTTCCTCAGTTCGATGGCAGCGAACGCGAGCGAACGACCTGGCGTGCCGGACTGCGTGCGGGTTGTCTGTAGTCTCCGCCGCCACTGCTGTTGTTCTTCTTCTTCTACGCTTTTCTCCGGCCGACACCGCCAGCACGCAGCCGAATCTCGTTTGTTGTCTGATGAATCAGCGATGGAATGTCTTTTGTTGACTCAGACTTCTTTGGATGGTCGCGCGAAGACGTAGAATCATGTGGTTTCTCCCGTAGCGAATGGGGCAATCGTAGAGCTCCGCGACGGGCAAGATTCCCGACTGTTTGCCGACGCGGCAAAGTGCGGCGAACTTTTTTCCCAGCGCCCCATAATGCAGCGAGCGAGCGGGCGACCAACAGACCACAAACATGACGACCTCGCTGAAGATTACTTTTTTATAGAGTGGAAATTTTCATCTTCTTTCTTGTTCATCACGCGCGGGGCGAATAATAATCAACGTCTGGACGACAGGGAAGCTCAGAGCACACTCGGAGTGGTTGTTGATCGTTACAATGCCGTCGACGAGCGAAACAGTGAATGCAGGCTCACCACCAGCAAACACAATCATAATTTTTGTCCATAGCGTCCTCCGTCTACGTAGCTCCGGCTGAAGGTAGCGATGTCATGCGAGCCCGTTTCCCTGCGATGAAGTAGGCCGTACGTTCACTGAACACTGGAAGAAAGCATGGACCCGCGACAGCAAGCGGCTTTTGATTGTATTTAGGACGAGAAGAGTGTCTTGCATCTCCTTCAGAGAATGGGATTTCGACAGCAATCGCGTGTACGGAACGGTCCTCTAGCGCTTCGACATTCTAACTCATGGACGATATCCTATCGTTCCGCTAGAACCCCGCGGTTACGGTGGGTCTCCGTAATCCCCCATTGTGGATCACGGTGGAAGTCCACCTCTATCGCAAGAATCTGAAATACGGCGAAAATGACGGCATGCTCGCCTCATACGCGCATCCACCAAGACTCCTCTCATTCGTATTCGGCGCCAGGCTGAGAGAACGTGACGAGTTGGGTAGGTGACAAGTCGAAAGCACGCCGAGGAATCCGACCGCGAGTTTAACCGCAAAAAAGAATTACGTCGAGGAAACTTGAGCTCGTCGCGCGCTCCACGTGCAGAATGGAATGCATTTCAGGAAACGAGGGCGTCGCACAGAGATCCGCTTTATTACGCTGAGCGAAACGGAAGTAGTCCACGAATGAGCTCGGAGAATATTAGCCTCTCGTGAAAGTCAGGAATAGGAGAGAATCCGAGTCCGAGATCCTCTACTACGGTCGGCGTCGAGATCGTAGGAGTAGAGAACGAGCTCCAGCAAATGCGGTGGTGAGTACGATAATCAGAACGTCTGCCGGTCGGGAAAACGGAGCAACGTACAGATTTCGGGGGGTTGGCGGCCGTTGCGCCGCTGCCGCCGCCGCAGTGAGAATATGATAGCTTCAAGTCACGAGAGCTCCCTTATCTTCCTTGGAGGCGTTCGAGGAACAAACGCTTGCTCCTTCTACGTCGTTCGTTTTGCTCGTTTCAAGCGTACTCACCGATGCGGGCCTCGTTCGATAGCCATCACCTCGGCTCGAGCCGCAACAGAGGTAGCAACAGCACCGGCCGGTGGAGGCTACGGCACGAAGCCATGCAACAAAGCACTTCTTGACCACGTCGCCGCGTGGGCTCGGAGAGGAGCGGGCAGTCACTAATAAGTAGCCGGCGGAGCCGGCCAAGGGATGAGGAGATGAAAACATCCAAAAAGGCGGACCGAATATCCTCCATTTGGGGATATGGAATAAAATTCCCTCGAGTTCCCCCAATGAGCTCGGTGGACGCATGAATTGCGTCGAGGACAAGCTCAAGCATCCACCGTTTACAGAGAGAAGTGCGCGGGCTCGGTTGCTTTCACGAACTGACAAAGCACACCAACATCCGGATTCGAGTTCTTGTTTAGCTCATGGAGCAGTTGGACTCCTTTTCTTCGTAGGTTCCTGTGTAACTCTCACTTCCCGTCGCCGCCGCCCCGAGGCAGCTTCCTCTTGTACGTCGTCTGGCTCCAGCCATCGCTAACGTTTGCTGGGAAGCCGCGCGGTGCTCCTTCTTGGACCGCGTCGGTTCGTCTGTTCATCGTTTTCCTTCTCTTTTCGTTGTCTCCCGTCGTCGTCTCCTTCTTCCAAAGAAAGGATCTTTGTTGACGACAGATCCGGCTAGAGATACCCTCGACGATACCCACAGAGTCCCGGCCCCCTTCTCCCCTCCCTTACCCTCCGTACAAGCGGCGATGAAATAGAGAACAGCAGGCGTGGAGAGCGGAACAAGGGGGAGCTCTGGCGTCACCTCGCTTATCGTCACGAAAAGGAGATTTTTTTCGGAACTTTTTTGTTGACAAAAGTCGAACAACAGCTGGTCTACCATCCGCACCGAGATCATCCTCACGAGACGTTCAAGCTGTGACCGTCTTGTGAGCGCCGATTTGTTCTACGTTGCAATGCAAGTTGTAATGTGGGCGCTAGCGACTCCGGCGACGCCGATCTCGATGGGAACCGCTGACGAAGAAATCCCCCACGGAAACGGCTCGCCGCGTTTTGATAACTTCTTCCATATTGGGTGGAGCTAGTCAACGATTTGAGACTCGAGAGCGTCGAGTCCGTCCCTCGGATGCTGCTGCCACATGGCTAGGCCGCCGAACAATCGGCAAGCGACAAGCAGCTTCCAGAAAAGCAGGCGTACGAGCTTCCGGAAGACACCAGAGGCGTCGCCAAGGACGACAACGGACGGCAGCTCTTCCGCTATCCTTCCGCCTCTTGTTCCTCTCCTCCTCATACTCGGTATCTGTATTTCCCCCTCGCCCCCCTCCCGTACAGTTTCCTTTGAGCGGGAGGAACTCGTCTCCCTAAAGTCCCCGACGAAAAGCTGTGAGCGGTGAGCCTTCTGAACAAGCGGCGGCGATGGTGGGACAGTCGCTCGCTCCCGTCCTCTCCCCCGCCCAACCCCAGGAGCGGGCTTAGTCGTCGACGGAAGTGTGTGAGAAGCGACGAAAGCTCCCTATCAGATCCGTTGATGCTGGCGGCGCGGCGGATGCGTCGTTGTGGCTGCCTCAACCACCGCAACCGGACAGAGTCAACACCAGTCCATGATGGCTTTTTGCGTCACTCACTGCATTGCCATCAGTACGGAATATTCTCACCCCTATTGACTCTCACGCTATCGAAACCTATCGCTGGCGTCGTCCATGTGTACGTACATACATACGGTCTGTCCATCGAGTTATCCCTGCGATACCTGCGATCCGCGGATGAACGAATGAGTCCCCCCTTTTTGATTTGTCGCAGAGAGATTCCACGAGCTTCCGTCGGGGAATCGAGATTCTGACGTAAGACTGATTGTATCTATCCAGCTAGGAAAAGGAGTAAAGAGGTCCACCTTTGGGAACGTCGCGCGATTGAGCACGCGCTCCACGCAGAGGCTACGGCGCCATCGAGTGAGTTCAATGTGAACGAGAGCGGCCTCGAGGCTCTCCGCCAGACGTGCAGTGAGCGAACGTCTGTAATTGGCACTTTTGCCCAAGCATCCCGTGAGGCTACCCTAATCTAGTCGAAGGCGGCGTCTTGCGAGATCGGGCCCCGCGTTGTCTTGCTTCGCCTTTCCTTGCCCTCTAGTCGCCCCGATTTCCCTTATCTCTCCTCAGCCCATTTTTTCTTCACCTTTTCCTGACCCTCTCTGCTGCTTCCTCTCCGAGTGGCTGCAGGGGTACGTCACGAGGTCTTGAAGGGTGTCTTGCCGCCGCTGCATCAGATTTCGGCGCAAATATCGTTCTGAGGAGCCGGCCGGTATTTTATCTTCGAGGAGTCGGATCTGAGCGGAGATTTCGAATAAAAATCCGAAAGGAGGCGATCATCAGAGACGGGACGGCGTCGTATCGCTGGCTGATGAGTAGGGAAGGCGCCGGAGATCTCGTGTCCTGGAACTACGCGGTTTCGTGTGGAAATCATCGACCGAATTCTCCTATGAGAGGAGGAAGTGCACTGAGAGCGGGAGTTCGGGGTTAAGAAAATGAACGAGCGGATATTCGAACGAAGCGATCCTCGGGAGCGATGAGCGTGGTAGCGTAGTCCAGTGCCCACACTGGCACCGGCCGGCTCTTTCATCACTCCCATGGTTCCTCTGTCCGCCGGCGTGTCTAGGGAATCGGAGACCACTCTCCCGCGAGTTTGTTTCCTTCCGTCTTCGCTTCGTCGCTCCTCAGAAGAGCAAGCGCTCCCGCTCAACAATAAGTGACGTACGCCGAACTTCTGTCCTGGGGAGTGCTGATCTTCTCAACTCCCTCAATGTCTCTATCCGGAAGGACGAATTCCATCCGATTCCCCGCAGGTGCTCACGCCAGTCAATGTGTGTACTGAGGCCTCATGACCGGCAGGGAGCGACTGCGAAGGGATTGAGCGAGCGAGCGAGCTATCCTGCGATACCGCGGAGCTCGCAGCCTCAACTTCACGCGTGATTTTGAGCCCGCGAACTCGGACAAGGACGCGAAAATCGGAAAGGGAACTCATAGTCAGTCGGTTCGCGGAGTGATTCGGTGAACGCGATCTTGGACGAAATGAACAGAATTCCGGAATCGCCTTGTCCGAAACAGAACATACATCGGAGAGCGATGTTGATGGACAAGTCTCCAGAGTGAGGTGTGGGACGCGTGGCCCGAAAGCCTGGCAGCGTGCGCTCTCCGTACCGGAGAGCGGATAGAGAGCGGCTGTGTGGAGCTCGGGTCGAATGAGCATTCGTCCTCATTCGTGCATGTCTGTAGCTCACCACCGGGCAGCCGCTGTGGCGGCCGGTCAGTCCCCCGAGTCGACCGGCTGCTTCAGCTATCACTCATCGTTCCAGAGTTTCTATTGGATTTGCAATTAGTAGATTATTAGAGCAGCGCCAGAGCGCGCACGAGAGCAGCCTCATCTGACGCGGCTTCCGACTCTGCTGTGATTGAGGTTTTCGGTAGCCTCAACCAAGAGCAAGATCCGCGGCCTTCGCTGAAAAAGTCGGAGCGGAATTTATCAGCTCAACGATTCCGGTCAGTTGTCTCGCTCGACTGCAGTAGAGTTCCTCCCCCTCGGTCGAAGCGAACAATGGATCAGCATAAGATGATGGCACCAAAGTTGGTTCCTCTCGGGCGGCCGAAGGACTGAGTGTGCAGCCGGACGGTGGGTCAAGAAACCGCGGTGGGTTGTTCCCGCGCTCGGCTATGAGGGACGAGAAGTCAGGTGGGTAGACTTGGCTGGCTGGCTGGCTGGCTGGGAGGAAGGGAGGATCATGGCTATCTATTTTTTGATCGATGCATTGACGCTCGCTCCGAAAGGCTCCCAGCACCTCATCCACAAGAGGCTTGGACAGTCTCGCGGAAGATTCGTGGGATCCATCTACTTCTATGGCTCTGATCCATCCAGGCCGATCTCGAGCTTTCTGTCTCATGAATGATGAACTCGTTAGCGAGAAAGAGCGGAACGACCGGAAGCGAATCCGGAAAGGAGAAGATCCTCGCATTAATGATCCATCGCGAGTCGAGGCCTCGATACGGGCAACGAATCGCCATGCGGAATTTTTAGACGTGCTCCGACACCACTCCGGCGAATTCGGAGGGGAGGGGGGGAAACTACATCCTCAATGATTGTCTTCTGCATGCCACGATTCTTCTGTAGCGTACAGGAGCTCGTGCGTGTCGGTCAACGGCGACAAAAATGGCAACAGCTTCCGCGATATGAAATGCCGGTCGTGTCGCTTTTCCCCCCGACGGGAATCGGGAACAGAAGTCGTTCGTCCCGACGTCTCGATTCTCGAGAAAGAAATTCTTTCCAACGCGGGTCGCATCGGGCAAGGGACGAGAATTGACAGCAGGGAGATTCCTGAAGCTTGCGAAGCTGTAAGGGACACTACGATTCCCACCAGAGCTTCCTTGGGAGCTGGACTTTGCTGTGATCGCACCTGAGTGATGGAACGGATTTCCCTGAAGAAATCGATTCATCGGGAGCTCCTGCAAATTGTAAGGATCCGCGCGCGGACCAAAAATGAGGACGCAATTCGACGCAATTATAGATCGTCTGTTTGGAAGTTCGCCCGTATCGCCGGATACTACTGCACTCGCCGACTTATTAATTTGCCAGATTGGATCTTCTGTTTTCGGAATCGGTCCCTCGTCCTTGAGCGGACGACTGATCTCTCATAGACGGCGGTCCCTGAACATGAAGTTTGTTCCGTCGAGCGAGCGCCGTAAAGGGTTCCAAGCTTGAAGGCAATCACAAAGGGCGGCGTCCAAGGTAAACAAGTCTGTCTCCCTACAAGTCGAAAGCCGAGAATGACATCTTCGCATTGAGGCACCGAATTCTCGGATCTTCGCTCGTCAACTGCAAGCGAAGACACCGAAATATCTGTGAATTCGATTGCTTGTCGACACCTGGTGTCTAAATTCTGAATTTTTTTGTCCCCTTAGCTAACCAACCGAAAGAATAACGAATCATTGAGCAAACTCAACTCGAGGGAGCGGAGACCGGAACAGGAACAGTTGAGGGACAGCGACGACGGATATTAAAATGAGAGTATGTCGCTCTCTCCGGAGAACCCCATCTGATTCATGTGTTCTTGTCGCACTCCCTCAGTCTGCTCTGTGCCGAGCTCTCCCCAGCAGCGGTTCTTCTCTCGCGCACTTACGCACGCGCGAGTACACTCACAATCAGTCACTCATAGGAAGAAGGGTCTCTGAAAGTGCTAGCCATCGATTCCTAAATCAGTAATGATCCTTTTTCTCTGTTCGAGAGGGGTGTCTGGCTCAGTCGTCGATATCCAGCTCCGACTGTTCCCCTACGCTCACAGTATGTTTGACTTCCTCGTGTTTGCGGCCGCGTCTGCTCCGAATTCCAGCGCGAGTCGTGTTCCCATGATGGGGAAGCGTGAGACAATTGAAGCCATCGCCCCCTCTCGCAAGAAGGTCCAAGAGTCCCATAATGACCAACGTGAGGGTTTGCCTCCGTCAGAGACTCTCAGGAAGCCTCCGAATACATGAGCGGCGCCTCCGACTTGAGGCCGAATTCCCAGTCCGAATATCCCGGGTCGAAAGGAGTTGTTTCGTCTCCAGCTCCAGGCACTTCCCGAGGAAGTCGAGGGGTTTGACCCCGGGAGGGAAGGGGAGGGGAGAGATACGCGCTGGCTCACGCAATTCAGGGACAGCGCTCACCTATACCGATTGGTAGCCCACCACGACTAGTGTACCTGCCGGGAAGGATGCGGCCAATATCGGACACCGAAAGTACCGAATCGTGTGGGGACTGCAGCGAGCTCTGGCACGGAGGAGAACAGCCACAATGACGACGACCGCGCTGATGCTTCCGAGAGCGGTGAAGGTCTTCGGTGAAGTCCGCCGGTGTGCGGGCTCCTGCGGTGTTTTTCTGTGAGCCAGCGACGCAAACTCCTTGGCTGAGTTGCACTAGCATGACTTGCGTTACTCTTGAGCGGTACCAGCTCCGAGAAGTTTTCCCGTGGGTATTTTTGACTAGAGGTAGACGCCGGATTCGACTTCTGACTTGGTTGTAGATCGGGTGGACGAGATGCCGGTATACACCTTATCGAACGAAGCTCGTTGTCGGTTGTTTTCTCCTCTGGGTCTCTGGAGTCGAGGTGAGTCCGCTGCTGCTGGCAGGCGGCGTGGTCCCGCCTTGCTCCTTCCATACCGTTCTGAATCCTAATGCGTATCTGAACTCTCTTTTTGCCATTATCTGGTACACGGAAGTTTTTGTGCTCAAGCATAGCGCGTCTTCCTTTTATTCCCATTTGACTCGCCCACTGGCGGACGCTGGCAGCACGGTGTGCGGACGGTGAGCTGTGGGGTTCTGCAAATCCGCGATCCCACGGACGGCTGCACTCCGGCCACCATAGGGATCAGATGAAACGTATTCTATAGCGTTGAGGGGGTGGAAGAGGACCGCCAAACATTGCGCATAACATTTATTACGATAATGATCGTCATAATCAACATCGGGCCGCAGCTGTTCGGTCGTGGCAAGAATTGCACGAAATCGATTCCTGTCATCTATTACGGTAGCTCATCCATCGTTGCGTTCGGCATCGAGCTGGCTAGGCCCGTCGACGTGCTCGGTGACCGGATACTTTTTGAGACTACTAGCAAGTCGGTGGTCGTGTAGAGTTCAGTTGAGGGTGAAAAATCATCGGGCCTCTCGATGAACTCTGTTACCTGTCGAAGGTGACTCGATAATGCGGTCGCGGCGGGAAGTCCCCGTGCGATCTCGTTGCGTTCCCACAGATGCGCGGCAGCTCGACCGGGAGACGACGTTTTTCGACCGAGTTTTCTTTATTCACCGTAGCTCGGAGTTCCTTCCATTATCTCCGTTATGTGCTTCATACGTTGTCCCGCTACAAGCTGACGCAAGCAGAATAAATGTCCAAAGATTGATGCCCCTCCGACGGGATCCTCGAACTGTTGTTGAAATTTGTGAACACGACGTCCTCCATCGATCACGTTCCGGTTGAGCCACCCGCAGCGGCATTTTGGCCGTCCACGAGCGATGTTCCCGATAGCTTCGAGCAACTTCATCACAGACGGGAAACATTAATTCCCGTCGTCGTCGTCGTTGCTACTGCTGTTGTTGTTGATGTTGGAGACGTGGATCGGCAATCGCAATTGAGAGCCATGCGAGCGCCGTCCTCGGGAATCCAACGACTGAAGCTGAAACGCAAGTTATTCTTCAAGATGAATTCCTAAAGCACTCGAGGGAATACAAGAGGCGTGAGGATGGAACGTGCGTGGGACCCTGTGCACAACTAAGTTGCCCCACGAGCTGCTTGCCGAAGCAGCTGCTGGCCTCCTGCGAGGAAAAATATTTTGCACGTACGTTCATGCTGATATGTCCCTGGAAAGAGATGACTTCTATTTTCTGGGGGCCTAGAGCCCACCATGGGAGCCGCGTCTGCTCAAGATCTCCGAGCATCTCTCGATTATCCCGGGCCTGGTCCGTGCAAAGCTTGCGGGCTCTTGCAAACGCCTTCCGGCTGGAAATTCCTAAAGCAGGTTATTCCTTGATTTTGTTCTGGAACACTGTTGCGGGGAACTCAATCAGCGACCGATTCGATTTTCTTCAGTCTGCCGGAGCGTACTCAGACCACATCGATGGTTGACAAATTGTGCACGTTCTGAGCCGTGAGGCTTCGCACTCGGCGATGCCAACCCCCGACTCACCCTCTGGTGGCTCTGTCGGAAGTGCACCGAATATATTCTCGATGAACTCGACGCATCGGGGCTCAATGGGCTGCGGCCAGAGAATAAGGATGCGATCCGAGATTCGGAGCGTGGCTCCAGACAGCGGACGAAGCGAGAACAGAAGCGAAAGGCCGAAGGCGAGAAGTAACATTTCGCAAGGACGGCCGATGTCGACGAGGAACAGCACCATCGCCGCTGCGACCACCATCACTGGCCCCTACACGAAGAAGAGCCGCTGACCGACGCCGGGGAGTAACTTTTAATTATTATTCTCGCGTTTGCTCTTAAAGCATTCTAGAGCCGAGGCTCTCGACTCCGACGTCCATCTATGCTCACGCGCTGGCGGAGCTTGGGGAAAGTGACGGCGGGATCTCGCGTCACGAGCAATAAATCTCGATTAATAAAACCCCAACTACATTCCCAGACAGTCTCGTAATGAGCCCCGAGATAATCTTCATCCAGGGGACGTATATTTCTGGAAGGACGGAACCTAGGTCGAACCCGAAAATAATAAGAATAATCTGAAATATTTTCGCAGAGCTCGGAGCTGCAGCGAGGGCTCAGATAGACGTTGCGAGCGAATTCAAGCTCCGCGATCGCACAAGACAAGCGACGGAGCTGCGAGAGCAATCGGCAAGGCACGAACGCTCAGAGGAGAAACGGAGAGTCCGAGCCGACCCGGGTAACCTCAGCGTCAGCACAAGTAATTAGAATACTCACAAGCGAAGTGGAGACGGGAGAAACAAAAGATGGCCTCAGGCCCTCCTGACATGCCTTGGATGAGTGGATAGACGGCTTGCTGATTCGCTGGCTTCCCAAGTCGAAGTGCCCTCCTCTGGTCTCGAGCAAGCCCGCTCCTATTACTCACAAAGAGCCCATTGTCTCTGCAATACATGAAGCTTCTGACAGAACGATCACGAGCTCGACGATTTCTCATCAGACCTTGCAGATTCAAGGTGTCAATAAACCATACATTCGGAGTACGGGCCCTGTACCGACCGAGTGTGACGGAACGCAATGTTAACCTCGACGAATCATTCCGGATTCGGAAACTCTGTTTGAAGGAGCGATTCCGGTTTCACAATAACCCCAAAGCCCGGGCGATTGCGTCGCAACGGGACTCCGTCGAGAGCGATGATTTGATACACGAAGGCCGATGAGACCTCGAGGGGGTCGGACCGTTACGACTGAAGCAATGAGTTTAGAAACGAGAGGTAATTGCATTGAGTCGCTTGGATACTCGCAGCCTGGAATCCGTTCCGGAACGTTCCGGAAGAAAAAAGAAACGAGAGTATTATGACGTGAACGGATTTTTAATCTTCGCAGCGACATCCCGTTAGACGGCCCCGCTCCCGTTTCCAGCATGACTCGAAATAGTGGGATGGCGCTGCAGATAACTAGGCGGGTCATCAAACGAATATCGACGAGGCGAAACTGGCCGCCCCTATTGTTTTAGTTCCTTCCTCCGTGAAAAAAAGTTTGGGCCGCGGCAAAATGCTCATTCCGTTCCTTGTCGTTCGCTGTTTCATTCGAAAGCACCGCTGTCGAGGGACGCAGGAGCAGCTGATGGCAAAAGCAACAAAGGAGCCTCGCCTTGCGTAGCACCCAGGGCCCGAAACGGGTACGACTTGCGATCGGGGTGCGACCGAGATGCAGCCGCGGGAAAAGCGAAATTATGGCAACGGGTTTTGCTCGCTTTGGCTTTGCGACAGCGCAAGTACTGCAATATTCCTCCGGGTTCCCACCACTGCTGTTGCCAGCAACGTGGAGCCCCTTCCGTTACCTCCTTCTATTACCTCTTGCTCACAGAGGGGAGCAGGGAAGATTCGGAAAAGTAAGGAAGGTCCAACGAATGGTCGGAAGGATCGAACGGCCGCCCAAGCAATCGGCAGACCTGCCGATCATCTTTCTGGTCGGATTCGGTCATGAGCATGAACGTTACTCCGCTAATTCGGACCTTGCAACATATCGGGATGTTCAGACATCAGTCCATTGAAACGTCACGGAGCATCCGAAAATACAACTGTGGGCATAAATCATCCCTTGAATGAGCGGACACGATGCAGCTCCTTGGGCGTCGTAGGGTCACTCCACGCGAAAACTCATCATCGATCGATTCTTTTCGGCATGGCCTGGCTTGGCATCAGCATCTGATCCTTCCAGTCCCGAATTCTCTAATCGACGTAGTTTCACTAGAATTGTCGTCTCCTCGCGACGCAGCTCCTCGTGGCTTTCCGATCCAAATTCTGTGTGAAGGGAAGGTCGAGGTCGCAGACGCGCAGGCAGCGGATCGTGTCAGCATACTGAACGACCTCGAGCTATTGCCCACCGACGTCGGCTCCAGGGACTTCAGAATGTAGACCGGGAGAGCCAACGATAGGAATCAGGGGAGTCTGTAAGAGAAATAACCGCTTCGCATCGGAGTCTATTACCCCACCCTCATCCGAAGATCTCGAGTGATCAGAGTTATTCCGAATAGCTCAAACTTGGCCGCGGGTGCGCTGAATTCTTCTATAGCGGAAGCGGAGTCTGTGAGACATCAATACCGATTAAGAAAATACCCGCATGACGCAAGTCCACGCGCTTTTTTACTGAGACAATCACTGACGAAGGCGAAATCGAACTTTTCGCCCGACTCACAACCCACCGGGCTACATTCAGCTACCGGACTCCGTCTCGAACTGCCGCGGCTGTGACAATGAACTGTGAACCCGTCGTTGATTGAAGCGGTAAATTAGAAACGATATTTTCTTTCTTTGCAGATCATGTGGCTGTCGACGCTGATGGTGCTGAGCGCCGTCCTGTGCGCTCATGTGCACGCCGGCTCCGAAATCACGCTGGATGGAACTCAGAGCTCGTCCGTGCAGTTCAAGAAGTGGTTCACGGGGACCAACTCGTCGCTGGTGTTCGAATTCCGCACCAGCTCGCCCAATGGACTACTCTTGTATGCAGACGACTCTACGGGAAGGCATTTCGTCGAGGTGAAGGTCATCGAAGGCAAATTCAGCCTTCGCTACCTTTTACCGGGCAGCGTGAATCCGAGGTCTAGCCGTCTAGTGTTCGGTGAGAATTTCCTCCTTTTCTTCAGCTCGAGAGCGGGATTGGTCCGAGTCGAGCGGCAGCTGCGAGGGTCGCTAGAGCCTACGCCGCTCTTTCACTCATTGTCAGTGGACTCGGGCAGCTCGCGTCGAGTCGAACTCTGAAATCAGCCCAGAGAGCTGCCGCACTGAATACCATGGGCTCGGTCAGAAGAGGCTATAATTGAACATCAACTGGACTTAACGGACGGACGTTTGCTTTCTTGACAGGTCGCGGAGTCGCGGACGGCCAATGGCACCGCTTTGAAATGTTCCGCTCCGGAACGGAAAGCACGCATTGGCGACTCGATGAGGAGCTTCGTTCCGACGTCTCCTCTACCTCAGCCGCGAGAGTCGTGTCGGATAACGAACTATTCCTCTATTTCGGGGGCCTCCCGCAATGGTGAGTGAGTCCATACAATGAAAGGTGTAGATTCCTTAGGCTCCGTTCATGCGTCCGTGGAATGCGAGCAGCAGGGATTCCTCCATTCCTGAGGAGGCTGGCTTCCGGACAGCGGTTTTCAGGAAGCTGGAAATTCGATAGAGACAGCTCTCGAGTCAGCGCTCTTCCGAGAGAGAGGAGCCATTCTGAAGGAAGAGCCGCACGCGCCGGGCTCTTTGCCTCGTATCTCCATCCGCGCGCACGCTGCGGTGCTGCCGCAGCCTCTGGTTCGAAGGAGTGGAGCCCGGCCGACAGACAGACAGTCACCGTCCGCTCGGTCGAGGAGGCGGGCCGTCGGGCAGGCTCGGGAACGAAAAAACTTGGCGATGAAGAACGGAAGATTCGATGGGTCGAGAAAACTCCTTGAGAGCTGCTTCGGAGCCGCCGGTTATCTGCACGAGCTCGGGCGCGGTCGACCGTTAATCAATCTTATCAGCTCGATTATTGTATCTTCCTCATCTGACTCACTTTCGAATGAGGAAGTAGTACAACGAGCTCGACCTTCGGGAGAAGCCGGACCGAGCGGTATCGGATGCGCGTCCGGATCGTGCGAAACGGAACCGAGCGCACGAGGAGTCGTTGAGCAGACTGGTCGGCATCAGCCTGGTGGCCCACGTCTTTCACCAACGAGGTCGAAGAGTTTCCCAAAGGGATCTGGATACGTTCCGAATAATCGTGGACTCTCGCATCGCCGTCGAGATCACGAAACGAAGACGAAAGACCTATGAAGCATTTGTCGCGCGGTTTCGGTGTTCGTAATTGTCAGCTGTGCTTCACTACATCCAGCTCAGTCGGCGGCGATACTGGAACGAAAGTAAAGCACGAGATAGGGATTCGGAAATGATAAGCACTGTGAGGAGCGACACGTAATGAGCTCTCTTTGTTCTGTGATGGCTCTAATCGAACTCCGAGCGGGAGGGAAAAAAAACACTGATTCGCTGCCGACAAACGAATGTGACCATGTAGCAACACAGACCCGTCCCATCGATGCGGGTGTGGTTTTCTCGGGCCGACTCTCAATACCTCCACTGTGCGAAGCGAGACCCGGCCTGCAATATCATCACAAAGGTGCCCCAGTATTCCAGAGCCCTTGCATTCGAGATCGGCGACCGTCGTGCACGCTGTGCTTGTCTCTTGACGCGAAATGAATAATTTTGGGGCGAGCTGCCCACCTCATTGATTCGCTCTCCGATAGTGATTCACTCTCAGTTTTTCCAATCGATGATTCGTTTCGAAAATCCCTAATGAATCCTCGGCCTGATCGCGACGCGCGAGGATTGTCCACCGAATCGTGTCCGGGGGATACGAGAAAGCGTCTCGGGTAGGACTGTACGATGATAAATTGAATCTGGGTTAATTATTAAGCTTTTTCCAAAGAGCTGGAGCGTAATAAAGGGCAAGATGGAAACGACGCGGATGATAGGAGCTTGATGAGCTCATTTTCGTTGTCGATCCAAGCGCTGAGTAATTTACCAACTGCTGCTCTTTTCTCGCTCCTCCCCGTCCTCGTGATTTACGGTCGGCTCTAGCTAAGAGGATTTGGTCACAGTCAGCCGTCAGAGGTGACAACTCGAACACAGTTTGAGTTATGACACGAGCGGTCCTCTCCGAACCGAGAGGAGACAGAGGAGCTGAGCTACTGCTGTAAGGAATTATTGATGTTGTCAGGAGCTCGATCTTCCTCCGTCCCTTCGGACGCTGCAGATTCCGACCCGGAGCTCCCGCTGGGCGCCGAGGCCACCGCGGAAAAACAGATCAGACTTTGGAATTTCAGAGGTTAGCTCCGTCCCTAGCGGACGACCTTGCCGGCGAACCGTTCTTCTGAACTCTGAGAAGAACGTCTGGGAACTCGCACCGTTCAAATTCGGAGGAGAGGGGCGGATGGACGGACGGGCGGTGGTCCGTCCGGCTGTCGAGCTGGCTGGCCGGTCGGACGGCCCGCAGAGAGAAGACTTCAAGTGAAGTTATTAGGTTTGCTTCGACAATGAGAAAGCGAGCGGAATGAAGGATAATTTTTAAGAAACACACTCGCGCACACTCACGCGCGCATCGAGAAGACCGGGGTCGTCCGAACCACCGAACTTACGTCCGCTGCTGGCTCGAGGAATGTGGAGTATTTGTTCTTGCCGAGCTTGGTCAGCTCGGCGCGAGACTCAAAACGACATCAGTACGACGAGCGACGTTCCGTCCCGCGCGCAACCTCGGTGCGCCGTACGCTCGGAGGAGCCGCCGCCGGCTCTCTACTCTAGCGGGATAGCCATTCGGCTCCAGAGCGGAGATCAATTGCCTCCGCTGCATGCTTCGCGAAAGGTTCTCATCCGTTCAGACCGTCGAATCACTACATGCTCTGCGACAGACTTCCAAGATATCGCATCAATTCGCTAATGAGATATTCAACTCGATCGTCTGTCTAGAGGCTCCTTGGAGCGTGTTTTCGGTTTTTCAAGACGTTCGAATCGGAGAGGAGCCCGGAAGGAGTTGCGACGAGGTTAGCGGGTATACTGCGACTTGTGTTTGAACCATCAGCTCGAGCTACAGCACAAGGGTCGCGTCCGGAGAGAGCTCACGCGGAGAGGAACGCATCAAGAGAACTCTCGTCATCCGTCGTGTTGTCCCCGACCGGGGAACTATAGGCTTGCCCGAGAGGTTTGACAACGACCCCTGCAGGATAAGCGGCCGACTCGCCAACCGGTAGACGGTCCGTCTCAGTGAGCGCTCGCCGGGGTATGGCGGGTATAACGGAGCGGAGTTTCCCCACACCGAACAGGTGATGCGGGTGAAGCATCGCAGAGCACAGCTCCGTAACGAGTTGTTTCGTATCTGCAGGAAACACACTCGCGACTCAGTTTCGCAACCGGTTGGCTGTCCACTGTGTCCCAGTACGAGCTCTTCCGACTCCTTCCTACCCCGATCCATCCATCCGAGCAAGCAAGCGAGCGACCAGACAATCTAGGTAATCATCCAAGAGCGAACCGAACCCGCGGCTAGACCGAAACCGAGGTCGAGACATTGGGGCGGAACGCCTTCGCGTCCCTCGCGAGGAAAAAATTCTCCACCCTCGTCCGTATTTTGATAGTCTTCGGAAAACATACCCCTTGAATTCCACAAGGGAACTCCAGCCGAATGACTACGCGCAAGCGACATCCCCCTCGAACAGTCCCGGAAGCATGGAGTGGTTGCTCGATGTTATCTCTGCCCGGTATTCCTTTCTGCGGTTCCCGAGACCGTTCTTATACGTATCATAATTCTGCCGTGGGGTCTAAGCGAAGTCATCTCGGTTCCGTGGTTTGCTCGGCTTTCCACCGACTGACGTTTTGCTGGTGAGGTTTCCGCCGTCGAGTTTCTCGGTAATAAGCTGCTGCGCTCCATCGAATTCCATCATAAACGCGTGGGTAGCGCGTGTGTTGGCGAGGTTCTGATCACGCCGCTGTTGCTATTACATGCCGGCGTGTTCCCGACGGGGAGCAGACCTGGAGTCGAGCATTACCGGTCTGGAGAGTCGAGTCGGACTCTAATCTAAATGTTTCTCGCTAAAGACTCATTATGGTTGCCTCAAATTGCTCTCGGGTTACAACGAGCAGCGGCTCTAATGGCTGGGATCTAACCCTCGAATGTTTACCATTTTACCTCGGTTCGTTCGCGAAGCTCTTATGTCTCTCTCAAGGCTGCAAAACTTCCGTCGGCGGAACACAGAGCTCTCTTTCGAACAGCTCGAATGCTCTAAAGTTTTACCGACGGAGCGAGTCCAGGCTCCCACACAGTTAGTGAGCCTCATCACCTAGCGTCTTAGGAACGGTTTCATGAACTAGGGCGCCTTCCACGAAAAACGGAGGATCCGAGCGCGGAGAGACAGAAGAGGAAAAAACGTAAAAACTCCCCGGGCTCGACGGCGAGCCATGAGCAGCTACTTCCCACGCGCTGTCCATCTCGCGGGTGTCTGATGATGCACACAGATGGCGGCCGAAGGACATTGTTTGGATGGAAGCAGGCTTACAAAATATCTTATTCTATGCCGGACTAGCAATTTCGTTACATGTACCTCGGAGGGTCCACATCCCGAGGCATCTAAGTCGCTACAAGCAGCGCGACCTCGGCGACGCTCAAAGGGCGAGCTCGCCCACTCGTAGAGATGCTGTATCTTGCTCACATGATACCGCCCCCGTTCGGTGCCTCTCGAGGGATCTTCCGTTGCGTGAGCGGGCAGCAGCGTGGGAGTCGGCTGAAGGTTGAATTCGCGGGGCGAACATGATGGCATGGGCAACATATAAAGTTCAGAGGAGGGTGGGAGGAAAGTGCTTGAGCGTGTTGTCCGTTTCAAGTGGAGGATTCGACTCCGAGTTTCGCGAGCGTACAATGTTCGGGAAATCGAGATCGCTATTCTTGTCTCCCTTGCGGCTCCAGCAGAGTGGCTGGCTGCACCTATTCCCCACTCCCGCCCGGCCTACTTAATGCACTTATTATACAAATGACCAGCTTGCGGGACACCGACCCGAACTGCGCCTCCCCCACTCGCTCGCTCGTCGCATTTCCCACCCGGTCGACGATTGCCTTCCACGGAAGTTGCGCGTGTACCCAGATCGTTTTCGAAGCCATAGACAAAAGAGACACGCTCGGCTCCCGAACAGCGAGGTCATCATGTACGCCGACGTTTCATAAGTTCTCCGATCGAAGTGTCCAATCTGCGGGATCGGGTTCGCACTGATCAGGGCATGCGATCGGCTTGTGATCGGATTGGAGCCGTCATGCTCGATCCCGCAAACACATCGACACGATTCATCGCGCCATCATTTGAATCCAATTCCATGAGCGAGTCTGTGCACACAGGCAGCAGATGTTGCTGCTCGAACAAGGGACCGACCGAGTTCGTGCGGTTCTTTTTCCCGCGGTTTCGGAATAGGATGAAATTATCTCGGAATGAAGGCGTGACTCCATTGGGGGCTGTGTTTCTCTGCCGTTCGATTCCAACCCTGCTCTCCGGAGGGAAAGTTTCACTGAGAGCTGAAACTTCTAATGATACACTGTCTGCCGAACGTTGAAGACGCGAATTGAAAAGCGTGTCGGAGGGATTCCTGAAGACACCCTCTCCCGATTGGTGATTGTAGAGCGGGTCTTTAACAGGAGCCTTGGTCGAGAGTCAGTCAGTCGTGGATCCGCGTCAAGTACACTCATTCCGCTTTGAGGAAAATATGACCGAACCACACGGGTAAAAAACAAAACAAAAAAATTCAGAGGTACCAGCAGAGCCACTACCGTGTAGAGGACGTGAAACGTCGTCGGAATGGCCATTCGTAAGACTCGAGCATCGTCATTATCCTTTCAAACTCAGCTCGTACTTTTAGGTCTCATTATCACTGGTGAAGTCGAACTCTTCACCGAAGTTCGGAAAATATCTTCTTCTGAGTGGAAGATATCTTCTTCTGAGTGGAAAATATCGTCTTCTGAGTGTAAAATATTTTCTTCTGAGTTTTGAAAGAGGTGCTAGCCATTGGGCCGTTACGCGCGCTCTGGAAATTTGAAATCGCCCTCTCCCAGGAGCAGCCATGATCACGGGCGAATAGGGCGCATAGGGTGTCATTCTCGCCTCCAGGAGTTGATCAGTGCATGTGGGAATTCCGTAGGAAGGATATGAAATTGATGTGCCGTAAATTTGCTATCTAAAGACACTAACTGGGTGTCGATCGGATTAGAAGGCACCGAGCTGCAGGGCGTAGAAAATGGACAAGTTTCGTCACACTTTTGGTGAAATACTAGGCCAACCTTTTTAAAGACGTTTCACGTCAAGAACTTGAGATTGTTTCCTTCTCGGGCCGGTATGAATTCGAAAACCCGCTCCGCAACGCCTTTTTCGTCGCGTCTCGCCTTCCGTCAACGACGGCCGTTCTAAGCAAACGATTGCGATTCCGAACAGGAGAGAGATACATATTTTTTCCCGTTCGAGAAGACGTAAAAGAATAGTCGTGAGATATTCCGGATATCATTGGCGAAGAAGGATGTGTCGAGCCTGTCTGCCGAGTATCACTACCCGAAACTCTCTGCCGCGCTCGGTCGCAAGCCTTCGGGGGTTTGTACGAGCGGAAAACCTGACGTTTGGTTTGAGACGAATGAGAGAGAAATTCAGGCCGTCCAACTCAGCAGAGAGAATCTTTGCACGCTCCGATCGATCATCGAGCCGAGGACGTTCATATTCCATGCATGTAGGTGCCTACTCTGACATTTAGCGGGTGGGCGTTGCTCTACATACGTCTCTCAAGCTCTAAAACACCTTGCATTGGTGGCTTATTATTGTTTGTGATTAATCGAAACTGTTCGCAATGCATTCCACGAGAGGGGCGTTTCTCTGCGCGCATCGGAGCACAATTTATCAATGAATTCAAGTATCGATCGGCGGCGATGAACCGAAATCACAATTCTCCTGAGATATCGACAAACGAACCCGGCGCTACGGAGCGGAATTCTCAATGAGGCCGACGGAGGCCCTCCTTCGATAGAGGCTGCCAATATGATCGGTCGTCCGTCCGACTCGTTGAGCAACAAATTTGATGTCTAGAAGGAAGAGGAGTACGGCTCTCGGGGACCTGCTGTAACATGCAGGCTCGGGCCGCTGAAGACGGCTCGATGCGACTCCTGCCTCGGGAGCGATTCCAGCCTTGATTCCCGTAATGAGGGCTCGTGGAGCTCGCTACTTCGCGAATTTTGCGAAGAGCGTTCAAGGTCCGAGGCGGGGGATTTCGCATGAGGATTTGTTACAACTAGAAGCGGCGCACGTCATCACCAAAAGCCCGCAGTTTTACAACGAGCTAGAAATGTAATCATACGTGTGGATGTTTTGGAACGATCGCGAGCGTGTTTCCGACTGAGGAAATCTTGAAACGGGGAACAGAGCAGGAATCGCGGTCGCGAGTAATGAGGGTCGCGTCCGACAGGAACTCCGATCTCCTGCTGAACTCACGGAAAAGCATCGATTGAGTTGCTTCATCGATTTCCTCACGGTCTATCAGATTGACGCTCTGAGCAGCAGACGCCTAGTGTATGACGAGGAGACCTGATTCCTTTCCCATGGCTCTCGGGAAAATTCTCCACGTCTTTCGCTCGCTCTCTCGGATAGTGATCACAGATTGCACCTCGGATTATTATTCTGCGACCTGCCCACGATAAGTCGACCTCCTCCCCAAGAGGTGACCTTCAGGTCGTGATACATCAATTGAAGTCAGAGGGCGTCAATTATAGACAGGGACATCGCCAACGACAACGGGAAAAACAACGTCTGCGGAGACGCCGCACCGGTCGCCGTCACGCTCGTCGGAACGTACCGAGAAATTCCAGGAACTACGCACTATAATAGTCGCTCTCGATGCTGTTAAGAAAAAAAATTCTTCAGTGCGAAGTATCGCAGTAAATTGGGTGACTCTTGGTCCGGGGGAGAGATGCATAATCGAAGAGCGAGCTCTGTCCTCCGAAGTAGCTTCCTGCAGACACCCTGTGAAGCCGGAGAAACGCCGATGTGAATTTATTTCCCGGTGCAGTCCGTCGGGGAGGAGGGGAGAAACAACTAGGCCTACGCCGCGAACATCCTGGTGCAGCGCAGAGTATCTGCCGGAGAATTCTTGGAGAGCAATAGAAAAACATTTACCTGGCTGCCTGCTCCTCTCCCGATCATTTCCAAAGCTTCTAGGGAAGGGGCCCGGGCGGAGAGGCCCGAAAAGCGGGGCCCGATAGAGAGACGAGGCAGGGGTTGGTGGAGGGCCTGTTTGGAAAGAGAAAAAGGGAAAACCAGGGCAGAGTAGCTTGTGGGGTTTCTCTCTCGGTCTGCGCAGGCACGCAGCCCGGCAAGCCACCTCTTTCTTCTGAGTAGCGAGTTCTCCAGATGGAAAGAGTGAGTGGGAGAGTGGGACCAATGGAGAACGAATTCCATGGAGAAGACGACGAGCAGAGGCTCCCGAAGACGTTTCAGCTTCTATGCCGACATAATCGTGACAATCTGAACAGTCGGACTCGCCCCGGTCGATTCGGGGAAAAACTCCCCTCGACGGATGAGTGAGCTCCTGATTCGATCGGGGAATTCCCTCTCGCGCCGACCCGCACCTTCGTCAGCCGCAGTGAGGAATCTGTCAGAGACAATACTTTTGCCTGAGCATCTCACGATCGCCTACGATGCATCATCCGATCGCTCGCGACCTTACCGATAATTCGAACGCTCGCACCCTAGGCTACTGCGGCTCCCGCTGGTCGGAGAGGGAGAAGTTGCGATAGCGACATCGGGTGCACACAACGAGCCTACATTTTCCTCGGAGAAATTCTTCATCCGCTCCACTCGTCGAGTATAGTAGGTAGTCCGATAGGAAGCTTGACTGACTTAGCAGGAGACCGGCGCCCTCACAAGCAGTACGGCAGATAGACAGAGAGTCTGTACGTAGGTCGGTCAGTCGAGCTATGAGTGAAGGGGATATTCTTCCATCGAAAGGAGTCAGGATGTCAAGACAAGCTCGCGAGGCTTGCTGGAGCTGCTGCGGCGTTGGTGCTGGTGGTTCTGAACCGTCGGACCATTGGGCGGGAGATTCATTCTTCTTCCACTACTTTTTCCTTTCTCCTACTCCTTCTTTTATTGAGCTCGCCCCTTACTGCTGCGGCTGCCGGCCGGCCCCGGTGGTTCTTGCTTTTCTCCTTACCGACTTGATGTGAGTGAACGAACGAGCGAGCGAGCAAGCGAATGTGTGGTGGCGGTGCTGCGGCTCCTTGATTTGAAATGCACTTCTTTTTTTCCATTGGCTGCGGCCTTCCCTGCTCCGTCGACGGTGGCGGGACAGCACCGTCCCGTGGAATTGACGAAGTTCCATTCATTCGACTCCCGTCCGAATCGGGAATTCGTTCCGGCACCATCGGGAAGTGTCTGAGAGTCTCAAGTCCAGAATGCCGATTCACCGACGACAGTTCATCCATTTCATTTTTCGCAAGATCCCAGGATTTATTTCATTATTCTGAAACTCTCTCGTTGTCGAATACGCGCGGAGTTTCCCCACGGAGAAGAGTTCGATGATTATATTCTACTTCCGACGTCCCCGGATCTCTCCGAGCCCCGGGAAAAACCTCTTTCGGGCTGTCGACACCTATTCTCTCCGCGACGGTCTCGCTTCCTCCATCCGACGAGAAGCCGATGACGGCGCGGACAAATTCGAGTGAATCTTGTGCACCGAGCAATGTCGAATATGCAGTCAGCCTGAGGTGCTCCGGCACCTGCCGCTACAGCCGTGGGGGAAAGATGACGTTCCTGAATTTTTAATGCGATCCTCCAGGCCATGAGTTCACTATGGACTCTGCCGGGGGCTCTGCCAAAAATGTATCTCCATATCAACGCCGGCAGCTTCCTCCTAGGACGCGTAATGTAACGCCTGTTTATCAAGTTCCACATCATGATCGCTCGGAAGGGCATTATGGAAATTCTCCGTATAATGTCTATTGCGCCCATCATAAATTGTGTTCCCTCGATGGAGACCCTCGATAGGCCATGATCTTGTTTGGATTGCTCACTTCCCGGGAACTCGGTTCTCGCGGAGCTCATGCGGCTGGAGACCTAAGCGAGGAGTAGCTCTATCAAGCCCGGAACCTCACCGAGCGAGGAATGTCCCGCTGAGGGAGCTCGACAGAAGTGCTGCACGATTCATCACTCCGCAGCGAAGAAGCGAGCGGGAAAAGAGTAGAGCAAGGGTCTTCCGCTCCGACCGCTCGGTCGATTGGTCTCCCGCTCACCGTGTGACGGCTCTTCCCGCTCAACGCAGTTCGACGGAGGTCAACCGATAACGTCACGTCGATTTCGAGCCTCGGAGCAGCATTTTAAAGCACCCAACAGGCTTCGCGCTGCCGGCTTCCGCGGATTGCGACACAACCTCACCATGGATGACGTAATGCGGCTCGGGGATCGGCTGATTAGCTCGACGCTCGGCTGACTTTGAGAAGCCCGCTAGCGACCTTCCCCGCGACACAGATACGAAAGGCATTCTCTCTGTTTTTTTTTTATAGTTGATTCGGAATCCCTATCTGGCAACGTGGTATTCCTGACCTCGCTCGCTTTCCCGTTTCACGGCTGGCAGTCCGTGGCGGCTCGCGGGCGCTCTGGAGAGTCCCGGAGGGATCTCTGCTCACCTTGGCCTGTGTCCAAAGCTCATCACAGCCGGTGTGGGGAGGCGTGTCCGATAATTCAGCCGGGAGACTGTTGACGGAAACACGGAGTTTTCGGTCAGACGGAAGCGGTGAAGGTGCTTCGTCGGCGCACTCGGGGGATGGAAGCAGTTGGCCCGTTGATTTATGGAGGCGTCTTTTCAATTGAACGGCTCGACGGAGGGAGAACATTGAGCTTCCTCTAAGGCCGGATTCTGCTTCTGCCCCATCACGTAGACCGTCACAACCAATCGTGAACTCATCCGCTCGCTTGTCTGTTCGCTCGCCCGGTCGTCCCCACGTCTGTCGGTTGGTCGGTCGAAGGTTCGACCGAGCCGGCATCGAGACACCAAGAGTATCGGACTGCATCCGGTTGGATCGTCGGGACGACCCAGACGGCGGCGGCGTCGACGACTAAATAGAGGTGACGTAGGCGCGACGGAGAATCTCGTCGACGACTGGTCGGCGATCCGATCATCGTCCTTTCGTCTGATTCTTGACGTCCGACGGGCGTCTATTCGTCCGGGACGGCTACGTTCAGTTGCCAAGCGGAATCCCGAACTTTGCAGGAAGATTCGTGTATAACAGCCCGTGTAGGCACAGGTGCCCGCGACAGACGTTATTCACACTCTGTGCCGTATCTCTGTGCGATCGAATGAATCGGGAATATATCCACGTCGATACCGCAGCGGAGCGAAATATGCATCGCGCGTGAAGTCGGCCGAGCGAACTCAACGACGGGATACCTAATGGAATTGAATCTGACGGACTAAATGCTCGCGCCGTTCTTTCGGCGAGCGGCATATCGTTGAGAGCAGCGCAAACATTCACAGCATCTCGTTGGCGACAGTATCCGATCGATTCGACTGCGGCGGAGATCAGCAGGGATTAAGCCCTACTGAGCGGCGGCTCGCTCAGGGGAGACGAATCCCGAAACCAGAGTCAGAACACGGTATACTTCTGAGGAGCTTAGGTCGTAAGTGACCGAAGAAAATTTTCATTCCAGGTACAGCGTCAAGACACGCACCTTGGCGCTAACGACAGCTTTCTTCGAGCAACACTTCAGAGGCCAAATCCGCAACGTGGAATTCTCCAGTCCGGATGGAGTGGGTCCACAGGCCGTGTCGTCGTCGTCGTCGCCGCCGCCACCTTCTTCTCCACGAGACATCACTGGCCGGAACGTGACGTGTGTTCCGAATCCGTGCCACGGCGGACGCTGTCTGACCACATCCGAGGGAATACGCTGCGACTGCAGGGGTCTCGATGCTAAGGGACGATACTGCGATAAACGTAAGAGAGACACCCATCGAAATCTCTACCTGGGACATGTTCCAGACGCCTGGCATGAAGTTTCTCGAGTAGATCCCTGAAGCTGGGCGCAGGCTGTGATAGAATAGGAACGAGAAGTCTGTGAACGGCCGAGTGTCGTCTGGGGTATTCCGTTGCGTAGGAGTTTGCGCCTAGTTCCGAGGCTGATAACGAAATCGAACTGGGGATTTCCGATTTGAGATATTCGAGAGCTCAGCGATACTCACGAAAATTCCGCCCCTGATTCTTTACCACAGCGGTGAAGTCGGCAGAACTGTATCTCAATGGCGAGTCGCACCTCAAGTTCGAGCAGCGAGAGGCAATCGTTTCAACGAACGAAAACATCTCGTTCTACTTCAAGACCTCGAAACGATCAGGTGAGCCAGTGAACTCAAATAGAAAAAAAGTCTTGCGCACGTGCCAACGCTGCTGCCCGCAGCTTGGAACGACGCAAATGAACGACCTCGAAAAGTAATACTATGCAATTTCACGACCTCGATCGATTGCTTCCGAACTTCGCTCGTCCCGGCCGGCTGCGTTTTTTTTCTCGCTAGCGTCCTCTAGTTACCGAACCTGATTCTCTACCGTATGTATCTACGTACAATACGTTCGCATAATGCGTTCGATACTCCTCTCCGGGCAACTCACAGTCTCACTCCAGTGGCCTGTCGGTGCAAGTCTCCGACTCTGCCGTCATCTGTCGTCCTTTGGGATCAGCATGGAGATCCATAATCAATATCGACACAATTAGGATGATTCCAAGTCGACTTCGCCATTTCGGTCATTTTGATCGTCGGTATGCCGCAGCCTTGTTTGTTTGATCACGAGGGTAGACGAGCAAGCCGGGTATCGGCTTTGTGTTCACAGAATAGGGGAATTTACGAGAAAAATGCCCATCAGGTCTAGGAAGACCTTTATTGTCCAGAAAGTCTTCACTTACTTCAATAGACGGGTCGATCGAGTCGAAGGGAATGGATTCAGAGCTCTTCTTCAGAGCGGGTTTCTAAGCCCGGATTTCTTGTTCCATTATTAGGAGTCATTCTGCACCTATATCATGAGCAGGGCGATTCGGCTCTCGTACAGCTGCGTGACGGCTTACTCGAAGTGTCTCTGAGGACATCCGGTCAGTCTCATAGCCTCGCGGTGAGAGGGCTCTTTGATGACGGACAGTGGCATCAAGTGAGGTTCACCCGGACCACTCGCGAGGTAGGAAATCCGTCGAGATCCGCACCGAGATGATATAAATGATTCATGTAATAAGCAGAGCTGGGCACGGCTGGCTCCGACGCTGTCGCGGGCCAGATCTCCACGGAAACCACTGCCGTTGATGGGGACCCGCAGGGAACGAGTTGTTCGCCGAGAGATGTGAACGAATAAAAACGATATCTCCTTCTCAGATCGATCTCTCGGTGGACCAGCAGACTCCCGAAAGGATTCTCGTCGATGTGTCGGCACATTGGGCGTCGACCATCCTCATCGGGACGTCACGGGACGGGCGCGCGAATTTTGAAGGATGCCTGAAAAAGCTCGAGCTCACATCGTCTGGACTCTTCTTGGATCTAGTGCGACTGGCAAAAAGCGACATGGGTCTATTAGGCGCTAATGGATCGGTAGATTTCAAATGTCAACCGAGCGGCGGTCGCAACAGTGGGGGCTCCTCGTTGTCGAAAGCAGCTCCGAAAAAGGTCCAAAAGGAACAAGTGGTGTCTTTCCTCACACCTGATTCGTTTATGGTGAGTGGCGGACATTCAGCGCTCGCTCTCTCTATTCGCAGCCGTCCATAATAATTACTACGATTCAGAATAGGGTTCCGACATCGGATGATCTCCTCAGACTCCCGGAAAAGTATTTCAGCGACTCGCAATGTCTCCATCGTTCCAGATAATTCCGACGTGGGCTCCGCGCAAGCACGCCAGTCGCAAATCCGAAATAAGCCTGCATTTTCGAACCAACGAGGAAAATGGCGTGCTCGTTTATTCATCACCATCCGTTCTGTCGCACTTCGAGCGAGCATTCTACTTCATTATCGAACTTAATCAAGGACAACTACAACTGAGGATCGGCGTTGCCGGCTACAGACGCCGAGTCACTCTCCCGATGTCGATGGCCGATAGTCAATGGCACAAGCTGAGCCTCACGATGGACCGAACAGGATACGTGATATTCAAGTCAGACAGCTCGAGCAGAGAATTCCGAGTTCATGGCGCACCCGCGAGCTTGTACGAAACTGCAGGCCCCCTGTTCGTCGGAGGGCTTAGCCTCGGCAAGAACAGCTATCCGAGCGGTGAGTTCTCCACGAGACGCCTAAGCATGATTGATTAACTAACGGTGATATTAATACTTCAAACGCCCGACGCGGAGCCAACAACAGTGGCTCCTTCCGTTACCCGCGGCAACGCGCCGGATAATCTCTGTGAGCACTGGCCCGTTCCGAAGACAAGGGGGAGAGACGTAAAAATGCGATCAGGAGGGACTCCATGAGGGGATCGAGGGTTTCTCCTGGACCGAGCCGCTCAGCGAGGCCTCACCTTCGCATGAGCATCGTGTGTCGCGCCGCTTTACTCTGCGCGTGAGAGTGGACCTCAGAGCTTTTTACGGATGTCTTTTTCTTCCTTTTCTAATGAAAATTTCATACTCGGCTCGTTCTTGATCACTCGTCAGTATCGGACTCGATGAATTAAGTATCGAGGATGAATTAGACATGTCCGAGAACAGGGAATGTGCCTCGAGGGTCGCGATGACCTCAGCCCTTTCTTGGAATTTCGCTCGCTTGCACTGTATAGAGGGAAATAAATTATTCGATGGAGGACTCGATCGGGGTCGCCTACGGAAAGAACTTGCAGAAGTCTAAGGAGGAAGCGGAAGCGCCACCCAGTGGGACGAATGGCGCGGTAGACATTTTCCCTCGCGATCCCCCACCGTGGTCCTCATTTTCTCGGCCATCACAGACAAAATTCGAGCTTGTTCGAGAACCACAACCGGCGCGTCAGTCGGTGGCGGAAACGCTTTGAACGAGGACTCGTCGAAACATTATTGTGGGCGCTAACTCAACACGTTAAGCGCACTGAGGCGAGCCCTCCTCATGAAACTGTGCCGAGGCTTCGGCGGGTATGAGGCCGCCCGAGTCAATCTCGTATGCCACTCAAGTAGCCATCGGATCGACCGTCTGAGCCGGTCGGCCAGCCCAGAGGCCGAGGAACAGAAAGTGGCGCATGATACGGATGTACATCATGTCCGACGGAGGAAAAGGAGGGAAAAAAGCTAAATCCTCCGCCATTACTTTGAGCCTTACACGAGCCTTAATGCGTCGAGCGACTTGCGCATCTGTTCTGACTTTCTCCCTCACAGCCGCTACAGCCGCCAGAGCAGCAAAGCTCTTTTGAAGCGAGCTTTCGATTCCTTCCGTTTCCCATCCGAGCTCTCTGGTTCATGCTTCTTGATCGACGACCACTGGATGCGTTCAACAACTGAGCCGACTACGCTTCCACTCAAGGCTGAAGGAAAACATTTTGAATGATGGGCGTTCTCTATCGGAGAGCTTCAATTCATCCAAAGACTCTTCTCCTCTTGAGAAGATCAACTTCCGATCTACGGCCGGGATAATCCGCTGAGCGATCTTAATTCGTCACTAATGATCGAGTCCGGGGACTTTCTCTCGGAGTGTCCGATACGGGTTTCTCATCGCGAGATGTCGACGGGCCGAACGGGTAAAATTCCGAACGGGTTTGAAGGTCCGACAGCGATTCGCGGGTCGCTCGTCTTCTCAATCGACAGTCGAAATTGCAGGAAACTGATTCCGAGTCTTTCTTGCAGGTCTCTGGTCGGAAGCCATTATCCACCGAGGTTTCGTAGGCTGTCTGCGTGATCTAACGATCGCCGGAGAAAGATTCGACCTTAAGGCTCACGTTTCCCAGGCCATTCAGACCGGCTGCGTACGTTCTCCTCCAAAGTGCTCTTCGAGTCCGTGCTATCACGGGGGTATCTGTAACGAAGGTTGGAATCGTTTCGTTTGCGACTGCTCTCGGACCGAGTATGCAGGACCCACCTGTGAACAACGTAAGGATTCATTGCATCTGAGAATTACGATTGTTTCCCTCCTCACACAGACACTGGATAGATACATGTAGCTCCGTGCTCTCCCATTTCCTTTTTTGCTCGCCCTTCAATCGGTTGATTCCTCCGACCGTTTTCCTCGAAGCCTTAAGCCTGCGAGGCACCGACTGGAGCTACTCAGCAACTTCTGACGGGAACGGAGGATTCGCTTTGACGAGTCCGGTGGATTGGAGGCAGCTCTGGCGGGGCTGACCTCATTCGAAGACAGTACAAGCAAGCAGAAAGAAAGAAGAAATATTCAACTCGAGTCTGACGGAGAATTTTTTCTCCTCTTGCAGCCGCGAACACTCTTCGCTTCACAGGCGCCGAACACATCACGGCCGCGCTCACCGAAAACCAGCAGAGTTCGGCCGAGGAGATTGTATTTCGTTTTAGAACCGAAAAAGCCTCGAGACCGGTCTTCTCCTCTCATCCCGACAAGCTGATTCGAGCAAGTCTTGAAGATGGGAAATTCAGGGTTGTATACAGCTTCTCGAATAAAAACACGTCCCAGGTGAGTTGCCGGAGACAAAAAATTAAGGCTCCCTCTTCCCGCTGAACGAAAGGCGAACCTTCGGCCCTTGGAAAACCTCACCGTAGCGGAGACTTCTCGGCTATTCTCGAGTCATCAGACACTTCCATGATCATTTTTTGAACGATTGTGAGCTATAAGCCGAGTTCGCCTGTCTTTGTAGGTGGTCACTCAGACCGGCTACGGACTCGACGACAATCGGTGGCATTTCGTCCGCATCCTGAGGACCGGCTCGAATGTCGCCATAATGGTCGACCAGGAATCCACATTCGCAGGTAATTCATGCGGTTTATGTACTAGGCGACCGTTCGGAACGCGGGAAAATTGTAGCCAACTATTCGGAGAGAGAAAAAGAATTCCCATCCATTCACAGAAACGCCGCCCAACCCGAAGCTGAAACTGCTATCTATCCGCTTCGGGAGAGCTCTGGGCGCTGACGTATCGTCCTCGTTCGTCGGCGAAATTCAGCATCTCAGCATCAATCAGGCCCCCATCTCCGAGCCACTGGCCGCAAGCGGGGAAATCTCCGGATTCAACTTGGAATCGAACTTCGACTCCGCCGTGCAGCTGAGCGGGGAACAGTTCTCCACCTTTTCCACACCGCAGTCGTTCGTCGCGTTGAGCTCCTCTCCGTTCCGGGGAATGTCGATCAATTTGCGGCTCCGTCCCGCCGTGGACAACGGTCTTCTGTTCCATTGGGCCGGAGCGAACGGAAGCTGCGTTTCCCTCGAGTTGGATGAAGCCCGTGTGAAACTGATTGTCGCTCGACCGGACAGAACAAATGTCATCCACGATAAGAAGGCTCTCAACGATAACAACCTGCATTCGGTGCGAGTTCATTTCGTCACGGGCTTCTACCGGTTACGGATCGACGACGACGAGGCCGGAGCCGTCGAACCGCTCGACGTTGGTCTGCTCGAAGGTGAGATTCTTTTTCTCATCCGCAAATCGAATCGGCAGTTCCGGGCGTACTTGGGCGGTGAGTTCCTCTCCATTGTAGGATTCAAGGGCACCCTTCTGCTCCGTCTTGCAGGGCTCGTCTACATCGGTGGAGTCCGGGACTACAACGCCCTTCCTGCCGAACTCAAATCACGGACCGGTTACTCGGGCTGCATTAGCGTCGAAGATGTCAACGGTCAGTCAATCAGTCTCGTGTCGGAGGCAGTTATACCGAGCGCCACGGTGACAGCCGGATGTCTGGGTGAGTGAATTCCGTGTGATGTTCCGCTAAAACCTTCGGGCTCGGTTCCCTTGACAACAAGCGAAATTAGCCACCGCATCCGTCCGTCCCAGCGGCCAACCAACCAATCGACCTGTAAAGCGGCTAGCTCTGTCATTGTAGAAAGTCCATGTGCTCGCAGGTCGAGGCTGCTCGAGCTTCTACGTTTTGGACTCGCTGAACGCGGATTATCCGCCATCGGTGGAATGGGGATCTGAATTCAAGCAATGATGAGCTTCTCCTGAACTTTCTTGGGAGGACGGCCCCTCGCTCGTTGTCGGGAAGTCTCTCCCGGTCGAGGAAAGCTGCCCGCTATGCAAGAGCCCGCTAAATGGATATTTGCTTGGAAGGTTTTCTCTTCCGAGGTAACGGATCGCAAAAATACACTCTTTGCACCGCGAACGGATCCGGCGAGGGGAAGGCGAGGTGCTTGCAGGGCACGGTCTAAGGAGTGGCCGACCCGATACGACGAGAGCTGTGCACAGGAAATGAGTCTGACCGCCGTCACCGGAGAAAGTTTAATCTTCTTTGCGAAGTGTGTCTTGTTGGATGGTCCCTTTACTGGTCGCCACGACTTGCGGCGCACGGACAGCGCGGCGGTCGGTCGACGGTATCGATGATGCCGAGCAGCTGCTATTCTTTTTTAGATATTTTTGGGCTTCCTTCGGTCCCTGGAAACTTCACGCAGCGACAGCTGACGATCCCCCAGGATTCGCCCCGCCGCCCGACGAACTGTGTCTTCGGCTTCATTTCTATTCTCTGTGTATCTCTCCTGATTCTCGCGACTCCTCCTTCTCTTCTGCCCTCGTTGAACCCGCGCTCCGGCTCCGGAGCCGCGATCCTTCATGATTCTCTCTTCTCCGACGTGCCTTCTCCCCTATCCTCCCTCCCATCGCCGATTCCCTGTTTCCCTCAAGGTCACAGAACGTTTGAGTCTATCTTCCGTCAAGCGTTTCTAGCTTCCCTTCCGACGCGCAGAAGAGGAATTCGGCTGCATAAGTGGCGTCAAAGTCGACAAAGAGAATAATTCGGGGAACGTGTCTCATGATTTGTTTAGGAAAATAATTCGTTGTTTGGCAAGGACCCACAAAGAGCACGAGCAAGCCCGGTCTGTTCGCTCATGGACTTCTGGCAGCCAAGAAAGCGCTTTCGCATGTCCGGTAGTCATTCCGCAAAAAGCGCTAACGACCAACGACCGAATGAACTTATGTGTTTTCTTTTCTTCCGTCTTCTATGTGCCGAGCAGCGCCTCTGCGAGGATGCAGTCACAAACCCTGTGCTCACGGCGGGCTTTGCCAGGAACGCGATGAAGATCGAACGTTCACGTGCGACTGCAGCTTCACATCGTTCAAAGGGGCCACATGCACCCAAGGTAAACGGAGAACGATAGCTTCTCGGAGCATTTTTCCCCGCGGGACCTTACCCTCAACTCGTGTCGAGCTCAAGCTGACCAGCTTTCTTTTCGTGTTCGTCTTTTCCGTCTTTCCGAAAATACGATGAGTGACTCCTTCTTGTGTTGTATCGAAATCCCCCGTGAGCCAAAAGGCAGAAGCTGTCGCTGAGGGCGCGCGGAGTTTCACAAGTTCATCCACTCCCCCGGACTTGCGACACGAATCGACACTTTCGAGGCATCTTTTCCGCGGGAACTAGTTCCTCGGATCGGAGGAGCGTACAGCGAGAGACTGAATGGGGAATGATGTTTTCCGAGGCGGAGGAACGCACTAGGAAAATGTCTGGCATCGCGGAGGGGCTTTCTCTGCCCAGAGGAGAGACGGATTCCCGCCAACGGTCGCGGTGATTAGACTTCTCCTCCTACGCAACGACTAAAACTTTTCTGCCTTCTCCTCGAATCCAGAGAGTACGGCCTATGAATTCAACGGCAACGGTCTGCTGCTGACATCGAGCGCTGTCCGGAGACCCCGTTCCGGCGACTCTCTAGTTTTGGGCCTGGTCTCGGAGATCGATAACGCTGTCATCGTGAGAATCGAATTCCTCGCTACGAACGAATACATACAGATTGAAATCGTGAGTATTTGTGCGTAGTCTCACGGCGTGAGACTCACGCTACGCCTGTTGTGGATACTTGTCGACTCCCTGGTAGTCTCGTGCGGGCCTGTTCCGGCCGGGCCGCCTCCGCGAGTCGTACCTATTCGGTCGCGATCGTTTCTGAGAGGGCGAACAAGGCGAATAGCTGCTAGCGTCGATCGAGGGAGAGGAGCTGAAAATGTGATGTCATCGATGTTCGAGAAACGTCCATCATATCTGTTACAGATCGATGGAGTCATTTTCGTCGTGTATAATGTCGGTGGCGAAGATTATGCACTCAATCAGCCCGGTCAATTCCTCAACGACGGCAGATACCACGTTGTGAGGTTCACTCATAAAATCAAAGCCTCCACGCTGCAGTTGGACGATCTGCCAGTTCAGACGAGGAAGCACAAGCCGAGCAAATACGATGACGGTACGTGAGTCAGAGCGTCTCTTGACGGGATCAGCTCGTGGATTTCTCAAAGTAGTGAATATTTCTAAATCGCATCGATTGTGAATTCCACAGACGACGAGGAGTCCGATGATTCGGCGACGTCGGCCGACGTCAAGATTCAAGTCGGCGGGGTCCTATCTTCAACCGCGGTCGCGAAGGGATTCCGAGGAATTTTGGCTGGTTTGGTTCTTGACACCATCAAGGTGAGCATAGCATTCGCTTCTCGAACATTGGAGCACTCTCCATTCCTCGCGCTCTTCCACTAATCTCGTCCGTTTCCCTCCGTCTCCTCCAACCCGCCGTTGTTGATGGGCCACAGGTTCTGGATCTCTCGCCGGACACGGGTGACATCGTTGTCCAAGGTGACGCAACCCGTCTGACGTCAATCGGACACAGCAAGTACAGCCCCTCACAGAGTCTCGGAGACCAACCGCTGATGCCAAGCGTGAGTTCCTCACAAGGTTTCGAAACCCGCATACGACGGAACAGTGCACATCTAGTGGATGTTTCCTTAGTGTTTGCTTATTTAGGAGGGAGAGAGAGAGAGAAGATCCGGCTGGAAGCCTGGGGCTAATGATTCCTCGCTGGAGATCTCACTCAGCTCTGTTTCCTCGCACACGTTCCAAGGTCGCTGTTCCACTCTCGTTGCAGGATTCCAAACCACCTGTCGAGGTTTATGAAAGAGACGACCTTGTCTATTCGGAAGGATCTGGATGCTATGAAAGCGATGATGATGACGCCGACTGCGGTGTCGGAGAAAGCAACTCTGGTCTGTGTTCACCCGCTGTCGTGTTGTGGGGGATATCCTTGGCATGGGACGGGGCCTCGTCTGATGAATGAACGCTTGGAGAGGCAGACATGATTCACTGAGCCGTCCGCGAATTAACATCCCACAAACATTCAATTTGCAGCTGGGGACGAGCTTGTTACCGCGGTATACATTCCGTCACAACGCAAGATCAGCTCGCAATATACCTCGACGACTTCGACGACGTCACGTCCCAAGAAAATCTACTCGTGCCACGACGACGAGGACTGCGTCGAGGAAGGCTCGGGAAACAACGTGGATTTCTCAGCCTCACCCCCGGGCATAGTCGTGACCCCGCGCGCCCCTTACGAATCCGCGGGTCACTCCACGACAGCGAGGTTCGTCATCTATGCAGAATGATTCCTTGAATTTTTTCCTGCCAATCTGTCGATGTCTAAACGCAATAGAATCGCGGCCTCGTCTCGCGACAAGTCCCAATGAGTTTCCTCGATCCCAACAGAACGACAACCACCAGTACAACCACGACGACCACAACTCCAGCACCGCCGACATCCAGCACCACGCGAGAGCCGTGGATCATCAAAACATATCCGACCAGAACGCCTTTCAAGCCCAGAACAACATCGAGTAAGTGCATTGCGATAAAATCAGAGGGTTTTGGGGAACCCCCCGACTAACCATGGGAACATGTCAATCCAAGTATCTTCCGATAAGTACTTCCTCGGAGCAACCGAATCGTCCATGAATCGAATCCGATCCCCAATGCTCAGCTATTCCTGTAAGTCTCTCATTGGAGCTCTAATCGCTGTCGCTATTCCAGCCGGTATACCCGAGGTGTTCTCGGTACCCATTCCCGAGGTACACGTCCCGACGCAAATGAACAAAGAGATCGCCAAGGTGAGAATAGAGCTCCGCTATCGGAGAACTGTCTATGTTCCCTATCGACTCGCCGCATCGAGCATATCCTGCGTGACCGTTCAGACGAATCAAGATCGAATAATCTAAATTGCTTCCACAGCAACCTCCACGCGTCGATACCGCCGCGGCAGATGGAACGGCTCTGATTATCGGGATCATTGCCGGGATCCTCATCAGCATCGTGATAATTGCCTTGCTACTGTATCGGTTCAAAAGCAGACCAGGTGGCTCATGCAAACCCAACAACTTGTACTACAATCCATGTGTACAGGTGCCCGGAGAAGCAGCTCCGTTAGGTCCACCCCATAACTCATTGAATGGGACGTGCATTCCTTACGGAACGCCTGCAGCCGGAGGCCAAGCCGTACCCCCTTTCTCCACGCTTCACAAAGGCATGGCTAGTGCTGCAGGCGGCAAGAAAGCTTCCGAGGGCAAAGACCCTCAAGAGTGGTACGTTTAAGCTGCGAACGTTCGAGCAGCGGCGCGCCGAACTTCGGAATATTATTCGAGTGATAAATGGATGGATATTGAATGAATGAATGAGCGCTGTATGGATGATATAATGCGAGAGTATGAATGCCTCGATTGAATGCGTGGACGGGAGAATTGATCAACACACGACAATTGTTAGAGTTGAACCTGCCGCCGTTGGGTGGAGGATGGACTTCTGTCATTCGTTCAACAAATTAAGCAAGCAATCCAAGCGATCAATTCAGTCAGACTTCAGTGCGTGCGAGTGTTTGTGTATATAACGATCTCTATGACGACACGAGGCCATCTCATTCACTCACTGTTTTCTGACCACCGTCTGCTACCTGATGAAATTGTCCGGATGATCGCCGTGTCGGCATCCTGCCCTTCGCTCGGAACCTCGCGGAAACTCACCCGGTGTTCGGGCTGGAGCCCGTGATGGATTCTTCGATCCAGAATTTGTCCCACCGATGGGGTTATGAGCAATAGTATCTACCCTGCCGCCCCGTTATCCGTCGTGGAAACGAAGGGCCAGTGAGATCAAGGAAAAGAGCGAATCGCGGTTCACGATGCTTACGACGGTTTTCGTCAGATTCGATGATTTGGGAACCCATTTCGCGGATCGTAGGAATGTGTAAAATACAAATCCCTAGACAACGGCAGGGGAAAAAGTGCAATACTCAACGCTTCCGGGCATCCATTGAACTGTTAGCTAGCGGGTTAGAACTCATCATCAAACACTCATAAGGCTTGGAGTCGAGAGAGTTCGTTCGTACCTCTGCGTTGTACAGACACCTGTTCTTCCAGAACGGCCGTTTGTCCATTAGGTTCTCCATGATGATTTGCAGCCAAAGGGTCGTTATGTATTATAAAAAAAACATACAATGTACATATTTTCTAGTCGATGCGGCCTTGGCATGCGGCGTGCACATATCCTTAGTTGACCTGAATACCTACGTTCGCAGGTTTCTTTAGGCGTCAAACAAGAAAAACAATACACCTCTCACAGACCTGTTCGCCCTCAATGTGCCCTCTCCTACTTAAGTGACAGCGTGGTATATCAGCGCAGCGACGATATGGGAATCCATTTACCTAGATGCCTTCATTCACTCCGGCCATTCCTCAATCGGTGGTATTCCTGAGCGAACGATTATGAACGAAACTCGAGCATAGCGAGATTTCTTCTGGTAGAGAAAACTCTCCCATCTCCGATTCTCGAGCTTCGCGAGTTTCAATCAAGGGACCAATGAGTTTCTACGCAAGAACCATCCCCTCTCTATCTTGCTCGGTTTCAACGAGGAGCTCAATGAGCTTCCTCTGAAGGAAACTCGCATCCTCCTCTCCCCTTATCCTATCGCACGCCGAATTAAGGAAACTTATGATAACTTCTCAAAGCTCCCGAACCAATTAGTCGCTTTTGTTCAGAAGCGTGGTTTCAAAATTCGGATGTAAATGCGGAATCTTCTCAGAACCCGGAGTCGGACATCCGGACTGCAGTAGGAGAGAGGGTTTCATTTTACTCGAACAGCTGGGAAACGTTGACAAAACTCATCCATCTATCTTTCTATCTATCACCCAATCAGACCCGCAAGCAAGCAATCCAACTATCAACCTAACTACCTACATTGACAATCAGCGCTGGCGGCGCAGTGTCACGGCGAGGCGATTTATCGGCCATTCAAACTTCATATCTTTTTCTGAGTTTGAGATATTCACCCGAAACAGACGGATTTGCCTCCTAGGCGGAGAGGGGGGGAGATCATCCCGAGCTCTCCCCAAGGGGGGAGACCTTCGTTTTTCGCGAGGCATTATATCATTTTCTGAATCCCGCTCCTTCTACCTGTCCGTTGAGGCAGGCGTTTACACAGATGTACGGATCCCCCTCTTATGCTGGACTCAGGGAACCGCGAGACAGTTCTCGGTTTGCGTGCGAGCGGCTATCAACGCTCTGAATTTCGATGGATCTCCGGGGATCCATTTTTTCCCGGCTCTCGCACCTTCAACACTGGAGTGAATGCTGATCAAAGTTCGGATTTGTTTCGGAGCATCTCACGCAGGATGAGGCTCGTCCAGGAAATTGCGAGTATGTTTGTTAGAAACAACAATCTGTTGAGAGTGGGAGATCGATGGATGGATGAAATATACCGTAAGAGATCGTCTTTAGACATCGCCTTGTATGGCAAGAAGCCGTGAGAGCGTGAACGGAATGTTCACTCGTCCGGCACTCAGGTTTGAGAGTTAAGATATTGGAAAGCAGAACGACATTAACAGACGAACACATTCAAACATCCACACAGAGACGGACACGAGTGTCGAGAGGCCGACTGTAGGGTCCCTGCAGGAGGGCGAGTGATGTCGACGAAGAGCGGAACGGGCGGAACGATTTCGATAGTTTCAAATCACCTAAAGACTCACCCCAGTACACGATCACACTTATTTCGATAATAGCAAGAGATTGCCGTTCGACCACTCGCCGACCTCGGCGTGACAGAGGGCGCACAAGTAGACCCGTGGTTGTCGACGGACGGAACCGAATATCTTCGTTGAAAGAAAAATAATCTAAGGAGGCTAGGATAGAATATACATCAAACCGTAATCGCATCAGCGAACTCCTCCGACTTGGAGGGCGCTGATCGTCCGCTGCAGCTCCTGGACGGGTTCATCCGAATACTGCCCGTTGACCTACACTCAACGAGCTGCTGCGGCGAGCGGTCGTGCGCGGAGCCCGAGCCGCGCATGACGAATCACTGATCATTAATTTAATTTTGGAAGGCAAACGAGATAAATGTAGAGTAAGAGCGCATCTCCGACCGGAATCGAGATGGATTTTCAATAAAACTACAACAACAATATCAACAATGGACAGACGACGGAATAAAAAAGTACTAGGAAGTGAAATCGGTGTCTTTTCCTACGGCCGCGTCTACATATCCTAAGTTGAATACATCGCGAATCAACAAGAAACAATAGTTTTATTGCCGAGTGCTGCTGGGACACAATCCGATCTGCTTGAGCATATATCAAAAATGTGTCATGGAAAGGTTAAAAAGTATTCTTCATTTGGATTAAAGATCGTCAATCAATTGTCGCATCATCATCATCGCAGCTCAAGAACACATATTGTTCGGTAGATATCGACATTTAGCTGTATACCTCCTGGTACAAAATGGTGTAAGAGGGCCCGAGGGCCAGGAGCTCAAGGCAGAATCGTCTTCAGATCATGTATATCTTCTTGACGCCCTTGATTTGAGCGCGGCACACTGGGCACTCGCGTCTCTCCGATTTCTGAAGAGCATGAGCGCAAAGTTCACAAAGAGCGAAATGAGCACACGGCTCGAGGAGAACGGATCTAGGGCTCTCGAGGCACACGATGCAATCGGGGGGAAGACTCGCATCACGGAAGGGCTCAGATTTCACCGGTGGACGATCAATTTCAGGTTTGAGATCGGTCGTAATTCCTATCGCTGTCATGGAAGACACGTTCGCCATGTCGAAAGCCACATGGTAAGCGATGTCCGTGTCCACGTGTATTCGTTCTTGCCACCCGCGGTTATTGAGAGATATACATACAGCGCCGTTAGTCGAGATGTTTATAGCCAGCTCGTCTCCGGCCTTGCACATCTCGGATTCCACGGCGAGAGAGTACGTTGTATCGCAGAGTTTCCCGAGGTCTCGACAGGCATGTACGCGGGCTGGTTCTTCCGTAGTCAGCACAAAATTGATTCGGCAGCTTTTCACAAGTTTTTCCAGCTTCACGACAAGGGTTTCCTCTGGTTTCAACTTCGATCCGGTGACGGCGAAAAGAGCCGCGGAAGATGAATTATTCGTGCTCTGAGCTGCGGAGCGAGTGACCGTGAGCTCTTCAGATTTGAAGGGAGCGAAGTGGGCCTGACGGAAGGTGATACCCGCTGGAATGAGACACTCAACGTTGCTGAGGCTTCTCGGGGAGATTTCGCGCGGCTGTCACGTATGCAAAGGAAGATCAAACGAGTTACACTCTCGACGAGAGTGTCGTTAAAGTGACTCACGGAAAGCCTTGCTCTCCACTTTCGGCGTCGGAGTCACGGGGGCGATAGATGGTTGACCGTCTCCGAGGGGACCGATGCAAATACTTTTCGTGTTCCCGTACACGTCGAAGACGAAGTACAGAGGCTTGGTGGTCGGAACACCTGTAATTTTTGGGTTTTCACATATTCCATACTCTGGATTCTAAAGAGGGCGACGCTCACGGTCGATACCACAGATCTCGGTAGGCGAGGATATCAGCATGAAACGAGACGATATCCGGCTCCTCAAGGGAGTCTGTATCGCCAGAATTACAAATCGAGCCTCCTCCGAACTCACCGGTGATGAGTTCTTCTGGTACCTGGTCACCATCGCGAATCATCACCTTTCCATTCCTGTGGTACATCTGGCGGAGGCAAAACCATACTAGATATCGTTCCACACCGGCAAATTTCTGCATTAAAGCGTTCCGATCCGACGGCTTGGCGAGACGAGCGTAGAGCCTTTTCCTAATGGTTTGCCAAGATATAACCGTACGTTGCTAATCTCCACTCACCACAATCTCTTTTTTGAGTCTCACATGACTTTCTTCCAGGGCCTTGCCATAATTGCCCGGCTCCCTGTTCAAATCCGGGCACATGAATTTTGGAAGGTTTCGAGCCAGTGAAGAGGGATCGTGCTCAGTTACTCCTACTCGGAGAGATCCACTCCAGTCTGTTTTTAAAAAAGCTGTGTTTGAGGCTGAGGGATTCTTTTTTTGACGTCAAGAACTCTAATAACACCGGAAATTTGGAATGGAAATTATCCTCCGAGCAATGCTACCGGGCTCACGCGGCATTGACTTACTTCTAGATGCCTCCGCAATTCTGATGACAATCTTCTCATTCTGAGCAATGGGGCGATTGGTGAAACATAGAGCTTGATTAAAGCTTTCAGTCCGCGTGGCTTGTGATCCTCCTTTGGATATGACGATGTTGTGGCCTATAATGAAGATGGAGCGGGATATCATCGAATAATAGGAGGAACCGGAGGAGTATTTATCGGTGCGAAATGCTGGCAATGTGGAGGTTGGGGGACCGGTACCCTTCGCCAGCCTCCAAAAGTGCGCGAGGTTTCTCAAAAGCAGCCGTTTCCGACGAGAAATCTCCGCTTGGCGATAGGGACTTGAGGTAAGATCCCTAATGCTACAAAACACTGAGCAAACCGACCTTGAACGGCTTGCGCAATCATCAAGAAATATAGCGGGGAACAGCTGTGGGACAGAATCCATAAGAGATCCCCTCCATTTCTATTCAATCAATTGAGTGAGAAGCGTATCACCGTGATTTGTCTCGCGTTCGTGGAAAAGAGCAGAATCTGATACAGAGCTCAATCAATCCTCCGCTATCTTATTCGTGCGTGTTCTCAAATGGGAATCGGGATTAACAATAAAAGCATGAAATAACGTCTGCCAGGCGGTTGACTAGTCGATTGGCTTCCCAAATATGGACCTGAATTCTAGCACCGAGGATTGAGGTTGAGAAAACACCATCTATGCATGGGGGAGAGGGATTCAGTCTCGAACAGAGCCAATCGGACATCGTCGAATCGTTCTCAGAGGATTTTCCCGAAGACTCAGGGAACGGCACTGCTCCGTCAATCTAGCGAGGAAGGACCTAGGGAGTGCCTGCTTCGAGACCATGTTGAGTATCTCTGCTTGCTCGGGCACCACTTCCATCAGAACTGCTCGCCCGAATTTTTCATGGAGGATTACTCATACCTCTGACGACGCTAACGATTCACGGCTCCGACTCTCGGCTAAACTACGATGTCACGCGGACACTTACCATGAACTTCATGGAACGTGACCGGAGATGTACCCATCGGTCTTGAAGAGAAAAACTGACCCGTGCTGTATCAAAGAAAACCTCAGGAACGGAGAAAAAGATTCGGCGACCGTCAGAAGTCGCCCGCGATGCAGGGCTGCCCCGGCTCTCTCCTCGCCTTCTCCGCCACAAGAGGCACAACAAGTGAACGCGGCACAAATTCGAAATACGACTCGGTGCAGCTGGACGGAGGTGAAGCAGCGACTCTTGGAGTAGATACTCTTCTCCAAGCATACTTTGGCGCCAAAGATGATCAAAACAATGTCGAGAATGCGGTTGCCTCCGCAGAGGGACTGACCGAACATGCCCGCTAGCGACATCGTGAATACCGAGGGGAATCACTCAAGTCCTGCGCCACGTTCTCGATCGGAGGGCACCACGTAAATCGAGGCGAATGCCTCCCCCCGGGCTCGACTGCGTACTCACACAGCCTAAGATCTAAGGATGAATCCGCGGGAGACTGGGGAACCTGTCGAACTCCGTGCCATCGGCGCTTTGAATGTGACGCGGTTGCGGTTCGGCTGGATTCTTCATTGGGACTTCCCAAAATGGATCAATGCTTGAGGAGTCAAGTCAGTTCGCCGCTCGACAGGCCGAAGGAATCCTACGTCATTCATATTGAAGTTATACTAGGCATCTTCCGGCATCTTCCCATGGCAAATTCTTCTCTAATGTAATCCCGAGTATCACGAGACACGAAACCGATAGAATGGACTCTCATATGCTCTAGCGATCAAGGAGTTTCCCGGGTATGACTTCCGATGTGAATAGCGATCATTCGCTGCTTCCTAAGAGGATGGTGGGACCATGAGCGCTCGGAGCGCCTACCTACGAATGGATATCATTGGTCATCTGATGGTGCTACCAATGTTCGCCAATCGAGCTTGAAGGAGCACGACGATCCCTTGGACTCTTCCAGCGGCGGGAACGCGCAGTAGAACGGACGCTTCCCCCGATCACCCGAGCCACTGTTTCTCGCACGTGTGAGATGCAGGGCTAGAGGGATTGACCTGGTAGTGTGCAAGCTGGCAAGCTCCCGACTCAGATGACACTACTATACTCGAACAGTACGATATCGCGTCATCAGAATTCCATGTCGAGAATTTTCGTGTCATTGATAACGTCGCTTTGTGCGGATTAGTCGGGTCTGAGATGGTGTCCGCAATGTTTTCGGAAGCGAGACTCCCAGCTCCGAGGAGCCCTTGGTCGCGTGAGAAGCACGAGCAAGTACTTCGAAGTCAAATATTGATTCTTCTCACGGAAAGACGGATAGAGCTCGCCGTTCTCGGACGATTGGGGAAGCCTCCTGACGCCCGCGCATATTTTTCGATTCTCGCCTAGCATTGAGCCTTCCACGATTCCGTTCTCGAGGTTTCCCGCCAAAGTGAATGTGAGACGCCTCCCCTCCCCCTCGGCTATGGATCGTCTCGCTCAATCATAGGAGCTCGTCATCACTTCGGGCGCTGATCTATCTCTTGCAAACATTCAGAGCCTCCTGATTGGACCCTGCGGATGGCACCGCATCCTTCTCAGAGACGCGGGCGGAAATCCTGTCAAGTCTATGCGGACGTTCGTTCGTGTAGTGCAGGATCACTGAGCACAGATTCCCTACTCCACTCCACTTCCCAAAGCATGGATTCCCCCTGGTCCCCCTGCATATGGATCCTATGAGGACCCTGAGAGGTCTGAATGGATCTATATGAGAATCTATGATCGAGGAGTTCCGGTGCAGTCGTTGGCGTTCCCTATCACGGGGTAGCCGGAGCGGAGTCCATCAACAATTATCGACCGATAGTCAAGATATTATTCACGCCAATTGCGGAACCGCTCGTGGAACGATTCGATGACTCAAGAGGTTCTCGAGAGGCAGAGCGTACTCAAGCGAGCCGGAATTTTCCTCAACCCGACTTATTCTCCGGCGACGACTGCCAGGGAACTCAGCTTCTTGAAGTGCGTTCCGGGACCATCCTTGTCCATCTTGTCCGAGAGATGCCTCTGAAACTCTGCATGAGGTAAACCACGTGGAATGCCTTTTTCAAGGGAGAGGACCCGTAAATGCTATCGTGAAACGAATCTCGCATGTCGCACGGCCAATACTGTAAGTTGAGATGTAGCCGGCGTTGGTCACAAGATGAAGATACGGTAATTACAGATTATAAATGCAGGCAGAATTTCCGCCTAGGCCAGTTTCTCTTCTTTGCTTTGCAGGGCGGCCGACACTCTCCGCAGGATGACGGACGTCGGTCCGGCGGCGTAGCTCGTACCCCGGCCGTAAGCCCAAATCGTTTCCTTCTTTGATGGAACAGACCAGTCAGAAGCTGATTTCCTGATGGCCTACAGATGGCAGTTAACCGACGCCTCTGGAATCGAGTAATCCGATCCAGAGTCATTCATTCTATGACACGTACAGAATGGTAGCTCCGGGACCTCGTTCAGCGTAATTTCTTGGAAAAGATGAGCCGATAGACTCCATGGCGAAGCCGGAACCTGCGGGAGACGACTCGCAAAGCCTCGGGCGAAAGAGGGGATAATCCTGCTTTTTGCCTCGATCCACCATAACCCAACATGACCACTGACACTGCAGATTCCACTCTCGTGTGCAACGGGAAACACGCATCCGGTCCGAAACGAATTGCCGGGACGACGAGTCTCCAACTCTTGCCTGGCTCGGGAAAATTGCGGGATCGGCGTGCTCTTAGCGTTCTGATTTCACATTGCTCTTAGCGATCCACGGTTTGAGCCTCCCGAGAAGAGCGCATGATCGATACGAACGAGCCGATCGATTCGAGAGAGGGGGACTTGAGGTCTTCCTTCGACCGAGTGAACCGCACTGTGCAGCGAAAAAAGGAAGAAAAACGGTTTCGGGAGAAAGTGTTCTTTTCGGTAAACCACCATATTCTCTTTTCTTTGAGCGTCCTTTTTTCTGGCATGTATGGAATCGTTGGTTCCTTTTCACGGCGGGGAGGTTCTCTCCTCTGTGGAAGGGCTGGGGCTCATTTTTCTCGACCAACTCCGACCTTTCAGTGACTGGAACTGGTGTAGCTGATAAGCGGGCTCACTTAAGAAGAGCCTTCGCGTGCGTGAGTCCGTTCGGGGCTCCTACTGTCTATGTACGAGTTGGCAAGCGAGTTGGCTGATTTTCCTTCTTGTCGCCGGGGCCGTGACTTGAATGTCCGCCCGTTGTGCGGCGCCGGCGGTATCCACGACGGCAGCGGCCTCGTCGTTACAAAGTTTGTCCCAAATTCCTCAGCTTGGCGCTGGATGGTTTGCTGGCCGGCTGGCTGGCAGGGAAGCATCATCATCGCGCTTTGCAACTCGTTGCCTTCGGGTAACGCACGATCGGATGGTCAGTGATCGAGTCCCAAGCGGATTCTGTGTTCAAATTAACTGCTGTTGGTGCTGCCGGCGCCGACGCTTTATTACCTCTGAGTGCTCCGCCGACTCATGTCAGAGCAGCTGCGAAAGATTGTCGGCAAAGGATTTTGGATGAAATGTTGTCGGTGCTCATCCGATGGAGAAGATACACTTTTCGGGAGGGCGCGCTGTATCGGATCATCTCGCAGATATGGATCCGACTCACACGTGAACCAAATCTCACAGTAAATGAAATCGCTCGATGCGTTCGTTATGTCCCATTTGAAAGAGAGTCTGATGATGTTGATTGGATAATACGGGAGCTCTGAAATCGGAGGAACGGGGAGAGGTCGCACCGTCTAAACGGAGAGGAATCGCGTTCTCTGAGTGATGAATCATTACGAGGAGAGTATGAAAACCACCACAGAGCGTGGAATCGGGACGAGTCGTAGCTGTTGGGAAAATTGATGCGAGCATTCTTCACTGAATTCTTTGTCTTGCTGACGTCGAAATTAGAAGAATGATGGTGAGCACGACGATGAATCCGAACCCGTTTTCTTCAATTCGGATAACAAAGCTCAATGTTTGATTTCTGGATTGTCTCGCAACGTTCTAGTCAGCTCCGGGCATCGTTCCACAGGACAAACCAGTGCCCCAGACAAAGAAATGTTATGATGCCACCGACGAGCGAAGGAGCTCGCTCCGGATCTATATGTCTGACAGAACGATTCCCCCAATTTTCTTCGCAAAGTGTTAATTAGCAATGATTTTTTCTTCTGGCAGCCTTATATTGACTGTCTATAGTCGATCGGGAAACCGTGGTCATAATTGCATCACGAAATCGATCTGACTATGAGCGATTTCTTCTGACATGCAAGGGCGGTATCGAGGAATCGAATACCGGACTTATTTTAAAACTCAACTCTTATCTCCCCGCTAAGGCCCGCCGGCTTTGATCAGCGAAACGAAGCTCTTCCGGTGGAGATTGAAGATGCGATGAGTGGCCTCCTGTAATTTGTGCTAGTATTCGTTCCGACGATGGAGAGAAAAAAACTTTTCAAAATGTAATTCCCCAGTGGAACATCGAAATAGAAAAAGAAGCTCGCGCGTGAGCTCGAGGTTCGGAAAACATTTTCTGCTAGATGAAGTCTCCGGGAATTCATTTGAGCCCTTATCTACGGAGAAGCTTCACGGCACAAATCGGAAAAGGGGTGTGATCGACACTAACAGCGCTCGTGGAGGAGCTGATTGACTGCGAAAAAGACCACGAGCAAGTGAAGATGCTCGCTTCTGTGTTTGCACGAAGACAAAGACAAAAGCAATGATCGATCCAATACTAATGCCGCTTCCTCTTTGGCATTTACCAATTAATTTTGCGGCAACATCGCCAGCGAGTTGGATGCCCGAGGCTTTAGGTCACTCTTCAGCATATGTTGGCTGAAGAACGGTCAGCAAGTGGTTGGGTAGTCGTCGGCGAACCCTTACCGGCGACGACGTCGCCGCCGACAAGCATCCACACGCAACGACGTTTTTCGGAAACCCGGCGCTTCTTCTGCTTTTGACGCTTCTATGTACCATTAGCTCTGAAGTATTAACAGCATCAGAGACAACGATGGCGTCGGAAACAATAACATAGAAGACTGCAGTTTCTTCCCCTCGGAGCAGCCGTTCTCCGTTGTCGCCGTCGTTGTCCACTTACCGTCCATGCTGCTGCAGAAGCAGCGACACTTTCAGAACAGAAAGACGGTGTCACTCGTTGCGTGAGAGACGAGTTTTGTAGGGAATGAAAAGAGAAACGTCCCGGAAACGGATACCGAAATCGGCAGCTTGAGCGAGCTCCACATTAATCGAATGTCTGTTGGGTACAGCGAGCTCACGTTCAGTAGTTTTCCGGAAGTATGAATGGAGAATTATTCCCAGAATTATCGACCGACTCCTTCTTCTTGCCGCAGTAGTACTCGCAAACTATCCGATAATGATCCTCCGCCAAGATATGATTCCGGGAATCAATTAGTCCGGCAAGTCGCTTGAAGCCCACGAAGTGTGTCGGTGAGCATTTATCGATCGCTTACCCCGTTCTGGGTTCAACTCTCCGATCGATTGCTCAAGGATCATTCTCGGGGAAATGAAGAACCTATCCACAATCGCGATTTTGATGCAAACCTTCAGCTAAAACTGGGACCTTCAGCAATGTGTTCTGATGAGAATCTCGAGTATGGGATACGGAAACATACGAACTCCTGCTACATGGCGACAGCTATTCCGTTCCACTGAGTCATATCACCGAACTTTGAGAATCATCGTACAGACTATCGATGAGTCGATTAGGCTGGCCTTTCCTGCGAGAAAGATACATTCTTTGCCTTGGACATTTGACAACGCTCATTTCGGTCTCGGACGTCGCGAGAGACAAGAGATGTTCTCATGTTATCGATTCCGACTCCAGTCCACGACGCAATGGCCACACGCGACCAAGACCGAGCTGTCGAAAGACAAAAGACTCAGGCAATTGACGGAGCGACACGTTGCTCGCGTAGTGAAAGCCGGGCAATGGGCACTGTTTAATGAGGCCACGGATTTTTATGATCGCACCACTCTGCATCGGATTGAAATATATACATCTATATCATCATAATAATTGCCTAGTCCTGTCAGTCCGTTCGTCTGTTCGTTTTTCGGGCGGGCGGGCGGACGGATGCTCGCTCCGATTGTGCATCGGCCTGCTATCAGGAACAGGAAAAAATCACAGCGCTCGTCTTAGGCCTTCGCAAGAGCGCTTGATCTAAATTGTGATTTCCCCGGCTCATCCTATTTGCCTGGGCACAGCCAGCTCCGCGCGATCCTGTGCGGCCTCAATACTATTTTGATGCTCGCACTACTCTCTCCGAATATGCCAGAGATGGGATCTACCTAGGTCCGGCTTGCAACGCCGGGTCGGGACCTTGACCTGACCGGACGCAGACTTGAGAACGACGTCACCGAACTTGGTCATTTTCCACAGCCGTGCTCAGTGAGAGGTCCGCAACCGATCCGATCGAGGAACGTGTTTCCCTCGAATGGGCTGTCAGATCATTCTTACGACAGGCTCATTCGAATTGTCGGTTTCTCATGACTTACTGAAACTTCTTGGGAATTCCTGTGGGGGAAGTGACTTGTAACATGAAAACTATCCCAGCAATCTTCTCCATAGCGGACTCCGACAAGAGCGATGGAAACGGAGTGTTTCCGAGCGATAGCGAAACGCGAGAACTTCTCGCACTGATATCACAACGTGTGCGGTCGAATGGATTGATTGTGGAGTCGCAGTCGACCACGCGGGAAAAGACTGCACAAACAAAAGACATCGTCGTATACAACTCCTATTCAGGGAATGTCTCGCATTGGAATCGTTCCATAACCTTGAGGTCTTCTTAATGGAATGCCAATTTCATTGGCTCACCGCTTCGATCTTTCTGTCTGACTGAGGAGGGTGGAGCCAGCGGTGCTCGTGCTTGGTCGCCTATCCTCGATCGAGTCGGTCAGAACTTAGAAGGTGAGCACACGATCGTATTCTCACCCACGCAATCCATACCTGGGGATCTCCGATATGTCTCTGCGTGTAACCAACAATACCGTAGGATAACGGAAGGTTCCGCCATTTTGTCGCTTTCTCCGTTGATGCGGTCCTCAGTTGAGCTTGCAGCTGAGCGATCCCGGAGTACGTCGAGAACCACGGAAGGGGTAAGCGCTCTTTGCCTCATCCCCCGGCAGATTGATCCGTGTCGATGTCAAGACAAAGTTCTCCTTATCGTTCGGCTCTTCCCGGGAGAGAAAGATCGTTGATCCCGTAGCGGTCGGTCTCTTGTCCCGCAGCCATCATTTATTTTGAGATGCAAATATCCATTATGGTATCTCTGACTTAGTTTCGACGGCTTGACCAGCGTTCATTGTTTCTTTTGAACGTGCGACGTTCAGTACGCTGCCAGTTGTTTGCTTCACGGTTTGCTAGCCAACACACTCCGTATTGACGCGCCTTTTCGTTCTCCTCTCGCAGGGCGTTGAAAAGGAAAAACGAGAGCTTTGTCATCGGCGGAAGCCGGCAGCGACGGCGCGGCTTCTTCTGGGTGGAGTCAGTCTCGCCGCGTCGGAGAAAAATTATGCCTGGGATGTTTCGACGAGAAAACGCTTCGGATTCTGAAAAAATTGGACTTCCGAATGGCAAATTACTTTAACAACACAACGCGTTGCGGTCCATCAGTCACGATTCCCGCAAGCCTCTCAAAGAATGGAGGATCCAATTATACCTTCATTGTCGCTCTCTGTCGAGTACTTCCACAGTCCCTCCGAGCTCCTCCGCGGCTCACTTCGATCCGACGAGCCATGGTGGAGTAATTCACGACTCTGATTTCGCAGTCCGGGAACCCGTAAGAGTCAATGGCCCTTTCGTGAACGGGGACATCGCTTGGCGCATTAGAAATGGTTTTGTTGCTCGGAACGACAACTTCAAAAACTGTTAGAAACATAGCGCAAGTCGAAACAAACACAAAATAGCCATGGATAAACCATCGATTCTATCATGATCATGACTATCACACACTACTCCTGGAGGCAGGTGCGGTAGAAAAAAAACTTTATGCTCATATAGCTGATATCATGATGAGAGAAGGAGCATAAGAAACTTCCTCGGGAAGATATTCGCCAAGAAAGCACCACACGGCTTTTCACGACTGAGGCTGACGACGATGAAGAGATGTAGTAAGCTTTCTTTCTCTTTTGGGCTCAGCCGGGCGACAAAATTTTTCAGCAAAGACAGTACCCATTGTTTTCCCATGATGTTTATTCGCCGAACATCCTCCTGGTAAGGATCCGCGCGATCACACGCAATCCATTCAATTATTATCGGACAATGCAGATGGATTTGAAAGCTATTGCTCTGCTCAGGTACGGACTACAATAAACTGGCACGCCGCAGCTGGGATCGGAGATTTCCTACGGCTGTTTATGCTCCCAATGAGAACCTGATTCTTATCTCACTCTAGTAAACTAAGGAAACTTGAATAAAATGTAAGCTTGATGCATCCGAGTAACTTCTCTCTCTGGGTGCGAGATCTTTGCGATTGTTCAGGTTCCTTCCAGCTTGCTCCATCGGGAGAATAAATTCTCAAAAGCCGTCTTCGATCGTCCGGTCGGGGACTTCTTCCAACGATGGACCGATTTCTCATCTGGTGCGGGTACTTCAGCAATTAGCTGATGCTGTGCGCGATACTCGCTCAGGATGCGACCATCATTGAAGAAAGAGAACGGGTCGATTGGTTCCGCTCACATTCTTTCATCTTTTTCTACAACTCTGGCGAATTCACTTTCGATGGACTTTTTGCTGAGATCTCCCCTGATACCGTCTTAAGCTCCTCCGATACCGCCTCTTATCAGAGGCTTCCGTCACATATCGGCTCTGGGAGAAAAAAAAACACCTTTTGGAGAAGCCGAATGCTTTCTGGGCTTTCGGACTTCTGAAGTATCTGGCGGACCGAAATGAATAATCTGTGTTCAACGAGATACGGTTGGGTGACTAACTCCTACCGATCGCGGCTCCCTTCTGTTAGATCCGCATCCCTGGCTTTGATTTCCGGTGAGATCAATTGTTCATCCCGGTGATCCTTCTGCGTAGCTGACGCCTGGCTTGAGAGATCTCAGTGAGCCACGCAGCTTCCTGACTGCACCAGCAGGAGTGCGTCCTGAGCGTGGTACACAATCAGGAGACCGTATCGACCTGTAGAGGACTTTCGCCTGAAACCTCGGGACATCGGCGAGGCTCTCGACTTAAGAACAGGTCCATCGGGGGATTCGAGCTCCTTCTGGAATGGAAGACCGAAGCTCTCGGAGACGATCCCACGGGGAAACACGTCCAGCTCTGCTGACCGCGGTCAATTTCTACGAGCAATCCGTTCGGCCAGGCTGACTCGTCTCATCGATTCGACCACTCGACATGCAAGTGAACGATGCCCGCACCGACGCTCATTTGTTTCTCCGTCTCGTATCGGATGTTGAACGTCGGCGCCTCATTTGCTTTTGAACCGAAGGCGTTGGCCAAATTCTTCCCTTCCCGTTCAGCGAAGATGCCTGAGATAACATTACTGACGTCGGCTATCGCGGAAGGCTTCTCGGTGAGCTGAAAAAGATTCATCCTCCTCCCCAGCCTCGACTGATAGTAAACGTGTCCATTCGCCTTGTTTACCGGCAATCTGCAGGACGCTGTCCGTTCACGGGAGGGAAATGATTTGAATCTCTCCTTATTTGTAGCAACTTGTTCACATGGAGTAGCTCCCAGCCGTATTTTTAGATCATTCGGTGTTGATCTTGAGAGGAATGTCGCTCGGTGTTCTCGCGCCGCGTCAAGTCATCAAGCGATCTATCGAAGATGCATCCTTCCGCCTGAGGCTCGACGATCATAAATTAAAATTTTCGCACTCTTTGTGTCCCTAGACTTTATTTGCGTCTTGTTCGAAATCCCAAGAATTACCGGACCGATCGTTGGTGAGCACGATTGCCGGTGCTCTCGCTCAGAGTAGAATTCGGGATCGGCGGCCGATCACGCTAGGCTGGAATTGTTGAGCACCCTACTCGGTGAGCTTTTGGGAGTACTGCTCCCAGGCGATTTGTGAGCTCCTGGCTCACTCCAGCAAAATGAGCTCCAACCCATCGGTGATCCCTAGCCCTGCGAGCGGCTTTCGGATCCGAATCGGCGTACGAGTTCACGTAGTCCTCAATGGCGACGTCTGATCATTCTCGCGCCGTTGGCGGAATCATTTCGAAGCTCAATTGATCGTCAGAACTCAGACGCAGTCGAGGTGCGGTCAGGAAGTCAGCCAGTCGGTGATGATATTGACGGTGGCTTGACCGCAATGCTTTTTTGGCGCCAAGGTCGTGGAATACCCCGTATCGATACAGCATTATCTACGAAAAACGCTTTGTCGGAAAGGATTTGGGCGCACGACGCGACGTCCACTCGTTAGCTCTTCGTTCGGGTCCGTCCTTTCGTTCGATCAGACGGCCGAGGTCTGGTGAGCTGCAGCTCTGGCTAAGCTCGTTCGGCTGAGACTGTGTGAGGCTGCGAGCAATTTTTGTTCGTTTAGGAATCAAGCGGCCATTGTGACAACATGGGAAGGTACTTGGTCACCGCTCACAAACTGTGAAGAGAGCATTGGACGATGACAAGACAACGACAAAGCCTGCGTATTCGACGCTGGTCGCAGCCACCGACCAACAACGGCCCACCATTACCGATTAGATAAACGACGCTCAATGAATTTTGTAATAGCGGTGGCTGTTTGAATCGAACTGTTTTTTTTTCTCTCTTCATTCACTGGTCTGTGGAAAGGAGTTGATTGCCGAATGATATCGATAACGACTCTCCGGCGGCTTTTTAAGGGATTTGGGCGTTTTTCTCTATGCTCAAGTCAGGGGTATTTTGGAGGTATCATCTAAGACAATCCAAACAAAGGAAGCCGAGCGGATAAATATAACCGATGTTTATTCCGATGATCCGTTGCGATTCAAATGAGGCTTCCGTCCTGGTGTGAGCATTCGTATCCGCAAAATCCCTGCCTCAGAATGCTGGCACGTCGCGTCTCAAAACAAGACTTCGGCGGTTGTGAGAGGGCTCTCTGATGATTCCTCGGATGCATCGCTTCCGAGGTGGTCATCGATGATATCATGGGTGGCGGACGAGTCTATCGTTACATTTTCATGCGACCTCATGTGACTTACCCCAAACATCCAAAAACGTTCGAAGTGACGCGCTTGAGGTCATCAGGGTCGAGCATCCCTAATCTACTGATCTTTATTGATGCAATAAATATCCGTTTTTGAGGCTTCCAGTTTCAAATGTGGGAAAAACTCCCCGGATCATCTATTCATAATGATTGTTTCATCGAAGGAGGATCGGCGAAATTCCCAGGCTCCAAAACCCTCTCTTCAGGCCGCTTCGGTCGAAGTACAGTTCTCCTCTCGCCCGTCAAGCCGTTGACATATCATCCACATACATATGTAGGTACATCATCGAGCTAATCAACTCGAAACAGCATGCAGCCTCCAGGTTCTCCCGACTCGGGACAGAGTCGAGCTTTGGGGCATCGAAACGAAGGTGTGGAAAGGCTCGGCGAGTACCCACAGGAGTCACCGAACTGTGAGTCTGCGGCATGATTGATGCCTCAAAAATCAGGACAACAATGGAAGCGAAGACAGCAGCGAGCTGACGATTTCTTCGACGCTGATGCTCATGACCTTTGTTATTGGTATCTTCAATCTCGTCAGCCATCTCCATTCGTGCTGATGTTCGTGTCAGCTCATGCATCCGCCTGCCAGCCTTCGGAAGAGTTCGTCTGGCGACCAGTCAGCCAGTCAGCTGATCACTCCGTCGGTCCGCCAGCGGGAACGCACCTCAAAATTCATCGACTGTGAAGGGGTTTCATCTGCTAATCGAGTAGTGCGGTCGACCGCTCAACGAGGAGCGACCCGGAAGATTTGCGGAGGTCCGCTCGTTGAGCGAATGAGCAGAATGTTAGGACTTGGTGGTCTTGGCGGCGCGGCGGTTGTGGTTTTGATGCCGGCTCCGACGAAGAGGGACAAAATTCTCCAAAATTTCCAAAGTGGTCGTCGCTTAAACTTCGAACGGACAGGCAGCAATGGCCGAGAGTCGGGCACACAATCGGACGAGCGGATAGCGAGCCAAAACAAAACAAACGAAAAAAAATATGAGTGCACTGTTTGTTGAATAACGTTGCAGCGGCCGCCTTCCCCGTCGAATGCGGAAAGAAGTCGTCGTATGATCCCAAACGGCATTTATGGGAGACCAAGGTTCCGTTTTTCCCTCATGAAGAAAATGAATGAGTCGAGATGGAGAAAAAAGGAAGAAAACTCAAACAAGCTTACGCCACCTGTCAGTGGCCTTTGGTGACAGCGAAGATAGTTTTCCACGAGGAGGAAAAGGAAGAGGGCTTACTCTTCGCTTGAATTCATTTCGTAGCTCGCTGTTTACTCTTCTCCATTCAGCACACATTCGTCGTATCTATTCACGATTGTATGCATGTAGCGTTCGTTTCTGCCAGACTTGCTAGTTCGTGACATCTTTCTGTGTCGATTCCGCAATTTTCGTGGGATCTCCTCTTCCCGTAGTCGAGCGCGGCATCGGTGGCTGGGGTTACCTATCGCCGAACGGATTTCTTCACGCGAGCGCTCTTGCGATTTCCTAGCGAATTGAAATCTACGTTCCACTGCCTCAGAGTGCGCGCGTGTCGACTGCCTGAGTGAGTGACTGACTGAGGGAGCGTGTTCGACGCACGACGGTGATGATGGGTATCTTGAGAAAAAGAGCTTTGGAAATATCCCATGATCAGAACAATGACAGCCGTTTCTCTGTGACGCGTGGGAAAAAGTTGCCTCTTTTCTCCGATTCATGTTCGTCACGAGACAGGCGTTTAAAGAGATGCATTTCAGCAAAGCCTTCCGTCCTGATGTGAGAGCTCCCTCGCATCGATCGGTGTAATGTATTGGCACAGAACATGTGTCATGGAGTAGCGACATCATCGTTAGAGATATTCTGCAATAAAACACTCAGTGGGTAGTTCGATGCGAAGCTTTCCCCATCGTGAAAGTCTCTTTCTGCTCAAGTTGCGACCCGTGGGGCGAGAAAATCGACGAGACACAAGCCAGTTACACACTTATCTCGGAATACTAATCGCTAGAGCACTCTCCGTACGCTCTCTGCGGCAAGCCGTTCGGAAATGTCTTCCGCGAGAATATCTTCTGCGATGATTATAAATCGTATAATCTAGATCTGCGTGGACGCGACTCCAGGAAATTTCACTCTCCGAAAACGACAGATTTCTTCATATCAGGTGTGGCGTCTGAGACCTCGCCGCTTTTTCGAGCATCGAAATTTGTCGTTTCTCTTCTGAGTGCAATCGAAGGAGGCTCCTCACGGCGAAAAACTGGATTCCTCTATGATGTGATCCTTTTTCACGAGAAAATCAATCGAGAAACTCCTTTTCAGCGGATCGAGTTGCGATGACAGCTCTGCTGTTGGCCCGTAGGGATGCGCGACGCTGACAGAGACATGACTTCATTGCGCCTCACTGAGCTCCTCGTCACTCACAATCACAACGTCGAAGCGCATCCTTCGCTCGAAAAGAATTCTCCCACAAAACAAGGAAAAGCTCACAGCCTCAAGCAATGACTGTCGACCGGAAAAGCAAGCATGCTTGAGTCGCTGTTGCAGTCATGGGCCTGGGGCCTTATGGGATCGGAAGAGCCACTCCAAAAGCAAAAGTCATAATATTCCACGTCTGGTTACGGCGACCGACCGGAACGTTGTCGAGTTTCGATGAAGAAGTGGGCAGATATAGACAACCGGTGACGACTCGCTATCATGTGCGAACTGCCAGTCGCAAAGTTATTCGCTATCCCTCAGCAATTAACAGCCTAATAAATTCTGTTGTCCAACCACGCGAGCAGCATGGAGAATTCTCGATCTAGAGTGAACCTGTCGGTCTAGATCGAGACGGACGCGATTTATCGACAGGAGCGTGATCGCCAGAAAGCGAGAGTTTTCTCAGCGTCGGAACCCACTTTCTCGATTCGGTTCCACAAACCAGCCAGTCGGTGAAGTGCTGCGGTGTTATTACCGTTTATCGCATCTTCCGACTGGCTCCGATGTGCCTGAGGTTCAGTTGCGCGGGTTACGGCATCGTCGAGCTCCCAGAGGGCATGCTTGGCCATCATGTTTCATAGTTGAGCGCGCTGCTCATAGGACGCTCAGCTGAGCTTTAGTGAAACTAGATGATCATCTAGTCCCTTCCGCTCTTATCTCGAACTGTGAGAGCCCATTTGCGGAGTCCGCTGCCCCAGAGCCTCGAATGGGCGGCAGTACCGATGTCTTTGCATTTTGCGACGTGAACTCACTTGACATCTAAGTCCTTGCAATGGGCGACGGAGGTGGATACGTGCTTCGCTTAGAATCTTTACGCGTCCAATAGAGCAACCTTGCGTTGCCCAGGGCGTTCACCCTGAAGCCTGTCGGTCGCAATGCCCACGTGGTCGTCGGCCGACAGCTGAACGTGCAGTCGCAGCTTCATCTGCCGAGCGCGCCGCACATCGATGACGAAGCTCGTTTGCACACCCGAGGAGGCCGTGGAGGTCTTGAGTGAATGATTTCCAACATGTATACGCTTCCGGAAGAATTGCCCCGCCCGGGCGGGATCTATTCGTCCGGACAGCGCTCCAAGTCGGTCGGAGATCCCCTCTTGAGATCGTCGTCGTCCTCGGAGGTGAGCTAGAGTCGGTGCAGTTTGGAGCTACGTACGGGCCGATCGGCGAACGCGAGCATGCCCGACACCCATCCGCTTGCTGGGCCTTTAGAAGATCGGTCATTGATAATAATTTATCCCTTGACCCCGGATACCCTCCCCCCATCGGTGGGGAATCGCATCTGCCCCGCACTCCAAGGTTCGAGCTCGATACCGGATGGGAACCCTCATCCTCTCCGATCCGTTTGCCAGGCTTCACATGAGACACCTCCTCTCTCTTCTTTTAGTTTTCTCCTGTGCGTTCGGCTGTACTTTCTCCCTCCTCCTAGTAACCCACTTTCTTGCAGCAGACTTTCCAGTTACGTCTTGCCAGAGCTGACGAGCGGCTGTGCCGCTGTTGCTGAAGACCGAAGAACCAACGGGACTTTCTCCTCGAACGAACGCGGCGGCAGCGACGACAGCCACGAGCGCCGCGGCTCCAACCAGCGTCCGCTGATTGAAGAAGAGTGCGCCAGACGGACGAACCCCTTGGATTTTGTGAAAACGGTTATTTGTGACTTCTTGCCCGCACTGACAAAGGATATAACGGTTGAAGGCCCGACTTCAACACGAGAACTGGATACCTACTCAGTGTTAGTCGCAGTGAACATGAACCTCGTGCAGTGAGAGCATGCAACGAGCTTCGGAGCTCAGACCCTCGAGGCCTGGCCTCCCGAGGTCGGCGTGCAGTCGTGCCTCGCCATCATCAATAAGTGCCAACGCCAAAATGTTTCTATCGAGGACCAAATTCTCGTGTACACTAGTCCTCGTGTTCGCGCTATTCCACGGCGTTCACAGTGGTGAGTTGCTCTTCTCGATTGTTTGTCCGTTTGTTTGCCTCTTCGCTCGTTTTCAGTGTCAACGCGCCGTTCATGATCTTCAAGATGGTCTCGGCACCGCACACGTAGATCAAGTTGATGTCTCCGATATTACGCTGGCGTTACGCGACAGGGCGTGGGAGTCGTCCGATGATATTGAATTTAAAGCGGCGTGGTGGCGGCCATTCGCAAAAGCGTGGTGGCCGGCGTGATCGTTGCGAGCTTTCCGCAGATACAGCTGGGCAATGGCCTAGGCAGGCCACGCCTGAGTCCAATTTCACTTGGCGCTGCATGACTCTTGGCAGAGACCGTTGCACGTGAAATGATCCTATCTTGAATTGAACACGAACATCATGTACAAGGGAAGCACCTTGACAGTTTCCGTGGTCAGCGACTATGTAGAACGCATGGGAGGACGAAACGACGGTGTAGCAATCGTCCATGAAGTGGTGAAGCCGGAAAGGTGGAGCTGGGACAGAAAGTCTTCTCAATGGAGTCGGAGGCTCTGCGGACACCCTCCCGAAGGAGTCCCGGGAGGTGCAAGGGGAGTCCGCTCGCTTGTGGAATCCTATTCCCATTCTAAGCCTGACCGTGCTCAACTCGCGCGACTACCGGAGCTCGGAGCCCTTCGCGTGGGAACTCCGTCACTTCTCAGAGGAACTCCGAGCCCCATTGCAGGAGGGACATTCGGCGCTCGTTTTTCCCGGTAATCAGGCGCTGAAGTTCCCCAATTCGGTGGAACTTGTGTCGAGCCTGAACGAACATCTTCCGAAGAAACACTCGGAATCCTTCGAACCGGTTCTATGTTATCGAATGCCCACTCCGGTTGGACAACTTTCGCGTCTTCCAGATAATGACAGACCTCCTTTGCGGCCAGAGAAGGAAGGTTTCTATCTGTTTACAACTTTCTGTTCTCCGAAGCCCGGAGCGTCCCTCCGTATCTCGAAGCGCAAGCCGGTCGCTTCCGAGGCCATACTATTACTTCGGAACCACTCATCGGATAAAAAGGTATTCGGTCTGTCTCCGCTCGGTGTCGGATTGCCTGATGTGAAATCCTGAACTCGTGGCCTCATCAACAAGTCGGGAAGCGCGCGAGTTGTGTTTTTTGGCAGCGGACCGAATCTTTTCACAGCCGAAGTGATGGACCGAAATCTTCACCATTCAATCGGCACTCAGTTTTTGTGATTGGCATATTCTCTCCGTTGCCGCTCATTTTATTGATCGTCGGCTGTTTGCTCGGTATCGATGAGATGATCTTCGGTCAGGCCGGATTTCTGGACGACCGGCGATTCTGGCCGATTTTGGCTGACTGACTTTCTGACTGACTGACGAACTGAGCAAAGAGGATTCGGGTCCTGACCACAGGGTGCCCGCAGACGAATTGATTCCTCTAATCCGTTGACAGGCGTCTTGAGAATTCTAGGCCGACGACGAGAAGACGTTCGTTTTCTTCGAGACACGTTACGTTTTCTCGGATTCCAACCAACCCCCTCGTGAGGAGGGCACGACCTTTGGCACAGATCTTCTACAGCGAGCGAGCGAGCGAGCAATCTGCACACGGAGCAAGCAGGCACAAGCGGTTTCGGAGCTGCTGCTGAAGACGACTCCAATGAAGCAAATGAAGCCTCAGACAGATGGATAGACCGACGGACGGACGGACGGTCGACCTGACTGACTGACTGACTGACGATTGTCCACAAAACGATTTTGCCCTAAACCGAAGCCAACAGTATCGCTGCTGCTGCTGCCGCAAGTCTCTCGCATCGACGCACGCTCGCAAGAATCGCCGGCCCGACAAATGACATTCCGCGACGGGTAGCGTGGAGCAAAAAAAAGAAGAACATTCATCGAAGATGAGAACTCCCACAACTGATGCAACCTTTGCCCCAAAAATCAGCATAGCGTCTCCGGAGGATCTTTCGCGGCGCGTGTAGCATTCGCCCATTCCCATGACTGCTGCGGATACCCGATCGAATGGTCAACGGAATAGTCTGCGAGCTTCGACAATAATTTTCCAAGATCCTGTTCATCTTGATGCGCCTGTTGGCGTGGTGTGGCTGCCCCTCAGCCACGAATGCAGATGTCGGTGCTGTCGTATCCGTTGTTGGAAGCAGATATTTCTCCATCGTGGTCGGGGTGCATAAACAAACTGGATCGTATCATGATATGGTCCATGGGAAAGCGTTTCCCGAATCAAGAAAAAACTGTACCCGACGTCTGCACTGGATCCCGCAGGAAGATGCTCTGCCCGCATCATTCGTGGATTGGTTCAATTATGCGGTCCTCTATGCAACTCGTCTATCAGGTCGGCGCACGAGATTCGTCATGTCTTCGTGTGGCAGTCTGAAAGCGAAACAGGAGATTCTTGTTCGGTCTCGACGCACACCGTTCCCGTGGCATACGTGTACTTTTGACCTGGTTTCCTGAGCGACGTTTTGGAGTAAAGCGCATGAACCCAATTAAAAAATATCGACGCCGAGCATTGCTTGGCCTCGTCGTAGAGCACCGAATGAAAGGCTTCCCATTCGCAATTGACGGGATCGGATATTTTTCTTTCCGAGAACGGAAACCGTCGTACGGGATCCCATAATTCAAGACGCCAGAATAAGACGGAATGGCACGTTTGCGCTGACGAATAGCTCGCGAGAAGCAATCATCTTCCCGTCGGATCGCTGATTCTCTGCCCGATCATAATAAGACGGACGTGCACGACGACAATCGGATCATGAAGATGGAACCCGATCCGAGAAGAGCCGTTGCTTGCAACGGATCGTACCTGACCACTGGCGTCATCGAAATTCGCCGATCCAAAGGTCGCAGTCCGCGTGGGAGTTCAATTTCTCGTTCGGTATTGAGTTTGGGCTCGCATAGAATGTTTGCTGTGTTCGTTCATGCTAACGACGTGATCCGTTGTCGGTGAGCACTCCAACCAGTTATCAATTTGATGTTCTCTTGGTTTGGGCCGCTTTTCTGCTAACGGCGGAGCATGAATTGTTCGCTAAAGGTCGCTAAGAATATCATGCCAGAAAACAAATGGTCCTGTGGGATATTGAGGTCTTTCTTCGGCGGCTTTTCGCCCAGGGCGCATGCTAGCTCCGAGACGACTCCACTGTGATTGTTTCTCCTCGAGGCACTAATAACGGTTGTTTCATCGGATACTCTGCATTGTTCTCCGACGCCGAGAACCGTCAAAAACGCCTCCCAGATTTTCAGCATTACAGAGAATCGCTGCCTCGGCTTGTGCGAGATTCGCTCGAATTTTTCGAGCCGAGTGTTGTCGATTCTGTTTGCATTGCAGTACAATTTATCCTTAGTGCGTCCCGCGGCCGTTGTGGTCACCGCTGAATCTTGCCCAACCGGTCGGCGATGGAGACATCAAGGGCGAACTGTAGCTTCAGTCTGCCGTTCTCTTCCTCTTCATCGGAGCCCCGCGGAAACGAGCATTCTAGATAGATGCGGCTCTTTTGAAAATCATATGAACGCGTGCAGCTTATCGCCCCGAAATTTCTTATTTTCGAAGCTGCTTGATTGATTGATTGAGCGATCGTTCTTCGTATGGGTTCTTCCCTTGAAACTTCGCGATCCAACGGGTCACTCGATACATGCCTTCGTATTCGCTCCGTGACAAGCTGGATCCTTCAGAAATCCGCTGAGCTTATTCAGAGCGATAGTGTTTTCCATTTCTGGATCTCAAGGAACAAGCTCCCCCCGAGACACGGCGGAGATAAAACGTCATTCCTGGCACTCGGCATCGGTTGGAGTCTCGGTCGCAAGGATTGAGGTGCGGGTGCATTGCGAGTCGGGAGGTGAGTCCGTGACCCTCGGAACTTCGCCTAGGTCTTCCTTTTGAGAGAACAGTAGAGAGTGGCTTTGTCTCTCGCTTCATTGTCTCTTGCTCAAGAGTCCTCCATTCACTCTTCCGTGATTGGCTCTACCTCAAACAGCACGAGCCCTTATAGGCTGAGTGAGTTTTTTTCCGCAATATCGACTCGTATTCCCTCAGAAAGGACCTTGATCGCTCTCTGCTGAACAGGCTCGATCCCGCGCATCGTCATTCATAAACCCGTGTAAGATGATGTTGAAACATCAATTGTGGCGCAGCGAAGATTTTGTGTCGCGTCTAACGGATTCAAATGACAATCGACGACAAGCGAACGGCCGCCGTCTTATTGATGAATGGCAAACGACGATCGTCTGCGATCGCTTTCCAGAAGAAGAAACGAAGAACGCTCCTTCCCTCAGAGTTTTCCATTGTTTCAATGCTCCGGAGCTTTTGCATCATCGCCGATGACGTGTCGTCTTGGAAAAGGTCCTCGTCGAGACAAGCACCCTGAGTCGACATGCCAATGGACGACCCTTCAATTTGAATGACGTCTTGAATAAAATCAACCCCACGAAGCGCCACGACCAACGTCTATAATAATAATTATGATTGATCCCGGAGCAGCAGCGCCAGATGCTCGCTTACGTGATACGTCTCTCTAGGAATCGATTCCGATAAGTTGAACTCATCACAGAATTCTCTGACTTCCGAACTCAGTCGCACAAACGATGCTTTGTGTTCGGCAAACGTCGATGCCATCGCCACAGCTCGTGCTCCGGGCGTCGGTGAGAGCGCAAAGCGGCGTCGGGATCTTGCGCTTCCGGTGCGGAATCTCTGCTCAGTCAATCATCTGCAGGCAAACTCGCGGAACGTCGCGGATGCGCGGGAGGATGAAGGAGATTTGCATCGATCACAGGGCTTTGCGCTCGCAGTCTTGTGATAGACATGTGATTCCGGGATGATCTATTCAATATTCCGGAAAGTGGATGAGGATATTCTGTGAGCGAAGATCCCGAATTCACATTTGCAATCAGACGTCACGATCCTCGTCCGGAATCGACTCATTGCACTTCGGAACACTTCCGATCGATGCCCGGTGGACGCTAGGAAGCCAGCGTTGATTGATCCAGAAACAAAATGGGTCTCGGGAACTCGCCGCTCGTTCCTCCCTCCCTCCCTCACCGTGGGCAAGCTAACGGGCACAAGCCCGTCGGATTCTACTCTGGCCTTAGATCCCGACCTTAGATTTGAAGCCGTTCGAGCACTTAGTATTCAAGGCGAAGCCTTGTTGCTAACACGGGCGAAAGAACGACGGTCCTCCAAACTGATGGGTCGGGTCGTATTCCGGAAAAGGGGAGGCACTACTTACGCTAGCGGACTAGCTGGCTGGCCGGCTGTCTGTCTATCTATCTATCAGTCTCGGGAGTCGTCTGTTTGTCCATTATCCATCCAAATGGTGTTTGTTCGCCGCTGTTTGGCCGGACCGCGGGCCAAGCCTCACGGCACTTTCACTCGAAGCAACGAAGGCATGTCATTCGAGGCAATGTCGTGTCAGCGATTGTGGACGAGCCGAATATAATTACGAGCCTACATAGTAAGTGTATGAGCACTCCGGTGTACAGCGACAGAAAGTTCATTTCTGGCCTAGTTGCAGGAAGCATCCCGCGTTATTTTCAATTTCATTAATGAAGCGCACAAGAGGAAATCGTTTACATAATAGCCAGATGTTTTATACGGCGCGTTTCTAATTATTGTGTTGTCTATGAATCACCTCGGGGGCTCAGCTTCAATATTATACTGGGAAATGCGCGAAAATCTTGCTTTGGTTTGTCCGGAGACACTATTCGAGGAGTAAGCCGATTCCTGTTCGATGGGATCTGTGAAATTCGATGAGTTAAGCATCGAATCGCTCATGTCTTCCCTTCGGGGCGAGACGCCTCGACTTTCAAGACTGTACGGTAGATGTCCGAGTCGCAACAAGTCTCCATACGGATGGCAAAGCCTGGACACCGTGTTAACAATGGTGTCGGACACCACAGGGGCCGTTTGATCGACTTCCGGCACTTTTAAAATATTCAACGGAAAAATGAAGACCACAGAGACGGTGGGCGACAGATTAGCTCCAAGGTCCCGACAGAATGAAACAAAAGTGGACGGGACAGAAATTCTGAATGGCTAGCGAACGTCGCCCGGTGTTCGTTTCTCGTGATTCGCTCTGTATCCCGTTAGATCTGCGCTGTGCGGTCGCTGTTGCGATCCTTTCTGATTAATGAAGGTCCCAGTCTAACGGAGCCGAGTCGTTCGTCGAATATTGGATTATTTCCCTGCTGCTTCTAGACCGTGTCGCAGCTTCATTGATACATCTTCTTTTTTCTACTTTTCCTTCTGCTCCCCTTCCGAGCGATGCGCAAGTAGTCCAAGTGTTAAAGAGCCGGGCCGTCCGAAGTCGACATCAAGCGCAGAAAGGAGCGTTTGTCTGAAGGAGGATCGCAATGAAAGTGAAAAGAGCGGCGATTCAACTTGAGTTTCTGCGATTTCACTTGAGCTGCTGCTGATCTCCGACTTGATCTGAGCTGTCATTCGTGAACATGGTGGATCCTAGACACAATCGTTCGTTGTGTTACTTTATTGAATGAAGCGAAACTTTGAGTCCATTCTCCTTTGTGCATGCGGCTGACCTCACGTATCCGTGGGTCCATCGGCGCGTCTATGGCCAGTCGACTGTCCGAGGGATCGAGCGACCGACTGACTGACGGATGGCCCCCCAGCTTAATAATATTTCCTTACTCGACTACACTAGACTACAATTTTCTGGATTAGGATGAGTCACGAGAGGAAGTAGTACGGTGTTTCTCTCGATTACCGGCTCTGTCTCACAACGAGCAAGGCTTGGTCGCAGCTTTCGCATGATATTTTCCATCCGAAATCTCTACCAGCTCGTTTCCGTCGATGGGGCGATCCAGCTCCACGTTTCCAACTAGACACGTTCTCCGCCTCCTCATTCGTATAGCACCTGATCCATCCAGAGAGTTATTCTGTCCAAACTTCACGGGAACACAGTCAGCAGCACGCAGCAATTGACGGCTCCAACAATGGCTATGCCCCAGAAAGGAAATGTCGAGCAACGGAATTGAATTTTGAATCATTCAGCGAAAGTCATGTGAATCTATCCTCATGATTCCGAGAGCTCTCCTTCGTCCGAGGAGTGAGTGTTATTCTATCGGCAGTTCCGTCGACAAGGGAATCGAATCAACAAAGAGCATCTTACCAAGCCCACCTGCTTGGTGGAATGCCCAGCTATTTTCTGGGCTAAAGCTATTCATCCGACACCCTGTCGAGTTATCGACGCCGTATTTCCACCTTTTCCTGGTTGATTAGAGGGATAATGATGGGTGTTTTTTTGTTTGACTTTCGCCCGTTTCCGTTAGGCGTTCCTTTAACTGTTCCGTCAGACGTTCCGTGAGGTGTTCCTTTCGGAAAATACCTTCCCCTGCCGCGTCTGTTGTCACCGCTCCCAAACGTCGATCTGGTAGCGATGATGACGGTTGTGGAGGTGTTGTGGTGACAAGCGACTTTAGAACATTCCCTTTGCGTGTCACGTGTGGGTCGTGAGCGTTTGCATACGGTATTGTCTGTTCGGAATCCGGGAATACGTCGACCCAGCCGACATACGGGTTCGCCTGCGGCAGAACTGTCAGCCCCATTCCTAGTGGGGCCGATGATTTCAGCCTGCTTACTTATGAGCTCGTTGCCGTTTGCACAGCATCTCCACCGGATGGATAGCTGGTTGTCTTCCGTCTTTCGTTCGTTCATCATTTTGATGTCGTCTGCTGTCGGTCGGTCGGTCGGTCCATCCATCGACTCGTCGGTCGGTGGGCCTGCACCCAAAGTTCTTCCTTTCCGTTGCCTCCTCGTCGACGATGACGACGACCACGTCGATGAAAACGCCGCCTCTGCTGCTCGCTATATTTGCCTTGTGTTATAGCTCGCCTCTTCTATCGTTGTCTCCTTGCGTCGTCGTTGCCGCCGCCGCCGCCGTCATCGTTGCAGATGCTGCTGGTAGTGATGCTGCGCGCGCGTACTAACCCCATTTCTTTCCGTTTCATTTTTGGGACGAACGTCGAGAGAAGTGGCTGAATGGCCGGCGCTAGATAGCGACGGCGGCGCGGCGGTGGCCATAGAAGAGTGAATGCCGCCACGATTTTTTTCTGGCATCAGCGGCGGCAGCGACAACAGTTTTTCACCTGAATGGCGGAATCATCGGCTGGATTGGCGAGCCGGCTGACCGGCAAGCTCTATGGATGGAAAGCTGACTGAACATTTCACTGGATTGGCTTGATCAGAGTCAACAGATTTTAGAAACGTCGATGCTTTTCCCAGAAAGCACGATTCGTGTCACACATGCTTCGCGCAACGGGAGGGCAAGTCCAATCTTCGACTGAATCCGGATCCCCCGAGGAACTTGGAAGCTCTAGAATCAACATTCTGAAAATCGATTGTGATCGAGCGGAGCTGTCAATGGTCAGAAGATTTGATTCGGGGCTCAATTTTTTCTTCGAGACCGAGAGGAAAACGGAATCCGGCGCATGTGACGAGAACTTCCATTCTGTGACCGATGGGCCCGCTGAAGTTCATACGGTTCCTTCCGAGCGAGAACTGTTCGAAGAAGCTTCGACGGAATCCGAAGCAAATGTATTTCGTGCCAGGAAAATGAGCCATGGGGCTTGATGTCGACTCAGTGTCCGCTGGATTCTCCCGCAGCGGAGTCGCGTTTTGGAACCGAGGAATGTCTGATGGAACGCCAACCAGATGCGTGCCTGATGCCGTGCGATGGACTTGTTTTTTTATCGAGCATCAATTAGTGGTTGGCGCGGACGGAGTTTTTTCTCCGGGGCGTCGCAGGAAAAGTATCGCGACGATCATAGATGCCCGCCACCCCCTGACAGAACCATTTTATCGTCGGAACGAGGCGAGATAACTCCGGACAGCTGAGCCTTTGATGCGCTGTGGGATTTGCTCGAGTCACAATTGAGCTGATGGATCTTGTTTGGCTAAGCCGAAAGGAAGACGACGGAGAAGAAACTCCCCATGATGGCTTTCGTCCCTTGTCCATTCGAACATTATCTCATCGGAGACACCCAACACTTTGATGGCTGCACGCAAATGTTTTCCGGGGAGTTCCTCGTGATGAATATCTCGCCGTATTCCCCCCATTATGACGAAGCTGCAACGAAGTTCCATTTTTCCTCCCTGAGGCTCACGCCCACCCCCATTCGGGATCGAATACCTCGAGCGGCCGTGCTCAAAAAGGTTTCCCGAACCTGCTATCGAAGCCCTCAGTACTCCGAGCGTTCGCCCGCTTGGGATTCCGTCCAAGACCAGGCTTTCAGCGACAGAGGGACGAAATTGCATGTGCGTCGATGGCATCGAATGAATCATTATCGCTCGCGAATCGGTGTCGACCGGAGGCCTGGAGCGACGACGGGCAAAACATTCCTCCGGGGAGAAGAGCCGGAGGGCGGGTGAGAGGGCGGTCGGGAAGTAGGCAGCAGAAGAAGTTTCAGAGAATATAAAAAAAGGTCAAGAAAGAACAAGTCGAAAGCGATCGATAGGCGGGGGCGTGTTTCCGAACTTTCGATTTGCAGCGGGTCGACATCGCGCCTGAAAGTGGCGTTAAAAAAACAACAAAAAAATAGTTCCCACACATACACGAGCCCGGACGACGATAGGGTGGAGATCAGGAGATTGCCTTCTAGGTCGCTGGCTGGATCACTCTCTCTCTCTCTGGATGTTTTTTCTTGAAAAATCTCAGTCAGTCAGAAAAACCGGCAGCCACGGTCACAACCAGTTGTAGCCATCATCTGCGGCAGCAGCGACAGGGTAAGCTGCAGCAACACCGAGGGAAGAGGCACAATTTAGCGCGAAAAAGCATAGAAGACGAGCTTCCCAAAAGGGAAAAGGGTCAGCCAGGTTAACGGGTCGTCAGATTGAATGAAAAATGAAATGAACATGAGAGCTAACTCCCGACAGAAAAGATGGTGCCGCAGACGACGCTGCCGATTTTGCTGTGTCCGCTGATGTAGATGCTGTTCTGCCGTCGACGCTGCGGCAAAGGCATCAAGGAGATGAGGAAGAACTTAGCCCCGAAAAAAGCGCTTGGGAGAAAATTAGCGGAAGTGGTCGCAATCGGACAAGTCGGAAAGTGAGCGACTCGGCGGACCCTGGCTTCGCCGAGAGCGACCAGAAACACGCTTGGGTCCGCTGTGGGATCCAAAATAAAGAAAGGCTCCAGACAGATCACTTTCAATAGCTGCGAAATACGCCAGCTTGAGATAAGGTGCGTCGACTGATGGGGCAGCTCCTCGAGGGAGAAAGAAAAGCGAATTCCGAGGGAAAAAAAACAAAAATACGGAAAAAATCATGATCGAAGAAATCGCTCGTAAGTCTCGGGCTCAAAATAGCCCAGCTCGGGCTTTAGCCTCCCGTCTTTGGTGGACCCCTCCCGGCACAGATTTCTTCAACGGGAGCTCACGGTGGTCGTTGGAATATGCTTTGTTTGTCCGTTTGCGAGCAGCTGGCGAAAACGAGATTAGAGCCAGACACAAGTTTTCGAAGTTTCAATTCATCCCTAAATATTATCTGTGCTTTGGAAGATGTCGAAAGCGCTCCGGGCTCGATCAACGACTAATTACCGAACGCATTCCGCCGCGTATCTGAAGGGTACGCTACCGCTGCGGAAGCCGAAATCACTGAGCGCTGGCTCGCTCGCTCGCCGCTTGACCAAGGCTTGAAATATGGCGACATACATCGATCTGAATCGAGGTATCGTCGACCGATTTTCGGTGAATGTTGCGAAAGTCGCGCCTCGGGCTACCAACGACACCGTAGAGAGGATCCGGATCGTCGCAGTGAAAGTTTCTCTTCCGATGACCTGCTCTCATCTCCCTGATACAGTATTCATTGTATTGATTATTATCCGTTCGCCGACGTAATCGATCACGAGGAACGATCCGAAGCGTTCTTCTCGTCGCCGATCACGAACATGCGAACCCAAGCGAATTCCTCAAGATTGCAGAATGCTGCAGCTTGTCGACCTTGATTCGTCCGAGAGAATTCGAGGGCATCTCTTATCGCGCTCGCGCATTTTTTTTCTGGCATCTCGACGGAGTGTCGCTATCGTTCCGGTTCGTAGAATTTATCGATGAAATTTCTCTTTTCCATCTAAGCTCTTCAACCACGTGTCTATATTCACGTTTAATCGCATTCTGTTCCCGTCTGAGCGGCATTTTTCGCACCGGGGAGGAGTCCTCCCGCCTCAGAGTCGGACCGTCGTCGGAATCCCCGAGATGAGAAAACTCGAGACTTGTACCAGAAAACGTCGGACACGACGGTGCCGGGATGTCCGGAAGGACCCAATCAGGAGCCCATCTGTTTTAAGGAATCAGAATTCACAGAAGGGAACGACCTCGCGACGACTTTCGGACTGTCGATCCGCGTCCGAAAGTGAGAAGGAATACACGATTCCCGGTAGCGGAGGAGCTTTTTGTACCGTGATGACATCCGATGATGGAGGCGACGGCGACAAGATGGTGATCAACAGCAGGGTGACAAGACTCGACTAATCGGAGTCGCATCAGGCTGTCATTGTTCGGTAATTGTTGCCCACTGCCACAGTGGCAATGCTGTTAACCGTAGCGAGGCGTCGCTCCCGTACTTTTGTTGACGGCCAGACACGTCACGTCAGATCACCGCTCAGTCAGGTATCCACCCGACCAGACCGAGACCCAGACAAACAGTCAGTCAGTGAGACGGTCGGTCGGTCGCTAAGTCGAAGAGCTCCATGGACAGACGGACATGCAAACGGAAAGAACTTCATCCCTACGGGATGAGGTCGGAGACCATAGCTCCGCAGTGTTGACAACGTATGGAGAGGCCGCCGACGCCGTGAGAACTTCAGTCCGTGGTGGCCCTTTTTCGTAGTAAATCCCGTAATTGGCGCAGAGCTAGAATCTCGTGGCGACGACGACATCCAACAGAATTGGGTTAGTTAAGCAGAAGTGTCCGAGAGGAGAAGACGAAGTAGCGGACGACGGCGGCGGCGGCTTCGACCCCCTGCTCGTCGCTCCTTTTCCCGCTGTTCGACGGCCAGCGGCGTCGTCGTCGTTGGTCGACAGCGGCAAGGATAGTAGACTGCACTTCCTGTTGGTTGTACGAAAAGGTTTCCCCGTCTTCTTCTTTTTCTGCGTTTGCCTTCTTGACAGCAGAAGTGCGGGCCATTCGCGAATAAGCGAGCCAGCCAGCCAGCGAAAGCTAGCGAAAAGCTACCCAATGATGATGACAATTTACTTTCGGCCAGCCGGCCGGCCGAGCGCCGGTGCCGCGGCAACGGCTTGGTAATGGGGAATTCCAGAATGCTGCTTCGGTTGTCGGTTTGCTAAATGGTGTCACCGACGAGTCTACGACGTTCACTTCTCACACTTTCGAATATACATTTCGTCGTCGTCCACACATCACTTCGGCCGAAGGTCGCCACTTGCTGAATTATTGGAAGCGTACCTCCTATCGAACCTCGCCTTCTGGACCCGGGGCATGCTGCAATCCCTCCGATCGGCTGGTGTCGCCGGGATCCCGTGCCCGAGTCCCCGAGTGAACCCTTCGATTTTGCTTGAAATCTTTGCGGTGGCTGTTGTTCTTGTTGTTGGACGTCTGCGGAGAAAAGTTATCCAACGTTGTTATGAGCCAACGCAAGCAAACGATGCGACCGATGCCCGAAACGCTTCGCTGCAATCCGCTCTCGTGATGACCCTTAGACTCAAGAGGCCGGAACGAACTTTCATTCCAGACATGGCAGAGTTCGCGCAGATCGTTTTCGCTCGGCGAGCTCCAACTGGGAGGTGGTGAATCAGCGACTGAGTCAACAACCCGGTGGGTCAGAAACTTTCCAATCATCCGCGGTGAATCGCACGATCAATCCTCTGATCGTGCATCGGGACTGCAATTAATATTCTGATCTTCTCGACGGTGAAATTCTTCCGTTAGTCGTGTTTTCGGTGTCTATAGTTTTCGATCGATGTCGAATCCGAGGCGCGCTCCCAGTGCCTACACAAGACGCTGTAGGTCACATGCGGTACCAGAAGCTCGTTCTGCGCATCGATATACTATCGAGGCGGTGAGGAACTTTCGGCTTTGTAGAACGAGTACAGGGGAGATACCCGTTCGATTTCTCGTAATCTACTGATAAGTCGGACTCGTCTCTGACAGCTCCGCGAGGACTTCACTCGTTGACGCACCTCGACAAGAACTCAGTGGAGCATACCGAGCGCTTGAAGTTGCATGGTGGACACCGGCAGTAAATCAGCCGGACAGCGGCATTCCAGCTCACAGAATTGACCAGTAAAGGGAAATAGTTGCTCTTCCGCGCGCGTCACGGCGATGGTGACCGACCGACAGAAGCAGCGTTCGAAGAAGCGAAACAACCGAGGAAGACACGAAATATAAAAACAGAAACATTCGCTACAAGACGGACAGACCCCTAGTTTCCCCGACACAAAGAATCCGTGTGGCCGATGCCAATTCGTCGATTCCGTTTTACAATGGTCAGGCGTCAGGACCTCTCGGCGTGTTTCTTTTTTCCTTCCCCGAACGAGTCGGATTCCAAAGCTTCCAGATTGGAGCTCTTCAAGATGGTGTAAATATTTCTGCAAAATGAAGTCATACCCTTGATCAGCGCGAAGATACTCCCGAAGTAACGGGTCATCATGAGAAGTTTATGAACACTTTATCTTAAACACTCATATATGGCGTTTTTTTCCTTTGCTTTTGAGCTCTGTGCGCAGCTGTGACTGCCCAGTGAGATACTCTGTGTTAGATAACCTACAAGTTAGCGGCAGGGCAGCGGCTGCAGCGTTATGTGAAACGCGCCGGAGCGTTCAGAATCGGGTCACTGCAGTGTCAGAAGGCTTGCTGCGCAGCGGCGGCGGATGAGCAAGACGTCCTTTTCCAGAAAACCTTAACGAGAAAATATAACCGTCATTCCCGAGTCAGCTGAACGGGGCACCGCTGTTCGGATCAGTTCCACAAAGCTAACAATCATCTGTTCTCGAACAGATGATCGAGACAGAACAAGATCTCCCCAGTGCCGTCGTCCGACTTCCCGGCTTCCTGTTCCAGCTCGAACAAATAATTTTCAAAGCCCGAATAATGAAAAAAAAAACAAATATGAAATGTTAGTTGCCGCACGATGATAGTTGTTTGGTTTCCGAACAGTTGTAATTTGAAGAGCCACGAGCGGTTATCCGGAATTCGTTTGTTCGTTCCCCATTTGGAAGCTCGCAAACGGAGATAGTTGCTCGGTTTCGGTGAAGGTTTCCATTCTCCCTCTTCCTTCCCCCCCTCATTACGGAGGATTCGCTTACGAAGGCTATCCGTAGGGGAATGGAGCTTGGGGATGGATCGAATCTCACTCAGCGTGTAAATGAAAGTCTGTCGAGAACTTCCAGTGCCCGGGGAACTGTCGTCGAGACGCGTCACAAAAAACTACCGTGATGGAAAAAGGACGCAATAAATCGGAGTTTCACCGTTCTAAATGCAGCAGTTATTACGTCTGCCAAGAGCACTGGGCAACAGACCAAGGTGGGGTAACGAGAAATGACGGCGCTGATGAACCTGATGACAACGGTGATGTTAATAGAGTCACATGAGGATGTTAATGCAGCAACTTCCGAAATCTGTTTGTCGTCATAGACCATTCGGCTTCGGTGGTCTTCCTCTTAGTTCCCGAAGAGCTTGCCGCGCCGACTGTCGACGAACGGACTGACTGGCTGACCATTCGTTCGTTCGTTCTTCCGTCCGACTGTCTGCCAGTCTATCTGAATTTCCATTTGAAGCGATGAATGAAAGCCTAGCTCGTTCGCTCGCGCGCAGTTTTCACTTGAATCCAGCTCGAAATGAATCTAGACTCAGCGAAGGAAGTGAGCAGCGGCAGCAGTCACAGCAGACGCATCATAAAGAAGCTGAGAGTCACGCGACTCGATGCAATGACTCACGACGGAAGATCCCGTTAGATCGTGCTACGCTGAATCCGTCTTCAACTTAGAAATCTGGATAGCTTCTCCATCGGTGGCCCGTCGCGCCTGATCTTTTTAAAGAAAGATTAGGAGCTCTTGTTCCGATTACTCGATCAGGTCTCAATCGGCTCTGCTTCCGAGGATTCCTACGGATCGTCTTGTCCTATTTCTTCTGGTGATCCTTGGGGTCGATTGGCAGGAGCTTGGAAGATTCACCGACCTTGGCTTTGAGCTTTGCCAGGATATGCGGAGCGCGAGTATTTGAATAGTTCCTTCGAAATCGTGAACAATCCACTTTTCCGTGAATTTTCCCACGCGCCCCCTTCGGAAAATCCGACCGCGACCGCCGTTGACTTCCCGCTGCGGTGCCAGAAATATTCAATCCGTCCGGCCTTTGTTTAGGAGCTGCTGTTAGCACTCGGTAATTAGCAGCTGAGCAGAAGAAAATATCCCGTGTGAGGGACCGGCTGCGTACGAGCCGTAAAATGAATTCGTTACATGAGCCAAAGCCAACTTGCGTATAGCTTCCGAAATGCTCGAGACTCGACCAAGCGATCGGAGCCTTGCCTCTGGACAACGCACAATGAGAACTTGTGGGAACGTCCCCTACATTTCCATCCGTGGAACAATGAGTTCGTAGTCGGCTAGTACGCTCAACATGTCAACGATGAAGAACTCGGACCTCGAACAGCTTAGTCCGTCATCCAGTTTGAAGACTAGCCGAAGACGGGCCTGTTCCAGCAGAGACGCACGATTCGGGGGGCTGGAGAAATTCTGCTTCCTGCCGATTGCGGAACCTAAGTGAAGCATCCCTGACAAATCGGCAGCGTTCTCGCTTATCTGGAGCCTCCCGCGTCGGGAGCTGCGCTTTGACGATTCGTAATCACCCACGAACCGATTTTGAAGAACTGCCGTCAGCGGGAATCTTCGTTCATATAATGGAATCCACCTTATCTCCTGTCGAAACACTGATCCTGTCGATCTCTCACTTTGACACATGTTTGCATGGCCGGACGGCGCAAATTCGTCGAGACGGAGAACGGCGCGCCGAAACAAACCGGCGGGAATGAGGTTTTTGGAGGGAGAAAGGAAAAACAAAAAGAGTCCGCAACAGCACCCCTGACTCACCGAGCAATTTTCTCCTCGGAGCCGCCGGACGGCGATTGTCGCGGCGGAACAATGACGACTGACGACTGACAGTTTCTCGATAAACAATTTTCCTCCGGATGAACATTTGTCCGATTTGAACATTCCGTCTCCGAAACAAACTGAACAAATGGGGTAAGCGTCTTCAGCGATTTCCCAGCTACACCGCATCATTTTTTTTGCCTCAGGACTCGCATCGCTCAGAAGCCGAAATATCCGAAAAGGGATGAGAAAAAATGCAGAAGGTGACCAGATTCTGAATGGCGAATTTGACGACGCTTAGCGTGATCCGATTGACTTCCGCGCTCAACGAGGGAAGCCCACGGTAGTCTTTTGATGACGCGCATTAGTGAATCTGCTGCTGCCAGAGCAGCACCAACAGCAGCAGCAGCTTCAACAGCAGCAGCAGCTCGAACAGGGCAGCAGTGGGGACAACGGCGACGATGTGACCAGTCCGAGGAAATAAGAGAACATGCGACTCAGAGCGAAGCATCTTCGGCTGTGTCCACGAATTGTGTGAACACGTTGCGCAACGGTGGCGGCAACTAAAACGGTAAACTTCGTAAGAGTCTCATTGTCTCGCAGCTGGTGCGCCCGCGCGAGCAGTGAATGAGTGGATGAGTTCCAGTGGTTCTGATGTGAATACTCGGCGAGCAACCATGGTCACTTGTCGTAATTTTCAAGAAAATTCCTTTTTGGCGACGTTCTTGTGTGTTCGTGCCTCAACGTGTCTCTGCGCATTCGCTCTGCCAGCCGTGAAATCGATCCACATTCCCGGAGAGACCCAGCCTTTCTGGGGGGGAGCATTAGGATTTCTTTCCGTTTGTTGATATTCCTCTTTTGTCGCTTCAGCCGCTGCAGCTAAAGCAGCTGGAGCGGAATGAGGATTTCGGGATTTCTCGGTCCCCTGGCGATGATTCAATCCAGTATTTATCGAGCCCAAACTCGCGTGTGCGATTATGCTTTTCGCACGCCCGCGATTTTTCCCCTCGGGATTCTTCCGGTGATCAAATCGTTCCCGGCGCGGAGTGTCATCAGTTGCGTCAGCCGTTGCCAGTTCCCTGGCGAGTACGTGATCGTCGCTTGGAATCATTGATTCGTTCTTCAAATCGACATCAGCCCCCTCCTCATCATTCAGTCTCATCTCGACTCCCGGAGTCATGCTTTCTGAGCTCAACCAAGTGGAATTCGATGAGCATTCAAGCATCAGGGACGTTTCGACGACGGGTCTCTCTCTTCGGCTGCTCACGACAAGACAGCCTGCCGTCAGCACTGCAACGAATCACGCGAGCCCGACAAGCGAGACACTTAGGGATACTCACCCCTGGACTCACGGTAACGAACGATGATAGTTTGCCGGTCGAATGGAAGAGTAGACAAGAGAACGGTGGGATAACCCCAGGGCACAAGTCGTCGCGAGTCAGAGCGCGGGAAAGAGGGAGCGAAGGAGGAAAAACTCCTGGAAGACAGGGGCGGAAGTTCAAGTCTGGAGGCAAAACTTTTCCCGTTTCGTTGTTGGCTCATTGTCAAAAACGGCATTTCTTACTCTCAGCACTTTTGTTCGTGGTCTTCGTCATCGTAAATTCTGCTGATGCTGCAGGTGGCGGTTGAGTTATTGTATTCGGTGGATCGTCGGTTCCGAAGTAAACTTGGGGAAAAGTGAAAGTGCGAACAGTGGAATATTTTGCAAATTCTTCTCCGCTGTCGTGTTCCCGGGGGAATCTCAGGCGATATGTCCCTCGGAAATCTCCGCCAAGATCGTTTGATTTCCCCACCACTCGACGGAGCTTCCCGGAGGCAATTCCCAAGAAGTTCACTATCGACGCTGTTTTTATCTCTGTCACTCCATGGAAAAATTTGTCAACGGTCATCTATGCTTCTCATGGATGCCTGAATGTTCCTTTCCGTAATTCAGCCGTTCGATACGGACGCTTGCCGGTCATCTTGGGTACCTTCGCCGTCGATGCTCGACCGAACGGCTTCCTCCAATGCTGCTCGACGTCTGTCTTGTGAACGGTGGAATGGAACGCAGAAAATTATTCATGAAAGATTAAAGCGATCTGCCCTCATTCTGAGACGTTCAGAGAATTCCAGAAGGTTCATCGTGGTCCGATCCGCGCGCATGTATCGTCTTTCATGAATGGTTGAAGATACATCGTCCACAGAGCTACGCTGCGTTCGTATGCCAATTCAGACACAGCTCCACCCTAGAATATCAACTGTTCGAAATGCACAAGGGCCTGTCTGCCGCTCGGCTTCTGCAGACGTCAATGTGGGAATATCTGTATGAAGGATGAGAGCTAACGATTCCTCGAGTGGGATTCTCCATCCATTGGGATCGTCCGCGGCAGCTGCATTTACTTTGCGAGGCGTCCTCCCAAACGGGTTCCGTCTCTTAATCTGGGGGGGCTCGCGGTTCTATGAAACGCTGCCTCCGAAATTCCAACTCCTCGGGCTCGTCAGAGTTTCGAGTCGAGCCTCTCGGCGTGCGGAACCGCAGGAAGACGTCCCTCGAGACCTCGAAGACCGAAGCTGTTCGGTTTTAGCGGCATCGGATTCCCAGTTCCGTAGGTCTGTCGGTCGCTCGTGCCGTCGGTCGGTTGCTCGTTCTTTCCGACGGACGGTCGGTTAGTCAGTTAGTCAGTCAGTCAGCCAAGCAGCAGTTGCCACCGTCGGCGTCGACGTTGACTGGGCCGCCTCCGATCTTTTTCTGCTACTACGGTTTGTTCAATTTTTGAATGGTCTTGATTCATTCTCCTCTCGTTTTCCGGGGCCGCTGACTCGCTTCAGAAGCTGAAACTGGCGAAATCATCGACGTGGAAAATCTTCGTTCGAGCGTCTGTTCTTCTTCGCGTTCCTCCTTTTTGTCGAATTGATGTTCACAATCATTAAAAATCACTGTTTCACTCTTTCGCGGAATTCTCTTGTTGAAGCTTTGCCGCCGCAAGAACCACTACTACTAAAGTGGAGAATACGAAACATTTAACGACGCCCTTCTTTCCAATCGCGCGGCTCTTCCCGGCTTGTTCTCCACACTTCCCATGCGAATTTCGGGAAAACTAACAAACGAAGACACCGCGCCGCCCGCGCTGCCAGTCCCATTCGTCATCCTGACATCTTGCCGGGAGTCCTCAATAGAAAAATTCCTCGATCGGGAGGGGAAATGGGAGAGTTTGTATAAAAACCTACCACGCTAGAAGCAACACTTATCCATACACTCAAGCATTTTTCCGGAGCATCGGGTGAAATAAGGAAGCCCGGATCGCTAGGACTATCGTTGTTCCGTGATTCAAGTTTTCCCGAATCGGGGCCTTCAGTTGGACTTGAAATCGGTATGCAAGCGAGTCTGAGACAACGGGATCTCGTAAAAACGGTCACCGCCGCAACGAATTCATTGTATTATGTGCTGGGGATCCTCTGAATCGCCCTCTGACACTGGGAGGATCAGAATTCGCCGGGCGAAGACAGGCTGAAATCAGAAATGCCAAGGTGTAGTGACACGGCACCAGACGGCATTGGTTCCTGAGGTTTCATAGCTGCGCGCTTGGAAGTCCTTCCATGATTCCTCTAAAAATACCTGCTATCCCCGATTACGTAGTTCCAGGTTTTCGAAGTGTAAAGCAGATTTTTACTCAAATGTTCACCGGAGTCGAGAAACTTGCTCGTCTGATGATCAAGCAAACAAATCATTAGTGAATGTTTTTTCTTTCGTTGGTCTCCGAGCTCCGTCGAAGCGGGGTCGCAACACATGTTTTTTTATTCGAAATTCGTCGATTTTTTCCTATTCCCTCTCAGGGAAGCTTGCTATGTCCGCTAGATTCACAAACGTCTTCGTGGGATTTCAATCTACCCATTTCATTGATTTCTCAGGCCCTAAATGCACTTCAATACGACCGGTGACCTTGGTCAGTGAATTTTGTTTCTTCCTCACCCGCCATGACTGTCAACGAACACACGATGTCGTCTTGTAATTCTCGCTGAAAAGGTGCCCGCTGGCCGGATTGTGGCATCTTTTCGAAGGACGACCCCAGTAGTGGGGAAATCGCGTTTGAAAGCTGCAGAAACACTGCAGCCGATCGTCACGTAGACGACAAGGATACGACGCTCGTTCATTTGGAAAAACGGCGGACCTACGTACGCGCATCCATCCGAAAGGCCCAGATAGGGCATTCGGCAGAGGTGAAATCCCAGCTGGGCTATTCATTAACTCAGACGGTCATTCTGTCGGATATTCTGCGCGCTGCGGGATTGCTGCGGGAATCTTCATAGTCTTTCTATACGCAAGCTCTTCGTAGAAAGCCGATCTGAGGGGCTGAAGGCAGGCTGCGTGTAGAAACGAATTCAAAAGATCGCTTACCCTCCGGTCGTCAGCTTCATAGAACTCGCCCCGAAGTTGCGCGGCGGGTTTTCTGCGGGTACTCTGGAAATGAGGTGGGCGAAACAGTCGAGAAGTTGCCAAATAATACAGAGCTAAATTCAACGAAAAGTTGGAATTTGCATTTTCGCTCCTGCCAGACGAGCTGGTTCTTTCTTTCAACTGTGTTTTCTCACGAGCACAATAGTCTGGGGGCGAAACTGAATCGGTCCTAGAGAGTGCGTACCACATCCGACCGACTGAGGATCGCCGTCACCACTCGACAAAAGTTGTCGACGTTCATTTATTGGCGGTAACCGATCATGGGCGTCCTATCGAACACGCTGGGCGTATCAAGCCGTACGTGTTCCTGGACGGTATCTCCCGTGTCAGTGGGATCGAGAGCTTTGTAATCATCTCAATCGGAAGGGACGAAGCAGACGAATACCTATCTCGAGCCTCAAATGAGCAAACAGACGCTCGGACTCCAGACACATTAGTGATGTAGAAACTTCAAAATGTTGGAAAACACTAACAAGAGCGCAAAAAGCTTGCTTCATGAGGGCGCAACATCGGGTTGCAACATGTCAAAACATAGCGGCGGGTAGAGTCGCAACAAACCTCCACGCATCAGAATTGTTTGTTCCCGATATTAGTCCGCCCTGAGAGCGATTTCTACAGGGTTGGCCGCCAAGCCTTCAGAGTCCCCCCAAATGAGAATCAGCAGGGAAGTTCGACATGCAAGCGCGCCCGACTGGTGCCCGGAATGGTCGCCCTGGTCGTCAATTGCAAGAAGCCGAAATCAAGGGTCAGTCGGATGCAATGTGGAAATTATTTTTTGGGGTGAGGCGCAGCCAGATGCGAAACGGTGATTTCTCTATTTATCTCCAGTTTTAATGTGCCAGTCGATTTCAGACTGCTCACACGCATTGAGGGGTGCCGATACACCAGCCGTCGAGCGATAGGCGTCGCGTGGTGCTGGTCGACGACGGCGGCGGTGCTAGCAATGATACAATAATGCAGCATGGGATAACAATATCAAAACGAAACCTAGAAAAAATCCTCCCACTTGCAAAAAGTGGCCGGGGCTCACGCCCAACCGCCCGACGTTGCCAACTACACTGATTCCGACAGCAAGTGGAGAGAAAAATTGTGGAAAAAAAAAACGCTCCTTCTGCATCTCAATCTGCCAGATCTGTCTCATCCCCGACTCCTATCCAGATGGGGAGCTTTGGCAATCGTCTTTGTATGTCTGCTTCAGATATAGTCGACAGCGAGTTGAGGAGACCCTAGACCCTTCTTGTCTGGGAAGGATTTTTCTGACTTATTCCACCAGCGGGAGCTGTGCGCGGAGGGACCCGACCGCCCGCAGTATGGAATCCTTGTAACTTCATCTACACCGATAGAGGGCTCGCCGGTCCTTCCTTCAATTAGCTTGCTGGTTGTTCAGAGGAGTGCGCGAACGATTACGTACGAAGCCCGCATTACGTGCTCGGGAAAAAAGCGGTGAGAGATATCTGCCACCACAACCCCCGTATTCATAACGCACCCTCAAAAAGGTGTGCGCCGCGTGTCTGAAGAAAAGTGCTGCATAGTCCGTCTGGCACCCTGAGTCTCTTCTTGGGATGGTCGCCATTGGACAGCGTGGAGCCGACCAATCGGACAGCGAGGTGTCAGTGTTGTTGCCAAAGTATTTGATTTTTGATGGGCACCTTTGTATGACCGAAACCTTGAACATCTCAACGTCAGCTCACTGTCTTCGGCTCTCAATTTGGCTCCTAGAGCGGGCGATACTTGTAAGCACAGCTGTAGTGGAGCCGAGAGAAAGGAAGGGAATGACAGCGACGTTAAACGTCGGAAGTGTTTTCGCGTCGATGTCTTAGCGATTCTTCTCAAAACATCTTAACTCCATGGAGAGATGATGCGGAGAAAGGAAGGAGGGGTGACACACTGTTTCGACAACGTCTTTGTCATTCTGTGTTTCAACACCTTTACGCAACATTCAATCAAGGAGCGTTCTTCTTCTCATTTTCACGCTGACTTGAGCTCTATTTACAAAAAAACGCGACCCGTCCAAAATCTGTGGCGCGCGCGAAGCCTCCAAGATGACGCGGCACAAAACTGCCTGATGTCTCATTTCTTCTCTTACCGGGAAAACCTGCACAGCTCAGAATCCGCAATGGGTCGAGACTTTAACGAATATGATCGAATTTTTGAAACTAAGCTCGATTCTCTCCTGTTCCAGCGTCCGCATTGGAAGCGAACTCAACGCAGCACCCGTTCACGTTGAGCACATTCGTTGTTCCGGCCTCGACGTCACCGGCTCCAGAGGCGAGCTCAAGTCATCAAGCTGTTTTTCCGCTTTCGTCAGACGCAGTGACCGAGGAGGTCCTCCAGGATGACATGGTCAATCCAGTCGAAGCCGTTGTCACAAAGCGACCGACGAGAAGGCCCATGCCGGTTTTGTATCGGCACGGAAAAATCCTGGAAACTTCTCGTCGTGTCAGCCAGGAATCGATGGGGAGCTTTCCGAAGGTAAGAACTCTCTGACTCGACTAGGCGAGTCAGCTGCTGCATCGCATTCTGACTGCGTCGCGTCGTATTCTGCAATTCAAACCTAAGGGTCAACAATAGATTATATTTCCGGAACAATCAGACATGTCACTCCTCCCTGAATTTAAATTACTCGGGATGCGTTTGATCGATCCCTGGAAGACTTCGCATGGCCGCATCTTCGAGCAGCTCTCAGCTCCATCAGATAGCGGTAGCATGATGGCTTCGAAACGACACCTCAAATCTTTCACCGAAGATTTCCCCTAGGCTATAAACAGTTGGGGCTTCCCTTAGCCCCCACTGTTTAAAGCTTTGTATTTCACAAATCACGCGCGCGCTTAAACGGCATAAAAACAAAGCCGTTTTTACCCCTCATTCATTGAACTTTTTTTCGTGGATGTTGGAATCCGAATGGGGAACTCTACCACGACGACCCGTCGATGGTGGCAAAAGCCGTTACGACGTTCGTCTGCCTGAGTGACGCGACAGGAAACATTACGCTGTTTACTAATCTCGAAACGTTTGCCATTTCCCAATAAGATCCAAAGAAAACTCTCACTCCTCGAAAATATTCATTGTTCATTCTCTCCCCCGAAGAGTTACATGTTTACGAAACGATGTTTGGAAGTTGAAAATATTTTTCCGCCACCTAGGCCGTGTCCGACGGCTCAATCGATCCCTCACGTTATACACGCGCAGCTCGTTGAAGAACTTCCGCCCCGACGAGCGTTCTCAGAGGATTCTCAAAAGAAGCCTGTCCGTCGGTCAGTTGCCGCGGGAATTCCTGAAGGATGAACGCGACGATGTTCTCTCTTCAGGACTTCAGGCCCCTGCGATTGATCGGTGCGGAAGCTTCCTCAGTGAGTGCGCGACATTCAAAAAATGAATCAGTCAAAATAAATGCGAAGATCACGCAGCCGAGGGGATGCAGCAAAGGAACAATCCCGCTGTAAAAAGTCGATCGATCAGGCCCACACGCGACTAAGTGATTTATTAGACAATGAATACGATAGATAGTAATCAAACGATATACATACCTACTTTGCATGACCCTTCGCTTTCGATTTTCTCACACGCGATCCTCTTCCGCGGGTCCATCGAGTTCTGCCCGTCATTTAATGTGATGGATGGGAAATCACTAACCATGTCAGAACTGCGTTCTGCGATTCATGATTCAATCGCGGCAGCTCAGATCCAGCAGTGACTCTAGCGAACTCATTCAAATGCGCAGACTCTTCGAATTCAGGAAGGAGCCTCCCATTTTCAGCGAGTTTCCTGTTCCATTCCCCTCTCCTTCACTAATTATTCCCAGTGATAGAATTCGACCGACCTGACAGCTATCTCACTTCCGAGCTCCTCGCGACGGGCTCCGTCGCTCCGCTGCAATCTCATTGTTCGAAAGGGGACTGGAAATTTATTGCCATGCGCCACACGCGAATGCCGGAAATCAGTGTTTGATCGGCTGCGCCTCGTTTTCGCCGCTGCTCTGCTTCGTGAAATTTCTTTCCCGATTCCCCCCTACTCCATCGATGGCTTATCTGAGTCGACGTGGAGAATCAAGAATTTCCAGGTCACCGGGGAAAAACTAAGAAACAAAATGGTCACTTCTCTGAGCATTGAGTCATTCTTTCATTCCGTTTGTTCGTTCGTTCCTCCATTCATTGGTATTCATTGAACATCGGCATTCGGCAAGCTGAATACATAATAGAATAGCTTGAATTCCCGAATTCTCTTTGCTTGTTATTTCTAGACGTTTTTCCGCCCGTTCGGATTCCCCTTCATTCTTTCTCCCCTTTCAAGAAAAAAAATTTCCATTCCTCTCCTCGGCTTGGAGCGCAAGCCAGACGCGGAAAGTGGCCGAACTTCGGACGAGCCAGACGGTAGCTATCCAGTCTGTGCGCCAAAGTGCTCTTGCTTTCCCCCGTTGTCGTTGTTTTCCACAATGCGGGCACGCAGCCGGCAAACACTTCGCTTGTTCTCGTTGTCTCAACTCGGGCCGGCGATCTGAGCGGATTCTCGCTCGCTTGCCCGTTGTCTCCGCGCCGCGCTCTTGAAGGGGCTACCGCATCCGAACTCCGTTCCACGGCAGTGCCTGCGGACGAATAGGAATACCTGCGGACGAGCAAACCTTAGCCGAAGACACAAATAAATACATGCAAACATATACTACAGGAACATCAGATAACGTAACGCACGCGCCAGCCGGATACGAAGGCAGGGCCCCGCTCGTGGTCGTCGAACGTGGGTCGACTCGCGGATTTTCGTCGATTTGACCGACGAGCGTCGTCCATCGTAGTCTAGTGTGTGTGGACAGATTCATTCACGAATACTTCAATATCGACCGGAAGCTCTTCCGGGGTTCAACACTCGACGCCGGCCAATTCCGAACGCGCAAGCAGAGACGCGCGATCCATTACGCTGGACAGACCACTGAAGCCTCTTTGATCGTCGAACGAATCCATGGGCTGTGAATAATAGTCGGCTTGGGCAAATACTCCGGAATAACCTAGTTTGCTCATCCACTTACGTTCGATTGAAACCGTTTCCTTCTGCTCTTCGCAGGTACAACCGCTACGTCCGCATCGGCTTGGGCTCTATCCGACCGAGCTGGGACCCGTGTTCGAAGCGCCGAGCTCTCAGACGGAGGACCCGAGTCCCGTCCTGCCCTCGTCGTCGCTCATGGAGACCTTCATGGCTTTCGAAGCGGAATCCAGCGCTCCGCCGGCAGCCGCCTCCACGTCGAGCACCGTCGACCCAAAAGACGTCCGGCCCACCCGAACCGTATCGACGCCCTTGGTAATAACCGAGGCGAAGATGGCCAAAGTTCAAAGCGTAGACTCGGGCAAAATCGACAAAACCGTCACTCTTCTCGGGTTTGTCGACTTCACGACGTCGCTATCTGGAACAAAAATCATCTTCAAACCAAGCGCTACGAGACGGCCAGAATCACCTCAGGAACAGGTGCCCATCGTGAAGCCGTCATCGACGTCATCATCGTCGACGTCCTCGTCGTCCCCAAACTTCGACCATCTGTTCAAGAAGTCGAAGGTGCAGGAGATCAAATCCTCGAAAGCCTCTCTGTCCAGGAAGTTCCCTTTCAGAACGACGTTACGTTCATCTTCCGTACAACCGTCTCAGACTCAGAGCCGGAGCGAAAAGTACAAGACCGGCTTGGTGAGGTCTAAGACCGGCACCACCGTGAGAGACGGTGTCACAACCGAGTTCACGACGTTGATTTACGGAACTTTCATCCAAGGCAGTTACGCCCACATCATTCGGAGCACGTCGTCGATCTACGCAACTCCGACCATGCAGAACCCTGGGGTTTCGATGACGACCATGGTCGGTTCCGAGACTTCCGTAGCTCCCGTGGGCCGACCTCTTTCGTTTCCTGAAACGAACGGAGACTCGGAGCTCCAAAACTCCGACAGTGTCGTGACATTCGGCAAGAGTTCGAGCGTCGTCCCCAGCGCTGTGATCATAACAGAGGGCTTCATTCTGCCCAGCGAAGCCGAGGTCGCCTCAATTCGGCCGACCTCGACCGTTGCGTCGAGAGACTCGACTGTGAAGATCGGCCACGACTCATCCGCCATGCAGAAGATTTTCCAGAACGAACTCGACTCGTCGATGAAACCTCCAGCGTCCTCATCGTCGCAGTCGTCGTCGAGCGATGCCGATCTGGACAGCATGTTGTTGGCCGATCCCTCGGGATCGTCGATGACTTCGATCCAGTACGTCACGCCAAAACGCGTGGATTCCTCGAGTATCGAGCCTACATCTGTCACGCTCTACACAACGTACACCCATTTCACAACGATGTACAACAGTGGCTCGGCGAGCGTTTTCAGTAATCACGAAATAGTTTCAAATGTCCACACCATGATGCTGCCCAAGGCAGTGTCTGAACCTGTCAACGAACCGAGCCAAGAAGCGACTAGTGAAAGCATGCGACACATGATATTGATCGTATCGCCCACGCAAAGTCGTGCACCCGAATCCGCGTCGGATACTCCCGGCTCCGCCGAAGCCGAATCGACCCCGTCGCTCCAGGCTTCGGACTCGATCGCTGAGACCCCTGCACTCAGCAGCTCCTACGACCTGACAACGTACACCTACTACACGACGTTCATCAAGAAGGGGAAAACCTCGATAACTAGTCGAACTTCGGTGAGTACTCGCCTTCTGAGTTTCCTTTGTCTGCACATTTTCCTCCGCGCAACAATTCTTTGCCGATGACGTTCATTGATCGGGTTCGATCGCATCGAGTGTTTAGGAGCAGGCCGCCGAGGGGTTCTTGTATTTTTGTTGGTGTTGTCGTATGTGAGGCAGGCATCGTCTTGATTTCTGCCACGCTGCTGTCCTTGCCATCCGTATTGCATGCTTCTCTGGTGGGGTTAAGTGCTTTGTGTAATCGCCAGCCATAAGCTGTGTGTATGAAGTGATGGTGGTAGAATAACATGCTCGCTTCTGCGACGTAGAGCTCAGACTGCCAGTTCCACCTTTTCTGCTGTTGCTACCGTTAGATTCTTGCTTCACTCGAGTTTCACTTTGTTGATGGCCCACTTTGTCATCGCTGCTGCCCTGTTACGTGACATTTTCTTCCCTGAATGTCATTCGAGCAGCTGAACGCCTGGCCCTCAGAAGGATTGTGTGAGCGGCAAGCTGGTCCGCCTGTCCCTTTGCCCGCCCTTTCGTTTTTCTTTTTTGTGGGCGCCGACTTCCCGTTGACAGATAATAAGCTTAGCTACAGTGAGCGGAGAGAGAACTTAACACTCGGTCCCCCGATATCTCTCGTCCCAAGAAGCCCGCAGAATCGGCGAGGACGACCGGCAGCGAGCTCAACAGGTTCATTTCCATCAAAAGTGGCGAACGTTTGCTGCTCGTAGAGCCGGGATCTGTCCCGCGTGCACGGCGAGTTTCAGCTGAGAAATCGCTCGCCACTCCCAAGCTTCATCATTTGCTACATCGGAACCGAATACTCGTTTTTCTCGTGCGCTTAAATTCGGAGGGAAACGAGTCACCAGACGTTCGATTCGACTATAGCTGGGGGTTCTTGCAGTTGAAGTTTAGCTCATCGAAGAACGCCTCTGATGGGATGATGAGGTCCGGGACCAGGATACTTCGCATGTGCGGTCTCCGCGGCGTGATCATTTTACTGGGATAATTCGGCACGTTGAGCATGGGAGTCGGGGAGCGCCCGAGGCAGCTCGCACGCGAATCACGAAGCGAAATTATTCCGCTCATTCCCAACTTCGACTCTGTTGCTCCGTTAGTTTTGCCCTCTCGGGTCAGAGATAGCACGACCACTTGGGTGGCTTCCTTGCGTGAGGTCCTTCGACGTGTGTTCGGAACCGCCCCATATACGATCTGGCCCACTCCGTCAGTCGTTAATACACACAACACTCTGACGATCGTCGTCCGAGTGTCTCTGCGCTGATTATTTTTGCGGCCATCCTGATTATTGTTTCGTTCGGCCAGTTCGCCGGGAACCTTGACGTCGTCGCCCTCTTGCTGACATCGGGTGCCCTTTGATGCAATGCAATTGCCAGCCAGAAGTCATTAGTCATTACTTATCCTTTTTGTCTAACATGAAAATAATTTTTTGACTCGGCTTTCCTGCGAGCTCCCGTCTCGACAAGAGCCTACGACGACGATCTCGCTGAGGCCTGCGCTCTCCGTGTAATTTATTGTCCTAGTGTGCTTCCGCCGTATAGCCTGCACCCTAACTTGGTCTGAGTCGGATTTCCTACACGTAAACCGCGGGAATCGCACGGTCAACCGCACAGATATTCGAATCCCTCGGTACAACAGCTCCGCGATCATGCAGACAGCAGGCTAAAAGCGCTTATCCTATAGGTGGTGAGCAACCTGATTGCGGCGCCTACCAGCACCTCGATCGTTCCCACGCCGAGTGCGACGCTCACAGAGCCGGCGACATCCACCTACTTCACCACGTACACTTACTACACGACATTCTTCCGTCGCGGCTCGTCCCGCATCCGCAGTAGGGAAAAAGTGGAAACCAATATCGTGACCATCTTCCCCGGATCAACCGCAACCGCGACCACAGAGGTAAATCGATCGACTCTCGCGAACGAAAATCAAACTTCTGCACATAAAGGCTCGGCGTTGTCGTATCGGTCGCACGATTGACGGACGACGATCAAGACCACGACCACATCCACGGAGAAGGTTCAGTCCGCGCGTGTATGGGACTCTGGCTCAATAAGAGTGTGTGTGTGTGTGAGAGATCTGGAACTGTGTTGTATTGTCGTAAGCGATCATGTAAGACGGACAAGCACTCAATCCGTCCGTCAGTCGACCGATCCACCGGACGCGAAGCATACAGACTGGAGAAACACCGTTAGCTGCTGGGGGGGTCTGGCGCTCGCTCGCTCGCTGGCGTGAAGAGAAAGATCTTTGATCTGAGTCGACTTCGCTGTCTGCCAGCGAGCCAGCAGACGTCAAGGACGACCGCTTGCCGACGAACCGGCTGTAATCGAGAAGAATTTCTTGTTTCGGAGGGTTGTTCGCCGCGAGTCGATCAAGTGTACTGTCCGACCCAGTCAGTCAGTTGGACTGTCCGACATCCATTGACTAGAATCGTAGCCACCGGAAGCTCCGGGATCGCGGCTCGTTTCGCGGAACCAACAGAAAAAATCTCTGGTCTGCTTGCGTCTCGTCCACCATTGTTCCATCTAATCATCCCAGCGATTGTTCTGTATGTGGTTTAAGCCGTTCATCGTTCCCTTCGAAATCAAGAGAATAACGGGGACGCAACCCGCAATCATCGCTAGACGAGAGTCCGTAGTTGAAACTTATTTTATCTCGCGGCGCGCGAGAAAAAACCGCGCCGGTGGAGGAACGGGCGGCAAACAGGTTTGAAGTGGCAACAAAGTGCCGCATTAAGGATTCGCCGCCGAGCCTCGAGCGAAAGCGAAAGAATCACAAGCCTGCGAGCGCGAGAGATTTTTAGAATTGTCGAGCGAGCTAGAGAAGTACCGAAACGCCGATTGATCCAAACGGATGACGCTAAAAATGAACTCGGAGCGGTCGGTATGTCAATGGATTCAGTTGGCCGTCCGGGACACAGCTTCGGTGAAGGCAAATTTCCCTCATTTCGGCGATGTCTGTCAGATGGTTTGCGATGACAAACTACGTCGGTGGCGGCCGAGATTGAGATGCTCTGCCTCCTCGAAAGCGGTGCGGCTCTCTTTGGAGGAGTTGCAGAGAAGAGCCGAGCGCCGTTTCCGAGTCATCGGACTATTGATGATACATCATCGATCCGACCTGCTAAACCAGGAATTCCGCGACCGTCCCCTGAATCTGATCCAGCTGCGATAAATGAGCTCGATTCGAAATTCCGTCATTCTAGAATGGGAACTCGCTGACCTTGCATTTAGTTCCGCGCATTTTTCTTCGGAAATTGGATGGACATCCGACCTGGAACTCGAGGCTCATCGAGCGAACCAAATATCTAAGAGCCGATGAATGCAGTCTTTCAGAGAAAATACCACCTCCAGATGAAAGTACCCTCGGGCGTGTGTAAACTGTGTGAATGCATCATTTTCTCGGACGTTTTTTCTCCTATTCAAAGGGACCAACCTTCTATGCTTCATCATAGGGAGTGAGCGAAGCTGACTTGGAATACTGAATCCTTCTCTCTTCCATGCAGATTCTGACTCCAATCACCGTTTACAAGGACCATTCCCCTGTCGTCAGTTTTGCGAAGGTTCCGAAGGTGAGTTAATGAGTTCATCGATGGGGACTCCCTAGCGCGAAATCTTCCGAAGTCTCGAGGAGCTCATACCGAACTGATTGATTGATGGACAGAGGCGCTTGAATTGCGCAGGAGAATCTCGGCAGCGAGAAAGGGTCCCGAGAGAACTCGGAGGTTGTGCAGTAACGCGGCTATGATGACGATGGCGCGCGTCCGCTTCCGAAACGACGGGCAGGGCTGTCACGCTCACGTCATCTCCGTGTGAACGTGTTTCGTCCTTCGCCTTCCTGTATTGAAGTTTAGGCGAAAGCTTCGATCTTGACAGCTCCGACGTATCTGTCGGCCGACCAGTGTACAACTGTTGGCGTTGGTGATGGCGGTGCTAGTGTTGGCGGAATTCGTCGTCGTGGTCGTAAGACATTTCCGAGCAACGAGATATTTTCCTTCAACGTGATTTCATAGACGTAGACGACGACCGCGTCTTCGTCGCCGTCACTAGTCCAGCAACGGAATCGCACTGGTCAAGGCCAATCGCTCACAAGACAAGAACGCACCGCAAATACAGCCAACGCGGCCGCCTTCAACAACATCGCCATGTCAGCGCCCGTACTGTATTTCAGCTCTAGATGAGAGGAGTCCCCTGTGAGCTTCGATGAATAACCTTCAGGGCCTCGTCGCGCTGAGCCTTCCCTCGGCACCTCGTCTCGGGGGAGCGAAGTCTCGAGTCTCGAGCCTTAAAATGATTTTTGGCAATCGCTTGGGTGGTGAAGAATTAAATCTAGAAAACGGGGTCGCCCTAATGAGTCGTTTGACTCGCTGACGTAGTGCCGCATCTCGACTCAAAGCCTCCCCGGAGCCTGCAATCCAGTTCGACCACCGAAATGATCCACATTTGATCGTAATTTTGAGTATTCTGTCTTATGTTCCAGGTTTACTTGACAACGGTCGACGAGAGAACAGAAACGAATCGCGTGGACCCCACCGCCGCCGCCATCAGGGGTAAGGAAACGGACCCGTATACAACGTTTATCCAATTAAGGGCGCTAATGCCTTAAGGACGAAGGCGAACGCATGAAGTCGACGGCTAGATATTGATTGATTACTGCCGTGTCCAGCTCCGCTTTTGATTGAGCTGAAATCTTGTGGAGTCGGTCGTCACGATCCATCACATCGTTTAGTCTGATTAGAATTGAAGCTATTGCGCTTTTAATCAGGGTCGCCCGATTCCGAACGACACGCTTTTCTGATACGCTATCGATCATCGAAGAAAGCGCGCCGTGAACGTTTGAATTTTTCGGTGAACTTGGATTTCAAAATGAATCTCGTTCGTGCTTGCGAGAGGAAATGAATCATGAATGGACGACTTTCTCGAATAGACCGTTCGAAAGGAAATGTTATTTGACGGATTGTCGAAGATGAAAGCCTCCATCAACATTATTTTTGGAATTCGACGGCTCGAGCGGAGTTGAAAGTATTCCAAGTTTCTGTTTGGTGTGAGCGTTCTTTGGAGAAAAAGACTTTTCCCCCAATCAATGAGAAAACGCTCGAAGGCCGTTTTCTGGAGCCTCCTCCTCGTGCTTTCATGCCCATACTGGAAGCGATTCTTGGCTGTGACCTTAGCGTTCCGTCCGTTGGTTTTCCTCTCCTCGAGTCAAAAGATCATGACTTCCATCGGTCGGTGACAGCAAATGCTTAGCCGTTAGCGAACGGAACATCAGAAAAAAGCAACGTCTTTAAGTCTCTTCTGAAATCCGCCGACGAGTCACAAGCGGGGCGAACGGAATCGGACGGAAGATGACGGATTATTTTTGTTTGCAGCCACGACAACCTTCACGTTCCTAACGACAACAACTGATTCACTCGGCAATGAGGTGGTCTCGACTTCGTTCTCGACCTTGGAGGGTCTGGCGACGCAGGCGCCCGACGTGAGTTTTCCGAAGAGGATCCCTGTCCCTTGCTCCTGTTTTTTGTCTCTACGGGAAGCGTTCAGGCGAAAAGAAATCAGATGAGCACGGATCCATCTGGGTCTCGCGGGTCGAATCTGTGGCATTGAAATACACGATTGTTTTTCACAGATTTCTCCGACTAAACGAGTTCGCACCGATTTCACGACGTTCACCTACTTCAGTACGACGAATCATCCTGGAGGAACTAACGAGGTCAACAGTCGAAGCGAGGTGAGTATTCGGAAGGCTCCCGGTCGATAATCTCTTATACGCATATCTACCGAAGCGCCAAAGGTTGCGAGTCGATCTGCGATCGAAAGACATTCGTTCTTTTTTGATGATACAACGACCCGATAACGAATCGAAATTCAGGTTATCACTCGTTACGTGACCGAGGAGCCCAGCCGAAAGAGACGAGATGTCCAACAGAAACTGGAAACCACTTTCACCGATCTCGTCACCACGTTCGATCACGGACGACCCGTCGTGTCGACCAGAAGGCATACAGTCACGCTTGGTGAGCGACCTCTTGCGGCAGCCGGCCGATTCCTCTCGACTGCACAGGGTCGAATCGATTCTGGAGCCCGATGCAGAATCTCAATCTTTAAACTGTCCGAAATATCTCAGGTACGCTGCATATAACCGACACCGTGCAACTTCCGGCAACCACCCGCCCGGAACCTGCCGTGACGCGTATCGTCGAGCCCGCCCTGGTCAGGGAACACGTACCGATCGATCCCCGCCCGGTAGATCACACGTATTACACGACGTATACGTACTTCACGACAACACTGAGTCACGGAATTCCCGTGACACAAACCAGGTTCGTGTGGAAAATTTCGAGACGCTATCGGTTTCGAGCCGCCATACATACGTATTGTTTGGGAGCTGACTGAGAAAAATAAGACGCTCCGAGCCATAAAGCTCCCCGACGCGATCCAAAAAGCCTCCTGGCCCGAACAATGTTTCTCGGAACCAGTTTCAAAGTGCTTTATTCCCGTCTCTACGAACAGATATGAAGTGGTGACTCAGGTCCGTCACATCGATGCCACTCCCGGCATCCCCGGCGTGATCGCCGACCGTTCGTCCGGCTCTTGTCGACGATGCGTCGACGCTGAATATCCGAAAGTCGTGGACGCTTATCCGAAAATCGCTCCCTCCACCATCTATCCAGGTAAAATACTGTTTAGGAAAACGTCTGCTGCTTTCCATGATGTGTATTCATCGGCGCTTGGGGAAACGCGCCGGAGATGCCTCGCCTTTGTTACGAGCTCGCTCGGATCGTCGGGTGTCTGAATGCTCTAGAACGGACGCGAGTATGATTTGATTTGGATAAGCATGTCGTGAATTTCATTCAGGCGGCCGACACCACACCGCCTATTCAACGTTGACGTTCTATACGACGCATTATCCGAGAGGATCGTCGTACGTCGAAACTCGATACAGCGTTGTGACCAATATCGCTACGGCCACAGTTACCCACCAGCTTCCTGGACTCCGGGGACCGGATCCCTCGTGTCCCCACCATCACACCACGTTCACGTACTTCACCACAAGGTAGCCCTTCATGACAATGGACTTGATCATTCCCTCTTGTTGTTCTCGCTTCCGAATGCCGAATTACAACATCGGACTATATTCGCAGATTCGCCGGCCCGACTGCCACCGTCGACGTCCAGAAGGAAACCGTTGCGAAGTGCGATGGCGCCATTCCAGTCATCGGAGCTACTAGGTACATGAAGTTTATACATGATCCGTCGTCTACGTTTTTCCGAGCGAAGTCTTCGCGGAGAACAATGCACTACGAATGATTTTAGACCGGAACCTCACGCTGACATTGTCCGCGTTCATTCCGCAGAGTCGTCCCCGAGCATGTGGTGGTCGAGGAGCGTCACCGTCCCGCGCACGTCGTGCACGAGGATCATCGAGACCATGTGCATAGACCGTGCACGGTTTGTCTTCCTGACTACAGCAGGAAAACATTTTACACGACGTACACGCATTACACCACCGTCCTGGACAACCACGGTCATCCATCGGTGTCGACGAGGTACGAAAATTGTGGAACTCGTCTCAGATACTACAAAAAAAAATCAGCTGGGGATGGGATCATGCTATGCACGGGACTCGTGGGAGCGACTGACAGAATTCTTTCCTCCTAGATACGAAACATATACGGACATCTTGTCGGGCGTCAGACCCACCCGAACGAGACACGTTCGCGAAGCCACTCAAGGTGAGTTCATATTCCAAACCCATAGTCCTCAGGCGAACATAGTCCTGACAACTAAGCAGCACGTGCATTGTTTATGCTTGCGAAGCTTTTCCTAACACCGAGTTTGTACCGGGATCCGTGATTCCCCTGTCCACTTCGAATCAAGCGCTGAACCGCGCTCGGAGTCTCATAAGTATGACTCGATAAGCGACCGAGATCGGAACTGATTCGCTGGCCGAAAACCAGAAAAAGTTCTCGAGAAGCTCTTGGTGTTTCCTTGCATGCTAGTTGAACCCTGCTGCACCCAGCGTGCCCGTGTCACACTAACTCCAGTCGTATCTTCTCGTTTGGAAGATTCAGACTTTCACATGTCTGTTCCTTAATCTATCTGTGTCTTCCCCTCACTGTTTAATGCTGTCCTGTCCGTGCGCACTCAATATCCGTGTTGATCCGTCGATTTTATAAGGACGAGATGTCGAGGCACTCATAAAGTCTTGTGCAAACCTTCCTTGATCACCTGTTTGTTTTACTTTTTACGTTGTCTGTCTGTGTTTCCCTTGCCGGCTCGCGCTCACTGTCGATGCAATGACCCTGACTCTTGTTTGTTACAAAGCCACGCGTGGAAATCTTTGTAATGGGATGTCTTTGCGTTGTCGTCTGTGGGCTGGCACCCTTTCCCCTCTGTGATCACTGTTCAAGTCTCTAAAACCCATCGAGTCCATTGTCCCGTGGCCCTTTAGCACAACTTATACACAACCACCCTGCAAATTCCGTGACCATGATTCTGCTGCTACCACCATGTTTTCTGAATGTTCAATTGTCAAACACACCTCTAAGCGTTCCTTTAAACACATGTGTTACATAAATGTTGTCTCTGTTGTACCCTGTCGCCGCTGTGAGCCGTAGATTGATGTGAGGAAGTTATCGATCCAATCGCGAAGGATGCTCGCGTTGAGCTTCAGTTCGGATTAGCTTTCTCGGTCTGTCGACGGTGTCAAACAAGTTAAACTGTGTAGCACGAATCCTCCTGGAATCGTATCTAAGAGCTCTGAATATCCAGCTTCGGACGTGAATATAGCTATCCCCTGGCTTAAGCCGTCACTCGTGTTGCACTAGAATTCGACATCGATGCCGAAAAGTCTCGTCGTTGCTCGGACCAGCTTTTTGCTCTGAATAGAAGAGCGTGAGCGAGGGAAGGAGAGATAGACTGACGGATAGTCGTACGCTATGGTCGTTCCCCTCCCATAATAAGGGGGGACGCGACGCGAAACGCTGCGCTTTCTCCGTGGGCCGCCCTGTTGGAGCTCACGGTCAGTATTTTCAAGAGTTTCCGAAGCGACGGGGCAATATTTTCTGGTGAAAATTTTCTCGGGTGGTAGTCACGATTATGTGAGAGAAGGAATCACACAATCACCGCTTCCCTCCTTCTCCCCCTCCTGCTTCTCCTTCCCCTGTCCTTTAATATACCCCTGTGGATCGATTCTCCCGTGATGGACTAGTTCCGGGATATTTATTCAAGGAGTATATTAAATTACCCGATCCCAAAGCAACTTTAGGTATCCCTTGGGCTTAGATGCAGCAGGGTGATATTTTCATTGTTCGCTACTCATTCAGAAATGCAATCGATGCCATTCAGGGTGTTGCACGAGATGGCATCATCGATTCCGATTGTACTAATCAATTGCTATTGGATATCATGCGTAGCTTGCTCACGGCACTTACAGTTTCGCTTTGAGGTTCCCCGGAGGGGCGTTAATTTACATTGGAGCGCGGAAGATGCAGGATTGCTCGATATTTTTTTTATGCTCTGTACATCACTCGACCTTGCGTCACAGCAGCTCGAGTGAAATCTCCCGCGAACAAGAAGCGAAGTGAACGGAACAAGCTCTCACACAGCAATATACCCACCTACTTCCCCTTTCGGTACATCAGTAGCCACACAATTTTTCTCCGGTGGAAAACAACACAGAGTCGGATAGGAAAGACAAAGCTCGGTCAGAAACGCTTTGGTGATTTGAGGCCATGGGCATTGGGGTATTTACTTCGAAACTCAGACAGACACGTCGAAAGAAAACGACGAAAGCTCGACATCTCGGCCTTCCGGCGGCTTCGCTACCGAGATATCTAAAGAGCCGATTTGCTACAGATCCACAAATGCGAAGGCTTCTCACCGAATCCGCAGAATCGTCAGCGGTCGTATCAAGCTCGAGTCTTAAGACCGGATTGATCACTTCGTTCACCCAAGATCGCGTGACTGAAGGCGTGACAACTCGCTTCACGACGGCTATTTCAGCGACGTACATCCGAGGCTTTTACGCTCACATCGCCCAGACGTTCTCCAATGTTGTAGGGGAGCGGCAGACAGATTCGTCGCTAGTCAGCGCATCCAGTTCAGCAGACGCCGCCATGAAGTCGGAACTTCTGGCCACGGAAGCTCCAGGAGTTTCCTCGGTCATCGCCTCGGCATCCTCATCGATAGCTCCATGGGACTTCGGACAATTGGCCTCCGGTTCGGCTCCTACGGTGACTCCGGTCTTCGCGCCTTCGTCGCCCGACGCTCCGAGCAGCGCGACAGAAGCTGCTACTGATCTTCATTCCCAATCGGTCACGGACAGCCCTGTTCCACAAAATATTGACGTGACAACATCATCATCATCATCGGTTCCAGTCGTATCCTCATCCTCGTCGCAACAAACTGGAGTACTCAGCTCTGAGCTCCTGAGCTCCGAGGTCACTTCCGGTACAACCACAAATTGGAGACGCAATATTATCGGAACGTTCATCAATGGATTCTACGCACATATCGCCGTGACCTCTACGGAAACGGTCAGTCCGAAACAAACTAGTCCGCCATCGAGCTCCACTTCACGAGCCGAATCCGCTCAAAAATCCGCGCACCGCGCGCAAGAAACCTCGACGCTGAGCTCCTCAGCCTCGGCGAATCTACAGACAGGACTGCTGTCCTCGAGAGAGATAGCGACCGAAGTCATTGACGGGCGAAAAGTTGTTCTCCTTTCTGCCGTCTACGGAACGTACATCGGTGGTCACTACGCACAATATGCCAAGATCGACAGATCCACTGTCACGGAGGGAGCTGTCGCCCCCTCAATTCGAACTTCGTCCGCCTTGACGACATCTTTCTCGTTCGAAACAGCTCAAGCCCTCGACACCAGCGACGCTCCGGCTCAAACCTCCCGGAGAGCGGAAACTACTCAGCCGGAGGCTTCTGCGTCGGGAGGGCCCGTGGTCGGTGTGATCACTTCGAGCACGGACCGTTTCACCAACAACAATTGGGTGACGATTCAAACTGTGTTCACGTACGGAACGTACATTCAGGGCTATTACGCTCATATCGCGAAGACGTCAACGGAAGTTCATCCCGCCACGCATGACGCCAACGTAGCCGCAACGCTGAGTACGGCTGATACACTGAATCCGTATTCGGCCTCCGCCCATCCCATCGGCGCCACGGAATACGCGGCATCCGCAAGTCTCCAGCCCACCACAGGAGGAAACACGCTCCAGGGATCGTGGAATGGGGACCTCCAACCATCGGTGAATCAAGTCACTCCGCAATTGGCATTAGTTTCAGGAGCGACGCCGTCGACTCCTCCGGGATTCGATGCGGCAGCGGTTCCCTCTACTTCTGCCTCGTCCACGTCGAGCAACGGAAACGATGACGACGACGACGACGAGCTCAAAACAGGTTTACTGTCGCGATCATCCGTGACGAAACTTGTCAGCGGAGTTCCACACGTGTTCACGTATGACGTCACGGGGACCTTCATCAACGGTTTCTACGCGCACATTGCCCGAACGCTGAGCGCGACTTTGGACCCCTCGAAATTATCGCCGACAAAAACGGAGAAAGCCAAAAGACCGATACTGACTTTCCACATCAGTGAGCCCAACGACCAACTCGAAAATCAGCTCTTCTCCGACGAGCTCTCCCAGGAGCTCCAGAACAAATTGGAGAAATCGCTCTCTCTCGATGAGGCGAGCGACGGTAGACAGCTGCAAGCGAAACGAAACCGACCGATATTCCCATCGAGGAGACGCAAGATCCCCAAGCAGACAACTCCGCTCGTGGATTCTGTCGGGACGGATTTCGACAGGGCGACAGATGATCTCATAAACGACGACGAAGATTACGATTACGACTACGGGCGAGCACCCGAAAGCGTCGACGCGGAGCACCTTCTCGAGCAACCCGTAAGACACCAACGTCTCGCGAGGGCGGGGAGCTCGAACAACAGGAAGAACCGGCTCGAGGGCGGTCTCGTACCCCAGAAGACCGTGAGGGCAGAGCGACAGCAGAGAACGCAGGGCCAACGCTCGAATCGTCCAGCGTTGCTCGGTAGGCGCCGGAAGAGTGATCCCGTCCAACCCGCTGAATCTGCGAGACAGGACGAGACGACAGAAACCGAGCGGCCGCGTCAGAGGAATCCGCAACGCCGCACCAGGAAACGTCAAAGACAAAACGACGACGAGAGTCTCGAGCCGGACGCTCCGCGACCGAGACAGCGGCAGGGGCGCAGAAAAATCAACAGGAGCCGCGAGCAGCTCCGCGAAACCGAAACACCCGCGAGGAGAGGGGGTCGGAGGAATAACTCCCAACGACAATCCGCCACGACGCAGCAGCCGCAGGCTAGACGCGGAGGGCGCTACAATCCGAAGAATAATCGCGAAAATTTGCCCGCCAGTCTTCAACCGACAACGACAATCCAGAAATCCAGTATCACGCTCATGAGCGTCGTGACCACAACGAAGACCCTCCCAATTTACCACGGCTTCCGTACGAGTTACGCGACCATCACCACGACGGCCGTAGCGACGTCGGTCGTCAAGCCAACTGAGTATAGCATCGTCGAGGACACCATAACGGCGACGTCGATCGTGGATGGCGAACCGAGCCTGATTGAGAAATATCAAACGAAAACACTCCTCAACCGAAAGTCAGAAATCAATCTCGATAGCACGACAATCACCGAGATCGTGGTTTCCACTACCGTGCTCGAGCAAGTGAGAACCATACCGATCCAGATCGGTTTCCGAACCCGGACCGATATCATCACCGAGATGTCCACGCTGACTCAACTCCGCACCGATGTCCGAACCATACTGCCCGAAACGACCGCAGCCTGGAACGGAGGCCAGACGGTATCTCCCCTGCAGAATCCCTTTCTCCAGGCGAATCCGTTCGTGGGACAGCTCGGCCAAAACCTGTTCGCGAACGCATTTTTCAACCAGCCCCAGTTCCTCACGAGCACGATCATCGAGCCGACGACCTTGACTTCGACAACGGTCGTCTCGGTCAATCTCCGAGGGAGGAAAGTGCTCAAAACAATCACCGACACGAAGGTCACCGATACAACACGCTTCACCACATTCACAATCCAACCGACAGTGGCCGCGCAGCTACCTTTGATAACTCCGCAAGCCGCGTTGCCGGCCGCGCATTTCACAACCGATATCACACTTGTAGTCACAGATCAACTCGGACAAGCACGTCCGGTGGTCACACGCGTGGTTCTCCCGATCCACCACGGTCAAAAAGTAGCCCGATCACTCAGTCAAGACAGTTCGCCACAACAGAACCTCGGCCACAGACACTACACAGTACGCGACGACTCCGATGACGCTGACGAGAACTATGATGACGATGGTGACGGTATGTACAGAGCAGGAGACCGCGTCCGAATTTATCGAAAAATCCTTTGAGCTCGTCTAGGCTTTCGATCCACACCGATCTACCTGCTATGTAAACTCAGTCATCTTTCAACCCTTTGGGAACGGAAGTTTCCCATTTAGACAAGTCAACGAGGTATCCTTCTCGGATTCCTGACTGGAGGTAATCTTTTCAGATACCATCACTGAGGAGGACATCACTCCCACAAAAACAAGAGGGGCGCCTCGGTTGACAACTCTCCTGAAGAACGACCAGAGTGAGATTTACCAACGAGAAGCCAGCTCGCAGCTAGCAAGGTGAGATTCCAGCGAGCAAGGACGCGGTTCCCGATGCTGGGTCAGGTCCAGTGTTTCCCATCAGTTACGCCTTTGTCCCTGACCCGATTCCCGAACGGATCAGCCGCGAGTTCCATGGTTGTTGGTACACGACGTGGGGGAAGGCATTTTACGAACTCAATTTCGATTCCAGGATTGCGCGTTCGCCGGAGAAACCGGTTTTCGGGAAAAGACGTCTTCTGCAATTCCAACAGCCTTTAGGGGATCCGAGCTCGAGCTACTACCTGCCGCAATTCACGAATTACAACGAGTGAGTACTTCAGAGCCGAACATCAATTTATCAAATCCGCTTCCCCGCATCGGAAGGGATGAATTCGGCTTACCAGGAATATTCTCATCAATTTCAGCCAACCATACGCGAGTCGCGTTCTGCAGCCCTCTGCGAATTACTACAGTGAGTACAGAGCTCGGCTCATCGGGCTAGACCTCGACGAATCGTCGAATATTTGGAATCAGCCCCCGAAATTCGTCATTTCGAAAGGATCCGCCGATCAAGGCTTCTTATTCCGTGTTCACAGGTCCCCAGCAGTACGACTTCCAGCAGTACCAGCCGTATCAAAATTATCCCCAACACAACCAATACCAACATCAGTATAGCGACTATCCCTATGAGTATCACTCCCAGGTAGGCTCCCAGACCGCCGAAACTACCGAAGGCGCGATGCTCGTAATATCCGTGGCATGGTGCGGAATCGGAGAGAGATTTCAAACCGAATTCTTCTGTAGGTTCCGGTCCCTCCGCAGAATGATTTCCACAACCAGCTCGCTGGATTCCAACAGTCCTTCAATCCGCCCGTTCAGCAACAGAACAACCTGAATCAGTTTTCACCACTGCTCTCGTATGATGTGAATCCACCCAATCAGGTCGTGGATCCTGCACCTCCGGTTGAGGTAGGTTACCCCGTATGAATAGCTTCTGAAAGTCCGAGTGGTGATATCAAGGACGGTGGCTAGAACGTGAGACCGGCAATTCCCTCGGAACAGGCATTATCTTTTGTCCTGGAAATAAGCTCTTGGCGGTCTCCAGACTCAGGATATCAAATATCTAATCACCATCGTGGGGTCTTCACGTGGCTTAGTGTTCTCACTTGACATTTTACAGGCGAGTCCGCCCTCCCGGAGCTTGATCAGGAGTTCGAAACTCAAGCGAAAGACGATCTTGCGGAAGACAAAGCCCACTCCGACTTTCGAGTTCAACCCACAGACCCCTCTTGAATTCAATCCCGACTCGTATGTCACGCCCACCAGATTGCGGAAGTCGTCCGTTGTTCGGCGCCGACCCCAAGCGTCCGAATACACTGAGGTGAACCCCGAACTCGCCGATATTCCGGCGGCAAGCCCAGTTCTCGAATCCAGTTACTTCGCTCTGGACTCTCAATCGCTGATCAGGAGTTCAAGAGTTGTCCCTCGGCGGCGACCCCCTTCCACTCTTGTCCCCGACCCAAGCCCTCCGTCACAGATCCTATACGAAACAGCCAAAGTTGAGGAACCGGTGACCGAGGCAGCGGATGCTGAGAGGCGTCGAGGCAAGGTGAAGAAGAATCCCGACGCGTCTCGCAAAGCCATCGTCTCGAGCAGAGTCCAGAAAGCTCGAGATCCTCTGACATCTGTGGCTAATCCAATCACATTCTACACTACATTCACATACATGACAACATTCCTCCATGGAACACACACGGTAAGTCGACGACGAGAGTTCGGAGCCGCTCACCGTTGGGCGATTTCCCCGCGCTCCCCGTGAGAGGGTCTCACAAGCATCAGAAGGATCTGTTCTCAATGGGATCCAATATGTTCCAGGTTTACCAGAGTAGGGAATCGGTAGTCACCTCGGTGCACAGCGTCGTCGATCCCACGCTGTTGTCTCAAATCAGCAACGGCTATTTCGACGGTAAAGCCACGCCGGTGAGCAGCAGAACGCGGGGTTCCGCTACGACGATTGTGAACCTCCAAAGTCGGCTCGCCGTTCAAACAGATGAAGCTCCGGTAGCGTCGTCGCCGGTCGTCGAAACTCCCGCTAGTTCGATGACCACACTCGATCTTGAGCAATTGGAAAACGTGAGGAAAACCGTTTACGTTCTACAGACGTACATGTACACGGTTGTCGATGAGGCTGGCCAACTACACACGTCCTCCAAAACTGAAATCAAGTCGAGCATCCACGCGACGCCCACCGCCCTTAACCTGGTGCCAACGGAGCAGATGTCTATCAGGTGAGGATACTTATTGTTTCGCCGACGCGTTCGAAAGCTCCGTGAGAGTCGGAAAAGAATGAGCTCGGCACTGCCGTTCCAAACTCACGCCGAACTCTATTCCAGCAACGGTTTCCTTGCCCTCGACAACACCCGCACCGTGAATTTGGCGAACGATGTGCGAAACGGAAAGACCACCAAAGTTGATCTCGAACTGCGCACCGTTGTCAAGCTCGACAACATCGGAGATGCCATCCTCGCCACGCAGGCTGCAGTCCTGGACGCTTCGTCAATCGATCCGACTTCCACAGTCGCCGACGCGTATTCGACGAGTCAGGCCGCGGCTTCGAGCGCGATCGACGCTTACCGCAAGAGGATTAAGATCAAGTCGATAGTGAGGAAGAGGCCTTCCGAAGGCATAGAGTCCTCCATCGTCGACCCCACGGAGTACTTCGAAAGCTCTTCGATTTTCGGTACTCCTGCCCTGGCCTCCTCCAGCGAAATCCTACCGGAATTCACGAGCTCCACCCTCGCTCCGAGCAAACAGCTGAAGCGACTGAAAGTCACAATCCGCAAGAAGGCCAGCAAGCTCTTGAAACCGGTCTTGGATTCCGTGGCCTCAACCACAGACATCGACACCCTGCGCAATGTTCCGAGCGCGAGCCGATACAGAGGACGTTTGCGCGCCAGCAGGGTCATCTCCAGACGTGTCCGCCCCTCGGATCTGATCCGTCAGTCTCCGATCCTCTCGGTTACGCCAGTCGCCTACACGACAACCACTCGACTCCCTATCGAAGTCTCGGGATCTACCGAATACCGCGACGTGGAACTCACGACGTTCTCGTTGGTGACGTCGACGATCACGCCGAGCTTCTTCCCGCCGAGTCCGCAGTTCACGAGACCCGCATCGATCCAGGCTTCACCGGTGGTTCTCACGTATTTCACGACGACAACGTACACGATTCCGGTGACACGCAACGGCGTGGCGACGTATTCTACGAGCGAGCATACAAACAGCCGACTCGTGACCCAATATCCCGAACCGTCGTCACTGCAACCATCGCTGGTCCTCGACGCGGCTCTTGTGAACGAGCTCGCGACGCCGAGAATCTCAGACTTCGAGACGAAAACTATGTTCACGACGTACACCTACTACACCACTTACTATTCGAAGGGTTCGACCTCGGTCGTCAGTTCGCTGAACATTATTTCGAACACAGTTCAAGTCCCGGTGCTGTCGTCGATCGCTCCGACCGCCGTCACCCCGTTGACGATCCTGAAGACTTCAGAGCGTTTGAGAGTCTCAACTTCGTACTCGACGTTCACGTTCTACGCCACTCTCTTCAACGGCACGTCGTCTCTGGTCACGCCTTTCGAGGAAGTTCAGAGTCAAGTTTTCACGCTCACCGAATCGTTCGTGGTCACTAGAACAGTCAGCATTGCGCCAACGTCGACAGCAGTGCTGGACTTGCAAGCAAGCGCAGCGCCAGAACCAACCCAGACCTCATCGGTAAGTGCCGCCATAATCAGATTCATCCCCCCCCCCCCGAAGCCCTTCCGATGGGGAGTCGAGACGTTCGCGAATTTGGAATGATCCTCTTCGGCGATTATATGGCAGTGGAAGAATACAATTTTTCCCTTGTATTTCAGAGTCAATCGTTCACATTGTTCACCCTCGCACCGGCATCGACGTCTTCCCGAGCGTCCGGGCCCTTGGTCCCTTCAGTCAAAACGTTCCTTACGACGTTCACCTATTTCACCACCTACTTCAGACAATCGTCCTCATACGTTATCAGCAAGGAGTCCGTGGTCACCAGCTACGCGACTCTCTTTGTGGACGCTGCGAAACTGCGACCGACCTCAACGAAGAAGCCGGTTCAATCGACAACCACCGCACTGGATCCTCGATTCCCGTACACAACTTATACTTCGTTCACGACCTACACCTTCTACACCACGTTGTTCGGTGGGAAAGACAAGATCGTCATTTCGAGCGAGCAAATCGTACCTCAGGTAAGCTTGTCGGCCTGTCCGGAATGCCTAATGCGCAGGGATTGGAGGAATAGTCTTCATTGAATGAGAAACTATCATTAAGGATCAGGGCAATCGGGGTCCAGTGGTATAACACGAATATTCGTCGCAGGTTGTCACGAGGAAGCTGGATGCTACCGCTGGGAACATCGCACCAACGACCACCAACACCTACTCGACGTTCACAGCACCTCCCATCACCGAGGAGCTGCCATCGACCTCATCATCTACGTCGAGATCCACGCTTACATTCGAGTTGGCGCCAAGCACTGAGTCTTCAGATGCAACGGATCTTCCGAGCGCCCTGGAGCCGATTCCTGATGGGGTAACGACATCGAGCATTCCCACTGTGGCTATGCCCGAAATCATCATCAGGGACCAGAAACCGACGGTCTCCCTCCGGAAGAAGACATCGGGTGCTTCGACGTCGGTCTCGGCAGCCACGACTCTGCCCCATACGCAGACCGTCGTCTTGGCAAGCTCAACGAGGTTCTTCGGTCGCGATCGAAGCCTCACCCACATCGGACCGGGAAGCACTTTGCTCCTCATCACGGGAACGGATGGTCTCATATCGAGAAGCCAGGGAACTCCCTCGTCCGCGCCGACGGTCGACGCCACCGCCGCTGACGCAACGAAGTTCATCTCTCCGTCCACGACGTCGCCCGGAACCGTTCTCGATCTCACAGACATCCTCGGAGGCAAAGGAGGCAAGCTCGGGGAAGCCATCAAAGGAATCGTCAACCTATTCAACACCAAGAACGGAACGGACGCCTTATCCCCCAGCTCCAAGATCAGCAGAGAAGATACGTCCCTGCCCTCCGGGCCTGTCATGGTGTCCAGCCGAGAGCCTCTGTTTATTCCTCTCAGTCCTGTGCTCGACATTTCGAGCTTCATCTCGCCAAACAGCGCGTCACCGGGCTCGATCGGATCGACGTCGCGCGCCGATTCCAAATTGACTCCGGTGTACAAACCTGTGAGACCGCTAGAGGAGAAGGAGGCTCATATTCCGCTCGAGAAACTCATGTCGGACCTGTCGAAGGCCAAGACGAAGATCCGCGTCGACACGCCGACCCTTCTGCCGAGCTCAAAACGTCTTATTCCGTCGACCACGATTCGATTCGAAGAATCCAACCCATCTGAGAGCGTTTCCGTCATTGTAGGCGCAGAGACAATATTCTTCGACGAGGGTGCAAGCACCGAGCTCCCGGATCCCAACGGGGCGGTGCAGCCAACGAATGTCCTGCAAGGCGTGTCTCCATCGTCGCGCGTCGTTGTCGTCACTCCGGAAATCGAAGTCGCCAGAGGCTCCCTCCTGCCCCCGGGCTACAAGGTTCAGGCGCAATCTTCGGGCGGGCTCTGGTCCACCGCTTCTTTCGCTCCAGCTGAAACTCTGGTTCCTGAAGATGGAATCAAGGCGAGCAAACCTACGATCTACTTCCAAGTTTCCTCAACCGTTGTCACCGACAGTCCTGCCAAAGAAGTCGACTACGGAGGCGTCAAGGTCTTCATCGCTGGCCGTGGAAACAGAAAACCGGTGGAACCTGTCATCAAGACAGAGACGGGCTCACAGAGCACAAGAAAACCGCTTCCGAATATCTTCAAGGTAGGTGTTGCATACTTTTCCTTCAGCCCATCGAGACAGCGCGAGTCGACCCCTCTTGACCCTCCGATTTTTTCCTGTAGGTCGGGAACCGCAAGGGCGGACCCTCAACCACAGCGAAGCCGGCTTCGAACCTCCCCAAGGTCAAGATCTCGTTCCCGAAACCGCCTGCTCCAGGTGACGATAAGCCCGAAGACTCGAACGATATCTTCGACGCCTTCAAGCCTTTCAACAACAGCAACAGAGAGGTGAGCACAGCGACAGCAAGATTCCGTTCGGGTCATAGCGAAGCTTTTTCAGCAGGGAATGGTCGCGCTGATCGGGGAAACGAATTAAACCGGGAGAATTCCGCGAACTGACGAATGACTTTTCCCAGCAATTCGACGGCCCGACGCCCACGCCTCTGTGCTATCCGGCTTGCGATTCGAGCCGACACGAAGCCTGCGCGCCAAACCCATCGAAAACTGCCCGCAATAAATACATATGCGTTTGCCGACCGGGTTATACGAGAGACACGGAGAGCTCTTCCACCAGGTGTATCGGTGAGTGAACGCCGCGCTCGCAGCTCGCGATCGAGATAATCGGTCGACAGCTGACACACATCGTATCCGCAGCTGTTTTTGGTGTCTTCTCCGAATATCCTTGAAAACGACTCACTTCATGTTACAGCATCTCAAACGTATCTCCTCCCTGTGCATCTCGTCCGTGCCTCGTCGAAGGGATCGGTTCAATCTCAAATGCCCCGACTACTCCACGCTCTCAAAGTTTCGGTGAGTGACTCGGGCACCAGAAATCCATCCAGAAACTTCGCCGTCGGGGGTTCACAGAATTATTAACGTTGGCGGTCGATGGATGATGTATGGATCCTCCTTCCAGTTGGAACAAACCTACAGCGATGCGCTCGGCTTCCCGAAAGGCTCGCTGCTCGACGCCAAGGTCAACACAGTTCAGAAAGTCACAAACTACAACAACGAATCCTCCGTAAGTGTTCACGGCTCTGGCCTACAGATGAACGTCCGGCGAAAACCCGACTTTCGACCTGAATCAAGTCTTCGAATCGAGTCGATCTCGAGACAACTGGAAAAACATGCGCTTACTCCGCTTTGATCCACATGCAGATCGTCCTTACGTTGGCTCTATCTCAACGAGCCACAAACACGGATCTGTCATTGCCTTCGCTGTCGTCGCAATTGGCGAGGAGTGTCTCGAAACTCAACGATTCTCTCGGACAACTTCAATCGCCTTTTGTGCTTCTGGGATCTACTCCGATTGACGCTCTCAAGGACCTTGATGAGTGCTCTTCTTCTGACCTGAACGACTGCAGTGCGTACGCAAAATGCATCAACGTGCCAGGTGGGTTGTCGTTTGCTATTCTCGTGGCCGGACGAAGGTGTTCAGCGTTTGGCAACATTCCGATTGCATCTTGATCGATGAGGTTTAGAGATTTCATGAAACTAATACGGGACCGATTTTCCGCAGGCTCGTTCCATTGCGAATGCAAATCGGGATACCAGGACTTGGACTCTGAATCTCCTGGAAGAGTGTGTTCATCTGAAATCAAGAACTGTCAGTTCTGCAGCGCACGAGGCAGCTGCATTTTGGGAGTGGACAACGGTGTGGAGAAGACCACCTGCAGATGCAACACCATGTATCTCGGACGTCGTTGTGAAATCAACGGACTCGGTAAGACGCTCGACTCGGAGCTCGAGCCGAACATATCGCGGACATATCCCATTCATTCGATGAATCTCGGTAATGTCGAAATGGATTGTCTTAAAACGTTGACCCTCCTCAGTTCTTACAATAGCGCTACCGATTGCGCTCTCTCTGCTGACGCTGACGATTTGCTGCTCGGTGCGGCGATGCCGACCCCGATACAGGACGACGGCGGTGAAGCCTCCGCTTCCTCAAAATAAAATGGCTATGGGTAAGCGAGGTTGAAACTATTTTTAGAATTGATCGGCTCGCCGATCTAACGCCTCTATAGGGAGCTCCACGAGAACGCTCACTTAACGAATGGATGAATCGATCTATTTATACATCGATCAATCAGTCTACGACAGAAATATTCTCTATAGCCTATCCCGGTTCGGGTTCACTCCTCACGGCTTCGGATAAGGGGCACTCGGATAAGACTCAAATGATCAGCGATAGCTCTAGCGAAGGCGAAACGAGTCACGGAGGAGATCATTGGCACCATCATCATTCGACCATAGATGGTCGCCACACTCAGGTGAGATTCGCGCTTCAGATCGGGAAGACACCTGGTGCCTTTCTTACAACTAGTATGGGTTCATATCGGGTATCTTTCCCGCATGCGCGAACCGGGCGCCTTCGTTTAATCCTCGCTTTTCGATCCTCACAGATGTCATCCGGAGGCTACAGCGGCTACGGCGAGTCCTTGGCTGACACGCTCGCCAACCATCACTTACCGTCGATTGTCATACCGCGAGTCAGACCCAAGCTGCCAGTTCGACAACGATGAGCCTAATTATGAGCAGGAAATAAGTTATGTAATTCTCACAGAAGCCGATCTACAGACTCATACTTGCTGTTCACGATCGAGCGACTTCTGAAAGTCATGTCACTTCGGAACCTACAGCGCGATAGTTTCCCGTATTTATTCCCGCGTAAAGAGACGCCGTTGTAGGATGGGGGAGTACCTATTTAAACACAGCTAATAATTCCGAGCTGTCGTAGCACCCGCGGAGAATATCGTCATAATAACTTATTTAGTTAATGAACAACATCCGAAAAACACATTCTGCCGCGTATCGGCAGCTCGGCTGCCTGTCATCGCCCGCATTCCGGCAAAGGGTCCGTGCCATGGCAGATGTCAATGCTGGGTATCGACCAAGCATCCGTTTGGGATCGGAACAGCGGATTGCGCGAAGTGCTCATAGCTTCCGACACTATTTGAGTTGTAGAAGAGATTCTCCATGCTCTCGCCGAACAGACCCATCGAGGTGTCATGTTATCGAGAGCGCATGGATTCAGCCTGTTCGGAGTTGTGCAAGGACTGTCGGGGGAAAATGCGTCTCGTGGCCCAAAAGTTTACTCCCGAGGATAATGTCCGGCGGCTGATCTTCTTTTTCTGGCGTAGGATAATTTTCGTCGTGCCATCTACAAATTCGAGCAAGAGCCGTTCGAGTCCCTCGATTTTTTTTTTATCTTGCAAGAAAGGCGGATAACGTCGAGTCAACGAACGTCGGAGCGTAGCGGCCTCATAGCGTCGTGTTTCATTTTCGCCGGCAAGCCAAGTTCGATCGACATAAAGTGTCGCTACGCTCCGGAATGATTTGCGAGACTCCGTTGTGAATAATGCCGCGAACGACGCGTGAAAACGTAAAGACGACATACATACGTTGTGCCTTTTACTTTTCGACTATGACCGCACATCCTGCCAATTCTTGGCGGCGGGCCCTAGGTAGGATCGCGATGAGGACTGATTGATCACTGATGAAGCGTTCGTTTGCGTTGCGTACGTCGGATGTACGTCCCCGCATCGGATGACCAGAAACACTAAGCAACGTGTTTTGAGAATGAATGAACGTCAAACGCTCCACTGTCACATGCCGGCCGGCCGACTGGAAATAATAGTACTAGCGAAGATTTCCCTGTAGGACGATTGTTGCCTAATCGGATTACAGGCACGTTGAGCGTTTCTATATAAAACTTGCAATTGTGCGTGTGTCGCTCATCAGGGAACGCATTCCACGTACAGGCTTGGTCTGCCTCTCTGGAGTCTAACCCATCAGGATTCGTCCACCCTCGGAATTGAGGCTGTTCGGAGTTGTGGCTCCTCTATCGTACGTTATCAGTGCTTACTCTTGCTGTTTTGCTCAAGGGATAGTTTGACTTGGTTGTGCGGAAGAAGTCCGTTGACGCAGTCGCTCCGGAGCTCCACGAACCCAACCATCAATGTCCTATTGTCAGTGCTCTCTTCAGTTGTGGTCTTCCGGTTTCCTACAAGTTCGCCGAGTCGACCAATATTTGTGTACTATTCTTCCTCGCACACATCTTCCATGTGATACTAATCAACCCTGGAGTTTTCATCGTTGAAGAAAAGTTCATTCCGCCGTCAGGTTGTTGAAGTTATCGAGTGTGCTGATGATGACAGTCTCGTGCATCAGGATAAAACACGTAGAGAGCGGCGATATACGGAACAAGCAAAGTGTAAATAAACGTTTGGTTGTGTTTTCATCATACTAAGCCCGGAATCATCTTCCTTCTCGTCATCCATCGAAGCTCCTTCCGCTCTAAAAACGTTGATAACTGCCCTCGATCGCCCCCATTCCCGAAATTAGAGCTCTTTGCAGGAAACGTTCTGGATTATGCAACGATAACCGAAAAGCACGGGGATATGAAGGGACAGATGATCCTGTTTCTGGAAGCCCTATGAATCGTCCAGCGTTCCTGAAGGGAATTTTCCGATTACATTTGTCAGTATCCGGAGTAATTGCCACGCAAGATGATACACGTCATGTTTCTCTGTTTATTGAAACCGAAATCACGTGGATGGGCCTAGCGGGGACCAGCGAGAATCGACAGACTGTTCAAGTGGGAATCAACTTCTCAGAGAAGAAGCAGGCGCAGATTCCCCAAGCCACATTCCTGCTGCATCTTCCCCGTAAAGACAAAAGCATAAGTCCCCTGGAGCTCAATGGGAGCAGGAAATCGCATCAAATTCTCACAGCGTTCTGTCTTCAGCCTTGTACACACTCAACGGAAGCTATCCGACAATGAGCTCGGAGAAATGACATTGACCTCGGTATAGATCAAGAGCTGGTCATCCATGTGATGTTTTTTGAAACCTGTCTTTTATTCCCTTCGACATTCTGATTATCGTCTCTAAAACTGCTGCTGGTGACTTTACCCCCTCGAATTACTCGACCCTCCTGACTCCCTGATTGAAATGCTAGCTTTTCTTCCCCATCAACAGCATATTATTATAATAGTATACCGAGTTCTTTCCTACTCCGTGGCGTCTCTGCCTCCTCCGTACCCAAGTCCGCGTTTGATTCTCTCTTCGTACGGTTTCTCTTTGCTGAGTTTATTATTCGCTTAACATCACTCTCCTCTCGACCCATGTGTTCTGTTTGGTTGTTTCCTTGCTTTTTCCGTGTGGATCTGTACCGAGTGTTTGTGTCCCCATCTTAACTTTTCGTGTCTTTGCCATCCTCAGTTTAGAAGATGAACTTTCCGAGGATGAATCCGCAGATGATGAGCATCAGCGCATAGATGAGGAGTGTGTTGTGCGAAACCTGCGACAGTGGGCCGGACGATGACTGAGGTGGATTGTACGAGGTCTCAGTCTCCGTGGGCTGGGGATTTTTGGTACGATGACGAAGTCCGTCCTCCTGTAAAGGAAAACATGTCAGATGAAGGAAATCAAAGGTCTGGGGTATAGCGCTTTCGGCCCCCTTGTTGGATATAAAACTCGATGAGTCACGAGCCTAAGGGGCGCCGGATAATTTTCCTCCGACTTGTCGGGGAAACAAAATCAAATTACTCACCCTGAGTGTGGAGTTTTCTTTTCTGAGTTGGAAAACCTCGTTCTGGAGCCTCTTGATCTCTTCGCGCGGGTTTGAATCCCCATGAGGGGCGGCTTCATGCTAGGGATGGGTGAATAATTTTGAAATTCCATAAAAATCGCAGGAGCTCGCAGATACCACGCGGAGAATTCTCCCTCGCTCGAGTATCCAACCGCTACCAAGAGACGTGGTTAACGAAAATTGATTTGTTTACCTGAACGGTTGGTGAGAATACTTCTTTTTCTGCCTCGTCCCCGTGAGCGTGAGGGCCTTCATCCTCGACACCGGGCATGTCGAAAACGCAGCGGAGCTTGGAGTCCATGATCATTTCCTTCGGTGCCTCCTGTTATGAAGTGAAAGTTGACCATATACCGCGCTCAGCAGAGGATATCATCTTCGAGGGTTTATAGTCTGTAGATTATGAACTGTCAGAAGGCCGTGCGGAACACTCCTCCATACCTTCCAGAAAACATCGTGATTGATTTCGCCTTCAGGAGCGAAGACGGATTGCACCATGAATTTATGCTTGTTCCGCTCTTGGGGATCGTACTCGAACGGTTGCAACATGACCTATGGGCCGACATGAAAGAGGAAAGGCCTTAGAATTGAAAGGATTGAGCGATCGAGCTAGACCGATCGGAGATTCGATGCAACTTTTTCTCCAGGGACTCACGTGGACATTCGTGCTTCTGTGAGGTTCTATAACACCGCAATTGGGCCGCACGCAGTATTTTTTCGGAGCCGTTGTTTTTACTTTAAAACACACTCTTTCATTCGAAGGGTTGGTGAGCTTCAGCAGGGCGGTGACCACTTCTTGGAATGGACCTGGATACATGAATGAAAAGAGAATGGTTCAATGGGAATTCCATAAGTCATCGAGATCCCAATCGCCCTAGCCCACTTCTTCTAGCCAATCAACAGAGAGCCTCCTCAACTGGAGAAGCAGCGAAACGTAGCCGAGGATGCGGATCTCATTCCGAGAATGAGTGATCGGTCCGGGGAACACCCTCAGACTCCCGGAAACTCTGTCTGGACAGGAAAACTTAATCGGCACGGTGCATCTGAGGGCCGAAGTTTCCCGGTCAAGAGAAGAGAAGACCAGAGAAGTCGCATGAGATGCGGAAGGATCGAATTTCGATCGATGTGAAGAGCATTCCGAATGGGGCAGTAAAAAAATGACATTAGCGCACGACCTGGCCAAGGGGCCAAAAGCTAGGGGTGATGACCATCACTTCACACTGTGTTTTCTAATTCAGCGCTCGCCACGCAGCCAGTCAGAGTCAAAAGAGAGAGATCGTCGATTCGGGTTTCCCCGTCCCGACGCCTTGAATCGTTGTCCCATAAGAGCAAGTCTAATGTATTGAGAGCTGAACACGCGAGGCAAGACGTTGGGGCTTCCAGGCCGTTCTTGGTGGTTCCTGGATCAGTTAATCTCCCACTTGTGTCGCTTCATCCTCGCGGCTTAATGATGACAAAAACAAAAGCAATATGAGATCGCCGCCGTACCAAAGAGAGACGTCGCGGATGTCTCTGACTGAGCGAGGAGCCAGTGGCCGGACATATGCTCTAGTCTGCCAGAGGCTCATTTCACAACAGCCAAGGAATTTGTCGTCAAGCAATCGAAGCCTCCAAACGAGCGACACGTAATTATGTTCATTCGAAGATCGACTTTCCGGCACTCGAGGGAATGATCGCCATTCGATTATTACGGGCGGCTTTCCAATGAGATTCTTCTCCACCGCCTTGCCTACAGTACATGTCGAGGGGAATATGTCCAGACAGACACTTGGCGCACCATGTTTGAGATATCTCGCGAGTGGAATGAGTCTAGGGGAGTGATTTCCATGACATTAACCTCCAAGCAGATCGTTGAGAGCCCGGTCAGCCACCACCACTTTCTGAAGAAGCAGCCAGTGCTACACTCGGCCCACTTTCTTTAGAGAATCGTCTCCCCGTCTGTCTGGCCTCCGAATCCGAATGGAGTATCGGAGTCGGCTCGCAGGCTCGCTAGCAGCCAGAAGAATCTGTGGATTTTTCTGTAGCGAGGACACTCACCTCGAAATCTCAGCTCATTTTTAGGTTCGAGCTGAAGTATTTGATCCATTATGGCGCGCTAATAACCGCTTTCGAGACGGCGCGATCGAAGTATTCTCGCTGAGGGCCTCGGGACTAGAGCTCCGTTGCTTTTTGCTCGCAGAAGTACACTCTAGAACTCGCCGAAATTACTGAACAATAGCTGCCCACAGCACTTCCGAGCAGCCACAGTGGTGGTTCCAATGTTATCCCTTTGAGCGCATGCGCTTCCTGTAGGCTGCTCCCGTGGCGACAACCGCTGAGCTGGCGGCTGTCAGAAGCCCGCCAAAATTCAAAATACCCATCTAGCGTCGGCTGAAATATGGACTGTCGAAATTTCACCCACCAACCGCGCCTCATGTTCCATCTCCATTGAGGACTTCTGATGAACGATTTCAAGGAGACCGTGCGCTTAAAACTCTCTGAAAGCTTCCCAAATGAAAGTGGATTCCCGTGGACACGCTGGAAAATGGCCGAGAGCTCTTTATTCCTTTTTCAGATCCCGATTCCGATCATTTTGATGCCAGCTGGCTCTCCTTGGAGGGGAAAAACTGGACTCGATCGAGCATCTCGAGAATGTGGAGGGGTTACATGACCCCCGGAGGTTCAGATGTGCGCTCAGAGTCCCCGATGATAGACATCAGCTGACCAGGAAAAGTCACATCCATGTGAAAACACGACCGGTCGAGAAATGGCGCGGTGAGCTCGGCTCAACTTCTGAAGCCTCCGGCAAGACGCTATCCGACCGGTATTAAGGCGGTATATTATCCGGGCTCCGTGGGGGTCATGAATTGGTGACTTTAATTTTGGTGAATTTGATTAACGAGACTGTAACGATTTCCTTCTCGGGAGATACACTGTTCCTGCGGGATCGTTGCAAACTTGAATCGTTCGATCTTTGCGGATCCCACAAAATTCACGGAATATCTTGTTCTGGAACGCGCGAAGAGGACTGCGATCGCATCCCGCTCGGAAATACGAGGCGGGATCGCTGTGTCATTCCGAAGATCTCGGGGTGGGATTCCGCTATCATTCCATGCTAGAGAACAGACTCCTGTGGACCCGGTGCCCGAAGCTACATCAGGTATTAGGATCTAGCCGTGAATTGTTACGATGGCGATTTCGCTCACGTCACCTACAGCAGGAGCTCTTGTGAACTCCAGCCGCAATCATCAGCAACCTTTGCCTCAATTACCCTAAAGTCGAGCCTCGAGGGGACAGAGGACATTCAGCCCTGAGGTTTGCTCAATACTGCCGGTACAACAAACACAAGAAGCCGTAGGTTGAGCACAGATCGGCTGGTAGTCGGTGGGCGAGCATTTAATTCTATTGGACGTGGAATTGTATGGCTCCATCCATCTTCGCAAGGCTTCACCGTGGCACTTATGAACACTTTCGCTTCGACCACGTCTCAGGTCAGCTTGTCGCGAACTTGATCACTTGCTCATATCCCGATCGTTATTCAAAGAATCAGGTGCCGAGAATACGTGCCGCCTGGCCGAGCTGGAATCCGACGGGGCGATGCCTCCCCGGAACGACCGGAAAAAATATTACCGCGGAGGATCTCCGGATCATATCCTAGGATATCCCTCACGGACTCCAGATTATTAGAGTTTCTAGATATGTGGGGGAAGATCGGTTCCTGGAGCCGTCGCTTCGACGGCGTCAGAGAGGAGTATCTCAATATTTCAGTCCCATGAATATCTCAGACAGTCCACAGTCTTTGACATTGATCAATGAGATTGCGTCGGGGTACGCTACCGCGTTGCGTCATCTCCACGGTCATACTATTCGAGTCCTGAAAAGGATTGACTTTCGCACATTTTCGCGGGTTGCAGTCGCGACAAGTATCGATCTTTGAACCCCGACACCATCTGGCTCTGTTTCTGATGAGATTCCTCCCGAGTAGGAGACACGCTCTGGGATTCTAGCCACAGGAGAAGTGCGCGGCTTGACCGAGCTTTCGCCGTAACTTCAGTCAACAATTTGGGCAGCCTCAGATCCCTTGTTTGTACATTTTCCTTTGCCGTCCGAATTCTGATGCATGATTTCTCGGAATTCAGGTGCCACGCTTGGACCTCAGCATTGGGGATGGATTCTTTTTCGAATCCGTGATGATGATTCTTTGTTATGATTGACTTGGAGTTCTCGGAAAATTTCCGGGGGTCATTGACAGCGTGGATTCGCGAGGGACGAAGCTCACATGAAGCTCGCGTTCGCAGATGAGCGGATTCGAGGATAGAGATAATAAAGAAGCAATTGGTTCGATCGTTTCCTGAACGAGAACACCGCTATAAAGTGCGCCGAATCCCCCGTCGAGGTAGAGGAAAAAAGGTGGATTAAAGCCAGATTGTCCTCCCATGCTTCCTTGATGCGCTACTGAATAATCACTGTGGCTCATTACTTAACGGAGTGCGAACGCAGTTCCTCCAAAACGCGCCTGCTTTATTGCAAGGAGGCATCCTTCAGGTGGACCGGAATAGCTCTCGGAACGGGCGTAAACGGCAGGGTCGCGAGAAACCTCTGACTGAATGAATCGATCTGGGCTCTTTTCCGACGGTGGGAAGACTGACTTGACTTGCGTCGACTTTGGGATACTGTGTGTACAATCTCGCAACGGAGAGAATAAACGAGTCCTGCTGCTCTGAGGCACGCATGCATACGGTCATCGATTCTACTTAGTTAACTGCATCTACGACACAGGTTCGAACCCGAGAGAGCTGCCTTGCTCAGTTGCTCCCGAACATCGAACAGGGACGCGAGAAAGCCCAACGTGACGGATCCAGCATCGTTTCGCTGCAGCGCTGGCTGAAATTCCCGTCGATGTGGGCTTTCAAGAAACGGCTTAGTCCTTCGGCCCCAGCTCTTCCCAAGGAGGCAGTCAAGCAAAACAGTTCAGGCATGATGCAACATCGAATAAAGCTCCGAAGTGACGATGTCCCCGGGATCAGGAACAGACCAGGGGATGCCATTGTCGACATCGGCATAGAGGGGGAACGGAACGCTGCGCGTGATAGAACACATTCGAATTCGGTACCCAGAGTTCATCCACGCACTGTTCGGCACCAGCACCAAGTCAGGAATCAATACACTGACACCTCTCAGTCAGGCCGATTTCAGCGTGAACATTAAGACCATCGCGCAGACGAGTCTGTACTTTCAACCTGTCTCGTACGACGGGAAACTCGTCATGGACCAAGAAACCATATCTTTGACATTGAAAAGCAAGGTTTCCCCTTGTTCACGCAAGAAAAGTTCATTGGAACCTGATGGCTTTGGACTTCATGATTCACGAATGATGTATCCTTTGTGATGTCAGAGAATATATGTATCCTCAATTCGCTGGGTGGTTAGGCGACGGGATTATTTGGTTTAACCTTGGCTTAAAAATCAAACGGGCTAGCGAACATTATGAGCTGAGGATGGTGTGGATGTTGAGGATGAGTGATCCTATGCCTATGAATGAGAACTGAGTGAGACTGCTCTGGTGCGACTGGTCGTGCGACTGGTCGTGCGACTGTCACAAGCACTCGTCGTCGATCTGTCGATCCACCATGTGTGGAATTCCAAGGGGAATTTTCTGAGAGCTCTGAGTGCAGACGGAACATCGAACGTCTCGAAGACCTGTAAGTAAAGAGAGCCGCTTTCCTTCCCGGGAAGATATTCTAATGGGAAGGGATCTCCCATGTCGAGGAGCGACCCGGTGTCATTGCTGCTACGAAGATCCACTCCCCCTCCCGAGAGCAAGGAACAAGTCGGAGGAAAAAGCGACATCGTATCTCCACGACCTCCGGAACGTTGGAGTCGATTAGAGGAGATGTTTGTTCGATATTTCCGATTTTCTCGCCCTCGTACTGCGATAACGATACCTGGGTAGGTAGTTGGGTAGTGGATTTTCGCCCGAATGGAAACTCTGCACTTAAGCCGAGCGAGTGATCTTCTCCGCAGGATACAAAGGAGAAGGATTATATTCGGTCATCGCCGACGGATTCCCCGTACAGCCCACGGCTGGTGGGCTTCTCGGTAGTTCGGTCAAGTCGTGGACGGAGGGGGTAGACGGTGGCGGTAGTCGCTACGGCAGAGCCCGCCCTCTGTCGGCTACGAGGGAACTCAGCAGAGCCACGACCATCTCCACAACCGCTAACGCCAGCTAAGGCCGTGAGGCATGGAGCGAGTCATATACATAGACGACGACGACGATCGAGAGGAGGAGCTCAGTGTGCCAGTGAAAGCAGAACTCTTCGAAAGAGCAGACAGGCGCACCAAGGCTGCCGCTACTGCTTTTGTTATGATCATGAGTTCATAGAGGCTGGTGGTGCAGCTCTCGTCTGGATTTCGGAGTGGCGAAGGACAGCGCAGAGACCCGCGTGAAATTCACGCTGCTCTGTTCCATCTAATAGCATGCAGGCGCTTGAGTTGTACACGGACTGGAATCTTCGGCTTGTTCCATTTATTTACATCGGCACAGTGATTCGCTGAGTTGTCTGCGAAAAGTTCCGGCTTGCCACAGTCTGCGAAGTTCGCGCGGAACTCCCGCCTCTAGGGTGAGTTTACTTTGTCTCAACTTTTGCGGACTCCACTGACGGCGCAGGGAGCCGATGTTCAGGCAACTGGACAGCTTCTGGACACTTGCGAGAGCACGCGACGAGACGTGGGGAGCCAGCATCAAAAGTCGCTCTTTGGAACAGTCTTTATCGAGCGGAGACGAATCGCGATGATTCACCGCATCGTTCATTCTCTTCAACGTTCGACACTGTAGGAACTGCCGCGGCGGAGCAGAGCGAAAATGTGGAATGCGGGACAGACGCGAACATGAGTTCACAGTTCTTCGAATTGTGACACTAAGGATCGGAGTTCCCAAACTTACAGAGAAAACTCATTACATCGCGGAAGTTTGCCGATCGCGTTCGGGTCTTTTCTGTCCGAACGGAGTTTTCGCACGAGGAGCCTACACATCGAAAAGCTTCTTGACATCTTCGTGATTGAATCGAGTATTGATTCGTGTCCGTAGGAGAATATCACACCGATATTCTTCTCTTGTGGGATCGAGTTCGGCTATTTATTTATAGAAAACTGTAACCTGATGAGGCGCTCAACGAAGATCAGCTGCCGCCCCTGAGATCCTCCGCAGTGTCTAAATTGGGTGCGGATTTTTGTTTACGGGCTACTCAAGATCCTAGCTAGAAGACGATCTCTTCCCCTTCTCCTCGATCTACCCGTTCCGAGAATCTGCTTCCATAACAACTGCGGTCTCTCGCGACGTCGTCGTCGTCTCCGCCGCCGACCCCATGTAGGAGCGAGCGTAGTTCAAGGATCGGATTGCGCGGCGATAGAGTACACCGCAAGGCAAATATCCCGAGGGCATAAGTTTTCACTTGTGAACTTTGAAGAAGTTTATGGAGTTCAGCTTCTTCCTTCGTTCAGCGGTCGACCGAACCGGGTGTTCTCCACTCCTAAGCCTCGAGCAGAAGCTTGTCATGTCACGTCGTCACGTTGCGAGTCTTCGTTGGGGAGACGACGGGACACACCGGATGTAGACATAACGCATCGTAATCCGCCGGTTCTGTGATTCCATCGCGGAATCCCATTCTGGCGCAGCTCTGAACTTTTGCCGAGCCACCACATATTCGGACTCCGATTGAATGTGGAAAAAGAATAGGATAGGCGATCGTTTGAATTATGCCGCGGACTCAGAGGTTTGCTCTTGCGTAACGCTTGCTAAATACAATATTCAGCCGCGAGCGGACGAGGAGACAGCTCGGACCCCCCTCAGCCGCTCCCCGCTTCGGGTCATCGACCGACACCTGGATCGGACTGCATGCATGCTTTCCTGTCTTTGAATTCGATAACGTCCAAGTGGAGGACGATGCTCCCCACCTTGTTGGGCTTTCCCGCTCGCTGTCCTACGAGACCTTTCCCCGTCCAACAAGATCCCGTCAAGCATATCAAGCAGTAAAAACCAACATGGGGGCTCCCGTGTGGGTAAGAACGAATGCGTACGATCGTCGCCGATGTGCGATATTCACGGTTTTCTCCCAGAGCAACATCATTCGACACTGCCTCCAGTGCTTGTTCTTGCGTGCCTTCCATCCCTTTTTTCTTATTCGAGGGCAGAGCGGCTTTTGTGCTTTTCAGAGGTCCATTACTGTCCCTAATCTGTATTTGCTTTTCATTCTCCCCATTGCCCACCTCCCCCCTGGATGAACTCGCTTTACGCTTGCTGGGATCGTCTTCAGACCCACGGTATTGTGCCCGTGTCGGTGCCGGTCTCCACCCGTGTGCGTGTAGTCAACTCTTCCGAATAGATACTGCCCGTCGACGCCACATACGCTATTATATACGCCCGACGTCAATATTCTACCCCGTTTAGAAAAACTCGTATCGTCCCCCATTCCGTAGGACTGCCAGTCAGAATCCATGCGCTAGGCGCCAAAATAGATCAAGGCTCTAGCAGATTCATAAGTCGAGCCACGATAACAGGACGGGCGGAGATGCAAAGAACCTTTGCAGAAATCGGATCGATTCCGAAACTAGCTCCCAAGTCTGAATGCGGCATGAGAACTCGGGGTGCGGAGAAGAACAGTCTCATGACACCTTCGGAGGATCGAGTTTCCCCGCAGGCTGCTCTTTAGACTAGGGAAGAAGGGGAAAAACAGAAAAGGTTCAGAGCTTGTTTGTTTTGGGCGTTTCGGTACTGTTCCACGTGGCTCAACATAGCCTCGCATCGAACGTCTCCGCACCGCTGGTAACAGACCCAAGAGCAGGCTCGGCTAGAAGAGAGGCGTTCCAAATAACAATCTCTCGCGATGTTACTCGAGAGCTTTCAAATCGGCACCGATAGCAACTCATCTGCATACACGTACCAATGCTGCTGACTGAGTGAGTCTAAGCTCACTCCCGACAAACTCTCCACGCCGTCTCTTTCCGTGAATTCTCTCTTCCCGGGTGCATCTCGGAGGGTCCGCCGGCGAGGAGAACCAATTCACTCGACACCGAACCTCAACCAGATGCCGATGACGACTTTTTCGTACTCGGTATCACATATTCGATTGCTGGGGGCCGGCGGCGTTCGGCCAGCGGCCGTGAATCGTGTCGGACGGTGGATCTGGCGTGCGTCAGGTACGCGGGAGGACGTGCAGACCCAGCTACGACTAGATGGCTCCGAGAGGAGGGATGGCGGAGGGAGTACAATATCTTCGAAGGCGGCTGTGCATCGAATCGTTCTCAGCCATTCAAGCCACCAACCACCGGCATGAAGCATCCAGATGGAAGCACGGATGCGCGCCGTTCGCACGGCCGGCCGTCCGCTGTTGCACGTAGTGCATTTGCACGGTAATGCACTTCGTACTCGGAACGGATCTCCGCCCAGTGGGTATTGAATGCTCCGATAGTGATCCAGTTTCGGGTAGGCGAGGAATGGACTGAGCGTTCCTTGCCTTCGCTCGAAAGACAATCAGGATCCTCTGGCATTGTTCTTCGTTGAAGATTCCTTGCTCGATCGCTTCACCGGCAGATATCGGTCCACTGAGGCGGATTTCTCCTTGCCGAGAACGAGCGTGATTCGGAAATCCGCCGCTTATGGATCCTTTGGAGGGAGTGGCTCTCCCTGAACCCGGGACCCTCACGATTTCCCATGAAGATGACTTCATTTTTTCACGAGCGGATGCTCCGCGGCCACTCACGCGTTCGAAGTTTTCGCTCGGCGCAGGAGCCAAAATTTTTTGACTGAAAGATGATATCGTGCGTACATTCACATTCATTCGAGCTTCCGTCCTTGTTCCGAGGCTTCGAGAGACTCTTCCGCCGGATCTCTGTGAAATCCCCGGGAAGTGGAGCTGATTCCGACTGGAATTCAGATGATCCGATGCATTGATTGACTATCCGAAGTGCGTTGATTCCAGAAGCTCGAATTCCAACTCTACCGATCGCATCCGAGGGGTGGTATGACTCATGAGATGCACGTGAATGATTCGGAGAACTGATTCGAGGGAGGTTTCGAGCTCTCTAGAGACTCTAGAGAACATCCCCCTATCCCGTGGTTTGGATGCCGAGATTGTCGACCAACGCTCTCGAGGCACTTTGAAAGACGGCGAGGAATGAGACGAAAGTGGAACTGTGAGCGTGAATGCCGTACCGGCGGTCGTTGCACTCAGTTCTCGTGTTTTCGGGCCTCCTCCTGTAGCGTCAACTCTGTCCCCGTACCGGATGCTCGTTCTCAGTCAGTCGCGACAAAAACAGAAAAGACAGCAACGACTTGGATCAAAGGCTCCGGCGTTGTTACCTCTGCTGCGTTCGCTCCGTGCATCGTTTCACTTGTCGCCGGAACTGTGATCGTCACCAACCTTGTCGCTGATGTCGTCCGCCTCTTCACGAGACCGGTGCGTAACTAGCTCGTGATTATTTCCGCAAAGGGTCCGAAAATCCCGGTCTGACAGAATGGAATCTTGTCGGCGTCGCCGGGCTTTCAGTGAGCTGACTGAGCGAGGGCCAAGCTGGAGAGCTCTCCCGCGTATCCTGCGCTTCTTATTATCCGGGTCGAGGAGGGAAACACAGGTGTGAATGAATCAATGGGGTTTGCTCTCTTGTGATGTTGATCATACACTCGACATCACGCCTCGATGATGAAGCCTCATGCCTGCGACAAGTGAAGCCCGTATTGAATCACAGAGGCCTTCCCTCCCCCTTCTGCCGCTCCTCCCGTCCATGGACTCGATAGACTGTGATTCCTGTACATTCCGACTGACTGGGATCAGGAGTCTCTCCCGCCTCCTATTGAATTAGGCTCTTTCATATGCATCGCGCTACATGACGAGACAGGCTTCTCTTCCAAGTTAGCCATGCGTTGCCTCGGGGAACTTCTGCACTCTGCGAGCGAGGAAGCCAACATCGTCTCCCCTTCGATCTCTCTTCGTCCGCAGACGGTCCGTGCACCCACCCGGCTCGTCGCTATCAACGTATTCATCGGTTCCATACCTGAGGCTCCAGTATCCACTCCGTTTGGAGAACTCGACTACACACTGCGCGTCCCGCTCTTGTTCTCGGCGCTCGACCCGGGCTTGTACCAGGAGTCGTGTGTGTTCACGACCGTGCGCGGAAGACCGTGGAGAACCGAATCCGAGCGCCGACGTCGTCTCGAATACCCGAAACGTCTTGGTTCGGGCGGGCTACGGGGAAGTATTTATGTATATGAGGTACCGTACGACTTTCGGGGAGCTCGAGGAATTAACCGTCAGCGACGAGGAGAGAAAGAGCTTCCCGCGTCGAGATGTGAGGGGTGTCGGAGGGGGTTCCGTGACGGACCGCGATCCGGCGTCTCGTTTTGGGATTTTCCGTTCTTCTCTCTCATTTCCCGGAAACACGGCTCCGTCCTTCTCGCCACCTCCACGAGAAGGAAAGCGGGAAACGGCATCGCTGCGAGGGAGAATAACAACAAGGTCGGAAGAGACAGACGGCGCTGTTCCCCACACCAGGAAATAAGATGTTCCCACAAGACGGTTTATCCGATTATTTTGAGAAGAGCAACACTCAATCGGGTGAGATGCTGACTCCGCTGCTCCGTGCTTGTCTTCCCCATCACATATTTTAGCGGCAAAGCTCCGGAGTCTAACCCGACTACATTTCATGACTGCGGGGAGAAGGCGGCCGCCGCATAGCGGCGCAGCTTTCGGCACCAGGATCTGAGTCGGCACCGCCAGCAGCTGTGAGAGAAATAGGCTGAACGGGCAGGCGCCGTATCTGGTGGTGATCGGAAACGCCACGTTGATTCCCTTTCTATAGAGCCCGTTGCGGTGAAATAGATCAATCACAACACATAAGTCGGGGGGTCTAGTCCCTTGACAGCCGACCGATAAATTTTCCTTCGCCGCAATCTCGTGCAAGACATCTTATCTTTTTTATTGCTCGCATCCACATATCTCCCATTTCACTTTCCCCCCTTTTCATAGCCGTCTGCTTTCTTCCCGGCTCTTCCACAGCCTCGGCCGTCTCCTCAGAGGACGTCCGACGTTGACGTCCATGGCGTTTGGGCGGTGGCGGCGGCGGCGCCGCCGGGGACTACGATGACGCCAGCAAGGAAGACGTCGGTGACGACGACCTGGTAGTCAGGCGGAAGGCAAAAGAGAGGAAACGTGGGAGAGAAAAACGACATTGACAAATGATAGGAGAGCGTGCGTGCCGGCTTGCCAAAAACCGTGTCTTCCCCTCAAACGCCCCGAGATGCATCCGTTGCGTCAGCCGTCGGTGTCGTAGCAGAAGCAGGCGACCCTCTCCATGATTTCGAGTGAACGAGTGAAATAGGTTGTGGCTAGTCCTCTAAGCAAGCGACGGATGTGCGTTCGACCATTGTCGCCGCGGGTGCTCACATCCGCTCTGACAAGCAGCCAAACAGTGCGGACCTACAAACAGACGACGGCGAGCGTACATACACACACCTCGATGCGCCCACGTACGACTCTTCCGTTCTCTACGGCTGGCCTGCCAGAGCAGCTAGCCAATCACCCACCGGGATCTCCGGGGCGAGCTGAACGCTCGGCTGTCCACCGCGTCGTGCATTAGAGTCCCGGGACTCGGAACGACATGAACCCAGGTTTTTTGTCTCACGGAATCCAGGGCCAACCGTGCTCGGAGCTCCCATCTTGCATCAATGCCGAAACGGAACAATCGATCAGTATCGATGGTCCTCACGAAATCCCGCCAAGCGTATCTGCGGGCTTGTGGAGCGACCGAAGAATCATCTTCGCGCTCAAGTTCCGATCTGCTCGAACCCAAGGGGAGATTTTCCTCGTTGAGACATACGGCTCATCGAAATCACATTCTACTACTCTCGAGGATTACCCGACTCGCGGCGCACATCCGGACTGGCTCGAGCGGAGGGCTCTGCTTTGCTCAGATACTCGCTCAGCTCCGAGTAACACCAGACAGCCGACTAAATAAACAAGATCAGCCAAATTAATCGATTCATATCACTCGGACTCAAACACGGTCGCCGATAGGATGAGCGCCCGATCCCCAATCTCTGTTTATTTATTGAGTGCACCGATGCGAGCCCCCGAGCCTATTCGAGAGTCGGGGCACTGAAGCCTTTCGCCCGTTTGGCAAATGAAAAATGTTTTCCGTTGCTCCAGTCGACGACAGGGTTACCATTCCGTGGCTATCGTGAAGCGAAACATCCCCTTGTGAACTGAATGAATCGGTGTTTGGAATCGCTATCCAGGAGGAAAAACCACGGGTCCTTATTGGAGTGTTGCTGAGTGAGTGGGAGACAATCTCCTGAACGAGGAAGGGAAGCCCGATACTGTGGGGCTTGTGACAGAGTCTCCTTAAAGCTCGTGCTCCGTGAAGCTGATTTATTATCGCCGCTCTGAAGGTGGCCGGACCCTCGAGAGTGGCAACGTCGAGGAGAAATTGCCCTTAGAATAGTTAACCACCTTCAATCAGCCGGCAGTCCCGTTCATTTGGTCGCTTGGTGGGTCTCCCGGTCGGTCGGTGGGTCTCCCGGTCGGTCGGTGGGTCTCCTGGTCGGTCGGTGGGTCCCCCGGTGGCTCGGTCCCTCGTCTCCCAAGCTGCCTCGGTGTGGACCTTCGTTGCAGACCTCGCAGGCAGAGGTAGACAACGACGGCGGCGACGACGACGACGACGACTTGAGTCTACTGATCAATTATTGAAGTGAGCCGTTCCTGAGCGCGCCTCGCGGCGACATCGCTTTGGGGAAATGCTGTCTAATCGAGTTTTGTTTTTAGTTTTCCAGGAGGGCGAGGAGGAAGGCGGAGCCATGCCCTCGCGTCGAGGCTCTCGATGTCAGAAAGTGTGCGACTGACTCGTGAGCATGCTGACGTGAAGGGCCGCTGGCCCGAGTCGCCCGTGAATGAGAAGTCTGCCCCGGCGCCTGGGCCTGGCCGTCGTTTTGTTCGTATCACTATTGTCACTATGGAAATCGTTCAGCGTGGATCGACTGGCCGTATCACGGCGGACGGTCGGGGCCCAACAGGAACAGGAGAAGTTGAGGCAGACGGAAACGAAGAACCAGCTTCTGAAACGAGAACTTCAAGAATGTTACGGTCAACTGCTCAATCTGCAGCGGACCAACGATAGCGCACAGGTTAGTCGGAAGGATGATCCCTCTCGCTGTCCGGATCGACCCCAGAGATCATCGATAGTGGCGTGGGACGCTCGGTGACGTAAATTCAGTGGGGCGACGCGTTTTCCCCGATTCTCAATCACTCAGCGACTCCGGTCGCGGGCATCGCGCCTTGAACGCCCCAGACCCAAGAAGTTTGCGATGGAATCCTTCATTAGCAAACAGCTTGTAGCCTCAAGCTTCAATTCCATGATGAGCATCTTGACATAAGGCGGCACGGCGGCCGGCGATGGAGCACGTCCGCTGAGATTACAGCGGTGCCGTCGCTAAACCCGTCAGAGAAATCCATTTTGAAGCGCCGGCAAAGCCGCTTATCTCACCCGGAAGGAAAAGGGATACAGTATTGAGATAAGATGAGGAGGACGAAAGATAAATTAATGAAACTCAGCCACGTCAAGGGCGCGACTTCTCATTAGAGATTGCATAATAATCTGCCGGAAAATGGGGCGGATGCACCCTTCGAGGACACGAAGGATTCGGATGAATATCTAAGGGAGGTGCCGATCCCGAATCACTTGTAAAACGCAGCTGCCTCTGCGCGACTTTGACCATGATGACGCCAGGACCCGAACAACGGGGAAAAATGTGGAACGAGATCTAAGGTCGCTCGAGGCGACGTGATCTGCTTCGCGAAGGAACTATCGGCCGACTGGCCGCTGGGTCGGTCGTCGATTTGTCAGTCGTTCGCAAGAGACAGGTCACCCGTTCGTGGGAGGCAGGTTGCGTAGATTGCGCTCAAGCACCACGCATTGGTTCCAGTCGGAACGGAGAGAGATTCTGACGCTATCATGAGCTGAGTAGTGAGCTGAAGGAAGACCCGGGAGATACGGTACAACCAACACGTCGTATGCGAAACAGGTGCGACACAATCAGCCCGAGGGAGGAATTCCCGATTTTTCCCGACCGGTCTCGATCGATGACTGGAGCAGAAATCGGGAGATGTTCACTAGAAGCCATGAGACAGTTCCCTGAGATTGTTCCTTTGACGAGTTGTATGAAAGACGTTGCCGCGACGACGTTGTCCGACTCGGCGAAATTGGACCTTTTCAATCGAAATCGACAGACGAACAAACGGAAGGTCCAACCTCCCCATGGTCAGACGTACGAATCAAGCTGCAGGTGGACCTTCCTAATATTTTTCGTCTATCGTCTAATCGTTAGCGTCATCTAGTGCTGAGAAGAAATAGACAGGCGGACGAGATGAAAGACGAACATTACGTGTAGGCCTTTGTTAGGATTTCTGAAGGGAAAAGCGCAAACCCCACGGAGTCTCTTCCTCTGGACGTCGACTATGACGCAGGCGACGGCGACGACGACGACGACGACGACGATAAGGGGGACCCGGAGAAAGGAGGCAGGTGCTGACCATTACAGGGTCGGTGGGTGCGCGAGCAGTCAGCCGGTCGGCGCAGTTGAACAAAATAGAGCGGGCTGACGGCGAAAAGAACCACCGGGCTCCCGTGCCATGCCAAACGAGGAGCGGAGACGGAGACTTTCTTTGTGCACTTCACGACTTCAGCCTCCTTGACATTCCTCCGGAATTACTCTGTAGACCAGGATTGGTCCCCTGTCACTCGACGAATGGAAGTGTTCTGAAGTTTCTTGACTGGCGAACGAGGTTGTCTGCCTGTCGCTGAACATTTTTTATTCGTCCGGGAAAATAATCCAACGCCCGCTCGAGGCTTTGATCACTGCTCCTGGGAGCTACAGGGAACAGGCTCGATCAAACGGAACGTCATTTCGGAACAAGCGACTCTGGGACGTCCCTGAATATGCTCATCACGAGCGGCTTCGCCCACCAATCTCGAATTCGAGCGACCTCTGCGAGAACGAGGGGAACAAGTCTAGTTGGTGGGACCGAGTAGTTCGACGCGTGGACTCCTCTCGGAGTCGAGCTCAGATGATCGAGACTTGGATGGGTATCCCCCCTGATGAAAATAGGTGAGATAACTTCGATTCTCCCGCTCTATGCTCATCCGGATGATGCGGGGAGATCAATGAAAGCAATCAATACAGATCAATGGACCGTATTGGCTCGTCTCGATGTTCGCGGCTGGGAGCTGATGACGTAGGGGAATTTTTCTCACGCTGAGACGCTCCCGTGAGAGCGTCGCCTCTGAATCCCATCCAGACCCGGCAGATCCCGAACCCCGAGGACGTCCCTTGACTTCGCGTCGACCTTCCAAGGGCGACGATGCTGTCCCGTGATTATGATTCTTGATTATGAATATCGCCCAGTATACCGGAGCGCTTTCACGGGATCGAGCGAACGGAATCCCCCTGCAGCTTACCGATTGCCTCCAGGAAGTCAAAATTGAATCAGGGGAGCCTCATGGCGAGCGTGAGCTCTGAATTAAGGACCTTGAATAAGTAAGGAAGTCTCCGGGCGCTCCACCTTTGCTCTCGCTCGGCATTGCGGTCCGCTAATGCGACCATTCGGTAAAACGCTCTGCTCGAGTATCAAGGAGCGTTTCGTATCGAAGGGATTTCTCTCCCCCATCCCCCTCCGTCTCGGAGGAAAGCTCTCACTTCAGCTCCGGGCCTCTTGAGAGCGGACCGCGAGTGCAATGAACTTCGACGGGGAGCGTTTGTCCCGCTACTTCCCAGACCATCAGATTCCTGAGCAGGATCCTATAGCATTCCTGCATGGTGTCTCGAACAATTAGTGGCGAGGGAATGTTCCGTCTGTTTTCCTTGTAAGGAACTCCAGGGCCTTGCCTCGCGGCGAGTTTCGATCCGCCTTGGAACGACTCGGATTCGTTTCGACTCGGAGCCGCGCGCCGAGTTCGTCGCAAAACGGTTCGCTCCTAGATGCCTATTCTGAATACCTAATTCCATCCGCGTGCCTGTCCTAGTCAGTCCGATGCGAGCAGGACTCCGATCGCTCAGTTAGAGCTCAGAAACGAGACTTATCACTGACGCGAAATCAAATTAGCCTTCGACGTGAGCTTGCCGGGACTCCGTACAGGCGGGCATTTGAGCGGGCGGATGTCGTCCGGCGGTCAGAGACAGTCTAGTTTTTAGCTTGACTGGTCCACACACGGCTGACTTATAGTTCGTGGTGGGATCTGCGTCGGCTCCTCTCAATGATTGAATAGAACCCTATGAGTCCGCAGGATGACGGGTCGATACCCGGAGAGATTAATCTAATTAGAAATGCCCCCCAACCCCGTTTCCCTGCTCACTAGTGGGCCTCATGTAGATATGTACGGACTCGACCCCTTCATGTTGCAGTCATCATTGGCACGCGCCCTGAAATGTCAGGTCATCCACGTGTCGATCGTGTGTGCCGGATACAACTCTACGAGATCTTTAGTCACTCTAATCAAAAGCGTCCTGTTCTACCGGAAAAATCCTCTCCATCTTCATCTCGTGACGGATTCCGTAGCGCACTCGATACTCAGCACCCTCTTCAAAACCTGGGAGATTCCGCAGGTGAGTTCTCTCTTGAACGAAGACCAGAAAAAAAAAATCGGACGTTCTGCCCGCTTAGTCTCTCGCTCGACCACCTCAGGCCAATTTGCATCGGGCGGACAAGCAACGGCGTGGGCACCGGCCGATCCGAGGGTCGCAGTTCCAATAACACGATTGAGTTTCAGGTCGAGTACTCTTTCTACCTGACTGACAAAGTTGCTAAGGACGTCAACTGGATCCCCAATAAGCACTACTCGGGCGTCTATGGTCTCATGAAATTGGTCCTCACCAAAGCTTTACCTCTTTCCTTGGCCAAAACAATTGTGCTCGATACCGACGTGACGTTTGCGTGCGACATCGCGCAGCTCTGGAAACTCTTCGACTCGTTCGGTCCCGAACATGCGATAGCTCTCGTGGAAAATCAGAGCGACTGGTATCTCGGTGAGCATTGTCTGTCTGTCTGTCTGTCTGTCTGTCTGTCTGTCTGCCCCTCCTTGCGAGCCTCTTCCTCGTCGATGTTCCCAAAGCGGGAGATCGGGCGAGCATGGGCGTTATGATCATTAAGGTAATCGAAGACCTTGTCGTCCCCCGGCTCTTCGTCACCGTTCCATATATCGCTCCTCATGCCCTTTCACCGTCCCTCCTCAATGGTCGTGACCCTTCTCAGGCTTAATGAATGATCGGTGAGCGAGCGTTGCCCGTGCGTTCCGTATAAGCCGCAACGATCCGTTTTCAGGTAAACTATGGAAACACCACAAACCGTGGCCCGCTCTCGGTCGAGGATTCAACACCGGGGTGATTTTGTTACACTTAGGAAAACTTCGTTCCAAAGGCTGGGACGAGCTCTGGCGGAACGTGGCCGAAAGAGAGCTCAGCTCCATGTACTTTACGTCTCTAGCCGATCAAGACATCTTCAACGCTGTGAGTTGCTTGACGTCGTTCCCTCTCCCCCCGACCTCCTGTAGGTTCGGCGAGCTACACCTGCACCCTCCCGTTCGTCGTGAATAGTAAACGAGGAGGAAACTACTGATCGATATGTTCGGACGAATAGGTGATCAACTCGTATCCCGCCTTGTTACTGCCCCTGCCTTGTCAATGGAACGTCCAACTCGGAGATAACACACTGTCCGAAGTCTGCTACTCGGAGGTCGAAGATCTCAAGGTCATCCATTGGAACTCACCGAAGAAACTCCGGGTCAAAAACAAACACGTCCAGTATTTCAGGTCCGTCGCGTGCTTCTCGCTTTCCATAGGATTTGCTTCCTTCCCGATTTTCATTTCATTCATTTTCCGATTCTCGCGGGGTTCGTGGCCGATCGTCGTACGGTGGCCGCCTCGCGCAACTCATTCTCGCTTTGATCAAGCATCTCACGTCTGATTGCTTCTCCTCGACAGGAATCTTTATCTGACTTTCCTGGAGTACGACGGTAATCTCCTGCGGCGCGAGTTAATTTCCTGCAACCGGAGCTCTCCCAACGAATCCGGTCCCTCGTCGCAAGATCAACTGCAAGGACTCGATGAAGACGATCCGTGTTACGAGTTTCGTCGAGGGAATATAACGCGCTACCGAACACATCTCTACTATATGGAATACGAGTACCCATCCTCTCCCGGTGAGTTGGTCGACGGTAGGCTTGCACTTTGATCGGAAGCTCCCGTCGGAGTTAGGGGCAAACGTGTCTCAGTGGATCTTCGGAGATGAGCCCCTTATGGAGTCATTGTTGCAGACTATGTGACTCTGGTGACGCAACTCTCGATGGACCGCCTCCAAATGGTGGAGGCGCTCTGTAAACACTGGTCGGGTCCAATCTCGTTGGCGCTGTACCTGTCGGACTCCGAAGTTCAGCAATTTCTGTCATTCACACTCAACTCGGAGGTCCTCTCCAAACGACGCAATATAGGGTAGGGCGATACTTCTTTCACCTCCTCGGCACCCGAAATCAGAGGTCGATTCCGTTCCGCCGAGAATCGATTTTAATTCCTTATAAATCCTTCGACTGGGTGCCCATCCTTCAATGGAGCTTCATTTCGATCGCCAGGTATCACATCGTTTATCGAGACGGGCCGCTGTACCCAGTGAACCATCTCAGGAACGTAGCGTTGGACCAAGCCGACACGCCATACGTATTTTTGTCTGACATCGATTTCCTCCCGATGTTCGGGTTATTCGAAGCTCTGAAGAACTACATCCGTTTTCTGAGGATGGACGCTCCGAATATGGGCTTGTACAGAGCTCTGGTGGTACCTGCCTTCGAAACGCACAGGTAAGACAAATGTCGAGCGAGCTTGAAATCGACAGGCGCCGTCCATCTGCCCGTCCTTGTGATTTACTGCGGTCATTATCATCATGACCGTTATCGACGACTCGACCCTTGGAAAGCGATCATCACAAACTTTCATCATTAGCAGCAATCTCCTCCGCAGGATAGAGAGGGGGCGGGGGTTGGGTTGTCTGTGAAGAGCCCGAGTTGCACAAAGTCCCTCTCTTGCAGATATCGCGTCGAGTTTCCCACCAGTAAAGCCAAACTACTGAAAATGCTTGACGACGGTCGAGTGTTCACTTTCCGACACGACGTTTGGTGTGCGGGTCACGCCGCCACCGACTTCGCGCGATGGAAAACCGCCACGACCCCCTACGATGTGAACTGGCAACCGCATTTCGAACCGTATGTTGTAGTTCGGAAGGAAGTTGTGAGGTTCGATTCTCGCTTCCTCGGCTTCGGTTGGAACAAGGTAAAGGATTCGCGCTCCCAACCCCTGCGTCGTGCAAGGCTGCGTGTGCTGCCCGATAATTTTATCGTATCTAAGAGATTCCCGCTCCTCCAAGGTATCTCATGCTCTGGAGCTGCAAGCACAGGGATATACGTTCACCGTACTCCCGAATGCCTTCGTTGTCCACCTGCCGCATGCTCCTTCACTGGATATCGCTAGATTCCGTTCGTCGAAAAAGTGAGTGCATGAGCCTCTGACCGGTTCTCGTCGGCCATAAATGGGGCCAAGTAGGTGGTACATGGATGCGCCCAAATGTTCGTAAAAAATACCCCGCCTCCCCGCAGGTATCGGGATTGCTTGAAGAGTCTCAAGCAGGAGTTCGTCGAGTACATCAACGTGAGATACGGCAAACAACTGATGACCGACCCCGAATCTACAACAGTTCGTTGCAGTTGAGAGAGTGGGTGACGCTCCCGTGGTCGCCCGTCGCTCCGTTGTCTCGGAGGCAGGATGCCCACGAACGCGTAATTATATGGGTCACATTCAATCGAGATTTGTGATGAAGTCTTGTTGGGATTCTTGATTTTTCACTCCGTACGACTTCCGAAACCCATTGACCGCGTCATTTATCCCGGAATCAAAGAGCCATCAAATGGAGCAGACGTTTGAATGTGGGCATTTTGCGGTTCTGGGACGCAGATGGTCTTTCTTCGGTGTACAAAGGAGAACCGTGATGGGAAATTCTCTAGCCGAGCTTATCCAAGAGGACTTTCGCCCTCGCTTCGAACGACTGGAGAGAGTCCCTGGAATTGAGGATCCGATCGAGGATCGAAGCCAAGATTACGTATGACTTTCAACGCACATTGGACCCTTAAGTGTATGCAAGCCGATAAAAGGAACGAACTAGTACCCTGAAAACTCATTGATCATGCTTTTTTCGGCAGTGCCATAATATAGTCAGTAGAGATCGGTCTCTCGCTGATCCTGATCTATCCTATTTCGGTGCCATTGGTCCTGAGTGATCGAAGCCATGTTTTCCTCACGACAAATGAAGAGTCAGACACAAGATGATGAGTATCATTTGTCGCTGTCAGTGACGAATAAGACTCGAGGTAGTTAATGGTCATGCCTTTGACGGGAGTCCGGAGAGAGTACGATCCCCCATGATGGGGGCGCTCAAGGAGTCCTACGTGGTCGGAGTCGAAATTTTCCCATATAGGTAGGTGCTTATTCCTCCTGGTCCACTTCTATTGTGATGTCACACCCGCCCGTTCCATTGCTCTGCACAACGAATCGGATGGCTATACATATGCCCTGCCAGTCAACCGAAAGATGGCCGCAGGAGCAGGCCTTGGAACATGTCAGCCGCTAGATCGTAAATACCTCGATCAAGAGAGCTTGGTCGACTAATTAGGATCCCATGGTAATCTCGAAGCAATCAGCACGACATATGCAGTATATGTAGCTTATAAGTGAATGTATTCCCAGGGCATCCGCTTCCTGATGTGGAACCAGATGTGTCTCTTATACGAGTGACGGGAATTGGGTGACTCTCGATGAAAGAACCAGCTCTCAGTGAACTATCAATGCGGCCAGCGCAGTTCGCGGACGACATGGCGATGCATTTACAGTATCAGATTTTATTTGGGGCAACCGATCGAAAGCAGATGAGGTAGGGGAATTTAGGAAATTGTCTCATCCTGATCGAGTTCGAACTTCAGCGGTGGTCCTCGTACCTCGCTGACCTGACCGCTACTTGTAGGAGATCCGATCCAATGAGTCGACGACTTCTCGAATAATTGTTCCCCAATCGAGTAAGGAATTGTGGCAAAGAAGCAATCCTGCTCAGGGCCAGACTCCCCCTACCCTTACCAAGAATTCATTGCGAACCAGGTCGGAAATAACTGTGTGTGAATGAATAAATATTCTTCCCGGATGGAATACGGAAGCCAAGTATTTTGAACGTGTTCTCGATATGACTCCGTTTGATGGACTCGATGAGAATAGAGGATTACGAGGACGGGGTCCGGGGAGCAGCCTTTGTTTCATTGACGGTTCATCGACAGCATGGACTCAGAGTTGCGCGCTCTAACGATGTCTGCAGCCGACAGATTCCGCCTTTGGCCGATTCCCGACGGGGGTCCTAACACCGTTGCCACATCGGATCATAATCATTGAGTCGCAGAATCGCGATCATGCTCCACAGCTCTAGAGACGCTCTCACGTGTGAGCTCTCGAGCGATGACCGCTCCGACAGAGCTTCTCAATTAGCCTGGACACCGACTTCACCTGAATCACCCGGTCTGAATTCTGAATCCCTCAATATCCGCATCGCCGCTCTCCATGTTTCATCTTTGTCGTTTCATGGAGAATTTTTCAGCTATCCTGATCACATTGCCAAGCTAAATTCCTCCCCTCCCCCCCCCCACCAAACTTAGAGCTGAGAGAAATCCGGAAGTAAGCTAGACCTCGTGTCGCCCCCGATGTGTCAGTTCATTTTTTCCGGAGACCTCCAGGAGAACTCGCAACCGTTGCCGCGAGGAGCTCGAAAGGAGCAGCGCGGTCCTCCGATCAGGCGCGTATTCAGGGGGGGGGCTATTGGGGGCCAATGCCCCTCCCCAAAATGTTTGTCGCCGACAAACGGCGCCCCGGAGTGAGCTCTTGAGGTCGAAACGCCCTCGAATTAATGGCATTGCTCGAATCGATCGACGATTTTTCTCATTTGCATTCATTCCGCAAGCTTGGCGTGATCGGTGACAAAGGAGGAAGCGATTTCATTACACTGATACTCCAAATAGATGGAATAATCGGAAGAGACTCTGTCGATGAATAGACTGTCAGCGACAGAGAGCTACCGAATGAGTTCGTCATTCGCAACTCGCACTTCTGCGAGAACCAGCCTCGGCCGTAATCAGCGGACATCGGTGCATTTCTGGACAGGTTTCCAATAATTGCCCTCGAAAACGGAGGAACGAACAGAAGGAGTGGCGACCGATGTTTCGGCTCGAGGTCGGAGAAAGCCTCACGGGATCGAGCGGAGCCAAATGTCGGTGCGATTCTAGGAGAATCGGTAGCGTGTGGCGATGCACCCTTTTCACCTATACCCTCTTACTCGTGTTCCAGCAAATCATGGGCATACATACAATACTGAATTCAGCTCCGCCGCTACCCTACGAAGTGGAGAGGAGCTGGAGCCCCAAGCGAGGGCTCAAAAGATCAAAGGCCTTCTCCATGGATCCTCGGCCCTGCTCCCGAAAATTCTGCAGCAAGCTCTGCGTGCTGCCGCGGCCGACGCTCGGCACAGTCGAGCCCTCGGCTTCCATTTCGCCTAAAAATGCGTTTCCTCTCTCCGATGATCTGCATGGCGGTCTTCCTAACGGTTCCCTGCCACCGGAACGATCCGTTGGGGTCTCCAACGTCCGAAGAGCCTCAATGACTTCGACTCCATTGGACTTTGATGACTTCTCCTCGATTCACATCGGCGTCAAGTGAGACTCTCACGGGACGCAGACCGACGACAGTTGTCGTACCGGCACAAGTCCTCGGAACGTATGCGACGCATCCTCGCGACCGCACAGATGTGCGAGTCAAGTCGAATTCGAGCTCGCCGTCTCGACGAAGGGAATTCTGTCGGAGATTGTGGTTTGCGATGCTGCTCCCCAACAGGGACGTAAAAAGCTGTAGCGGAGGCCTAAGGTAACGGAGCCGACGCGCAGGTATGTTTGGCGAGCACTTGTAGCGAGTGTTCCAAGGACATCCTCTGAAGGGAGTTCCTGCAGAGTGCTCCGAGCGCGAATCGTGGCTGCGCGACAAAACACGTAAACACTCAAACGAAGAGGAAATCCCTGTTCCCGCCGAGCGGCTGCCGGCCGACACGGCGACGAATGTCGACGCAGACATCGGAATCGTCGTCAAAGATTTCTTACGACTACGTAGGGAGGCGCGATACGCTTTACGCTTGCTCTCCGTGACCGACTAACCGGCTGACTGACTGACTGATCGAGTGTGGCCTGATCCATCGCTGGAGACCAGAAAGGGGCAGAGCGGCATCGCAATTATTACTTTTCGCCCAGGAATGGGCCGATGAAATGCAGTATGCATTCATTGTTCACCGACAGCCCGGTCGGTACATTCAAACCATGTCGCCTTCTCCAGATTGCGCTGTCGCTCTCGATGCAAGCGCGTTCTGTCGTGGAATTGATGCCATGTCCTCGAGGCTTACGAGGCGGACTCCTTAATCCTAATAGTCGTCGACGAAAGCCGGCGCCTTCGCTGCCGCTCCCGCTCCTCCATTCCCCTCCGAGCCAGTGCTGTTTCTAATCGTCCTTTGGTCGGAGCCGAGCTCATGACGGGAAACAGATGGATCGAGTCTCACTCGTTTCATCAGTTAAGCTAGCTGACGTCATCACTCTGCTTTGTTGCTTCATCAAATGTATCAAAGACTGCAGCCAATATCTTCAAGGGTGCGTCGGGAATTTTCCGGGAGTACGGGAGAGCAGGCGATAGACTCAGATTGACGATCTGTGTAAGTAAGAGCTCGGTGCTCCGACGACCTGAGGAGCAATCTAGAGAAGACGACCAACGGGCGAATTGTGGAGGGCATTGACTTTCATTATTTTGCAATCTCATTGGTGCGTCGAGGGAGGCATTCGTAAATAAGTTACGTCGTCGAACACGAGAGGAATTCCCAGCAGCGCGCCCCGTCGCTCGATCGGAGCGCAATATTCGATTTGAGAGCGGATATCGCATCAGAACGACCGAGCATCCACTTACCCGACGCTGCCATGGTCGAGTCTCCGCTGCCTGCGCCGCTCGAAAGATGCAGATGCACTTTGCTACCCTTATGGAAATCTCGCGATATCGTGGTGCCTTCGGAGAAAATTAATAAACATGCGAGAGCGCATTGGTGGCTTCAAGGGCGCACGCATTCTCAGAGAGCGAGAGAGTCAGCGAGTATTTCGAGGAGACCCTTTGCGAGAGAAATCTCAGATATCTATCATTTCCATTCGGGCTTGACGGGAGGCCGTGCCGCGGAAGTGCCCGATCCGCATTGTGCAACGAGGACTGCTCCGCGAACGTCACCCCGGCTTCAAGGCCGGGGCTATTCCTAACATTAACCTCGGTACATTATTATTCTGCGGGAGGTTCTATACCGATGAAAATTCGACGGAGGCAATCATTTCCTCTTCTGCGTGAATCAGCTTGTTCGCCACTCACGTGATATTCAAGCATGGAAAAAGTCCTTTAGATGCGCCTCGCCCAAGAGAGAGTCTGGAGACTGAAGATAACAAGCTTTGTGGGATGCGAGCGATTTTCTTCAGAAGGAGTGAATTCAATCAACTCCCAATTAGCCCACAGGCTGCCCTCTCAGGAGTTCTGTTATCAGATACTTCTCGCAGCTGCATATCTTCCCACTGCCATGAGCCGCTGAAAAATCCCTCGGGATCATTCACAACAACAGTATCCAACCGAAGTGGAACTCACTTGATCGTCATCTGTCCGATCTGTTTCGATCTAGAACAACAGAGCTTCTAGAACATGGCTCCGCATGACTACCCGCGCTCAATCGGCCGGAATTCTCATTGATACTGACTATCATAAAAAAATTTAGAGCAGGTTTGGCTACGAGCCAAACCGATGTTTGCGTAGAACTACGTCGATTCGTTTGAAGGTACAAAATAACTATAAGCGAACGATGGCTGAAGTTCTTCGAAGAATTTCTAGGTCGACGCGCTAGCAGAAAAAACGAGAATTCGGAAGTGCCGAGACCTGGGATATCCGCTTTGATTCTCTCCAGAAATCTGAGAAAGTTCCTTAACCGGTTCAAACTGGTTTGTAATGCGGGTCAATTGTGTCGATTCGGAAGGTTCATTGTCCTGGAAGTTCGCTCTCCGAGGCGTTCGTCAACCGTGAGCCCACAACCGTCAACCGCTCCTTCCAGTTTCTCGAATGACGGAGGTACGCCGACCGCTGCTTCTGTAGAGTGGATATGTGGCCTCGTGTTCGCTAGATTCTTCCCTCCATCGTCGGTCGTTCCTCGCGATGACCTTTCACGTAGAGCGTAGTCGGTGTTGGACTCCTTTTCACTTCCTGACTCAGAGACCGACCCGCCACTCGGTCCTGGTCTCTCCTACATTCGCGTCGCGGCCAGTGGACGAGGGGGATCGTATGCAACCGATCCGATTGGCTATGGCGAGATGATCCGACGATGCTCGATTACCGTAAATCCTCCAATAGCAGCCACCCTCCAATGGAAACCCCTCTCTAATGAAGGCCCCCCTGCCGGACCTTTTGAGAAAATAAAAGCACCCCTCCATAAGGAGCCTCTCTTCAATAGAGGCTCCCCTCCAATAGGAGCCCCTCTCTACTAGGAGACCCCGCACTGCCGGAGTCGGCTGAGGACAAGCTGGACTGCGACGCCCAAGGATTTCCACCCAGACTGGGAACACGCTCTCCCCCAGAAATCCATCATCAATTCCCCGGAGCAAGATTTCTCATGGAATATCAGAAGCCCCCCTCCAATAGTAGCCCCTCTCCAATAGAAGCCCCTCGCCGGAGGTATTTGAAAAAACGGGGAGGTAGTAGCGAGCTATTACCGTATGTTCGCGTGAAGACGTCTCTCGCGTATTGCTTGAAGCTGGCGGTAGGTGAACTAACTTTCTGTGTTTTTTAGACTATGAAGATGATTAGACTTATGAGCGGAAGAAATACGGATCCTGCATATAGGCGGAATATTTAATGTTTCCACACTCTGAAACAATTACCGCACAGCTTGAAAAGCGTGGTATCCTCGTCCTCGAAATGGCCCCGCAGAAACATCGCCGTACTAGGATTCACTGTTTTAAGATCGCGGAAAAACCAGAGGCGATTACGGACGTCGCGTTTATGCCCGAACTCGTTGTCAAGGAATATATTTTTGAATCGCTGTGTCCGCTGTTTCTATTCGTAAACCGTATCCCTCATACATTCGGCACCTCCATCGAAATTCGCAGCATCATTTCTGAGGACACTCAGCTCATTTTGACCATCGCTGTCTTGACGGATGGTATGTACCGATTTTTGCCGACTCACATTGCCATCTTCAGGTATCAAACTCAGCGCACCAAGATCTCCAGTGTTGGCCTCTAGTGACTGGGCAATTGCACGACGACGAGCACGAGTTTCTCGTGCTCTTTCCGTTGATGTTTTCGGCCGTTTCGCAACTGCTTCTGACCGCCCTATATTTTCAGCTACCCCTGCTTCCCGCTTTTCTCGCATGATGGTTCTTGTCTTCGGTCTCATGGCTAACACCAAGAAATGAACCCTTCTTCGGAGACTCAGCTGCACACTTCGTTATAATCTATCGGATCTCGGCGAAACCACCGATTTTTTACAATTTCGGTCGGACGAATTAAGCTCAACTCAGAACCCTGTTCGAGATCCTTCTCCGATCAGGATCCCAAATGCAGGGAACTTATTTGATACGCGGTCTGAAAGTAGATGAAGAAAACCTGCATAGCTGCAGCGGTTTTCTCCACCAGAGCAAGGGATAGGTATCCCTACGAGCTAGATTATTCCCCGGACAAACAGTCTTGAGTCACTTACACTCCATGTACTCACCGATATACATCAGAACCATACTTCCTTTCAACTGCTTGAGCCGACCATTCTCCCCTTATTCTAGAAAACAATCATTCATAGTGCTCAAGAGAGGTTTTCGAGGGTCGACAGAAATCGTCCAATGGAACCTCCTTCTCAGTTCAGTTCCGGACGAAAATTGATCGGGACAATGTCCCGTAAAGCAATCTTTCGACCCAATCCTCGTGATAATCCGATGCCTACCAGCGGAGGTTCAGCCCCGCAAAAGCGGGGTAGATTTCGCTGCATGGAGGACGAAGTTTCTTTGACCGGCTACTAGAGACATTTTAAAAACGTTTTCACGTCAAAACTAGAGGCCCGGGTCACCATTGGAGGATTCACGGTAATGTGCTTTCCCCGTGCTGTGATTCCAGTCCCACTGTCGCCACCGGCAACTTCGCGACCTAATGTGTTTTTTCGAATTTTGGCGCGTTTTGGAAGTCGAAGCCTAGCAAGAAATCGCAAGCGTTTCCACATGGAAAAGCGTTTCTCTTGCTCCCCAATTTTTACGAGAGTGGATTGCAGTGAGGTGAGCTCCATTACGATAGTTTTCCGAGAGAGGAAATGCATTTCGACGCAACAATAGTTTTTCCTCCTCTCCGTGACGCTTTTTTTCCGAACCGAGCCGTATGGCGTAGTTCTACGCCAAAAACTATCAAAACGAATTCAAAAGCGGGAATGGTGCGAGAACTTTGTCCCGTCGACGTGAATGACATCGACAAGAAAATTCTGAAGATATCATGCGCTCTTGCTCGTTCCGGGAAAGGAAGCTGAACTGCCCTGGGGATTGGTTCTCAACCTCCCTCTCCGGTAGCATTAATCGTGCAAATCTCCTTATCGAAATTCCCAAGGAAAACGGGCAACATCCTTCGAAAGCAGCTGCGCGCGACGGATTTCATGCCCAGCGAGTGCTGGGATCAAGCGCTGGGACTTCCCTCCTCTCGCACGTCATCATCGGTCGACGCGCACTACTCGCCTATTCATCTCTGAGTGGAGGCGGTCTTGGGTAGTGTGCGGGATAGAACTCATGATCCGAGTGGCCAGATATCAAGTCAATGATCATTTCTCTGCGTGGATCGAGTGATAGACTTACTTAGACGATAGAAATTCACATCCAGCGGAAAAATCCGGTGGAAGGGCTCGCGTTCTGAGTTCAAGCCTTTGAGTTGCGGGAATGTTCGCGACTTTTTCCTCGGGACGAGATGCTCGACTTCACAAGAACAGACCCATTCTCAAAGTCAACCCGTTCCGTGAACGTACTTTATTGATGTGGTTCCTCCGACTAGCCCCGTCGTAGGTATGTGCGGCGCGGTCGACCGAAGAAGACAATGACAAGAACTTACCCTTATCGAGCTTTTCGCTCTTTTTCCTCCTATTGGCCTTTCCGAGCTGGGCAAGTTCCTGCGTTTTCCTCCTTCCTTTCCTATCTCTGCCTCTTTTACTTACTGTCGAGAGACAACAAATCGCTGCTTCTTCTGGAGCACAGGAACCAATAGCGACGCTCCATGGTGGGCGAAAAAGGCCCGAAGAGAAGCAGAACAGGCAGCGAGCAGTCAACACAAACGATTTATGAATAAAACTTCGACGACGGAGCCGAGGCGACGGCGCGGCGGCGACAACGGAAAAAGGGGCAACTGTCACAAGAATATTCGATAGTCGTCGACCGTCGTGCTTTCGCAGTAAATTTTTCTCTTTTTGCAGAACAAAAGCAGCTCGGAATCGCCGTCGACAAGGGAAACTTTGTTCGATGCAGGGATGCTTGAACTTGGTCGCAAAACGTTGTTTTCGATCCTCAGGAGGAGAGCGATTTCGCATGCGCGCGACTCACAACATTCGAGCCGCCGAATTTACGGCGATCGGCGCCTGAGTTTCCGCTTTGTTTCGTTTCACTGTCGATCGTTTGTGAATGCGGCGGCATTCGTTATTGACGCTGCTGAATTCATTTTTGTACCGGCTATTTTTGCTCAGCGCATCGATATATTGCCCGTCGTCCGTGCTCTTTCAAGTCCCGCTAGCCTTAACGCTGCTGTTCGTGGGCGTCGAGGGTGAGACCGAGACTCGATAGACTGAATGACAATCTAGTCCTTGGACTATTGGCGTTCGTACTTCAGAAGACGCTCGTTCCGGACTGCTCAGAATCTCATTGAAGACTCGCCTTCGACGTGTGGATCCCTCACAAATCCCGGGCGCGACGTCTCTCGGACGATGGGGAGGCCAATTTCCCGTCGACTGAGAGTCACGTCGCGGCTCGGAATCGGACACATCGATATCGTGACGGTGTACAGACGCGAACAATGAAGAGATTCGCGATCGGGCATCGCTGGGACGTAACAATCAACGACTTCAGCGGTTCGCAAGAGGAAGATGTGCACCATAGCAAGAATCAGCTCCAGCAAAACAACAGCAACCCGTGGGCATACAGCGAGAAAAGGCGCCTCTGTCGGAAGGGTTTTCTGCGGGAATCAGAGCATAATTGAATCGCATTCGCCTACACATGATGTTAGGCACAAATTCATTTACCGTCGAATGACAGGCGGCTCCGCTCGCTACGGGTCCTTGGCTTTGATCCTGCGCCTCGCGCAGCGACGCCGCGCTGCATCGTCTCGCTGGAGCCGATGTCTTCCCTATCGCGACGCTGCGCTGCCTCGCTTTTCGCCTTGAGCTCATGGCTGCGGAACAATTGCCTCAGCTGAAAACGAGTTCCGAGCTCGCTTCGGAGACCGACGCCTCGATCGTTTCGCCTCGGGAATGTTTCTCCATCCCTTTTTTTTAAACGTCTGAGAGACGGAATCTCAAGATTCGTAATTTGGAATCGGGTCCGAAAGCACAGCAGCTTCTTCCTAACTCTCCCCGCTCTCGTGATATCGTGCACAGATCCCCAGCGAGACCGCAGAATGTATCTCTCCACGGACTGGAAATGGCGAGCGAACAATTAAATTAAACTTATCGCCAAAGCGGTATTGAACAACCCCGTCGCGACGCTGCTCAAGTCCGTCGTGACGACTCTTCCCCGCGACGCTGCCTCCGAAAACAAGTATCCTAGACGAGGGAGCCCGCGCCCGGGACTCCTCTTGCTCAAATAACGGGTCATGAAAGCGGGACAAAGTCGGTCCAACGACCTTCCTGCTCTCCTATGTTTCCACGGCAGGTGCTAAAACAGAACAGATCGATGCTCCCGGAACTATGGGGTTGCGTTTACCGAGAGAAATTCTGGGCTTTCGCAGAGTAGTTTTGGAAAGAGATCCTCGCCGAAGAAACATCTCAGAGAAAGAATTGCCCCGTTGCTGCTGTTCCCCTTCCCTGCGAGTCGTCGGTGCTGTAGCTTCCCTCAACGCCCGGTTCCGCGATGAATTAGTGCTAACTCTGAGGCGTGGACGGCGGTGTTCAAGCCGGCATCTGCTAGTGTGCAGTCTTATGCGATTCGTTGAGGTAGCTTCAAATGGTAAATCGGCCCCATGAAGCTCCCAATAGCAGTGCAGTTAATTATTTAGGGGTTTTGATGGACGGGGTCCTTAGTTCCGAGGGAGGGAGGCATGTGACAGGACTCAATGCAGTGAAACATATTTACAGCCAAGCTCGCGGGACCGGCGGAATCTGCTCGTCGCTATGGAGATTCCCTATGGCGAGAGATTTTCATCATCATGCCCATGCCTAGACAGCCAACGGAAAAAGCGTGTTCGCTGAACTGGAAGTTCGCGGTGAAGGCTTTCGTTGTAAAGAAAATTCACCGTAATCTCCCGATCTGGTCGTCGAGTTGCCAACACGGATTGGAAGGACATCCGTTCACGCAAGCAGCCGCAGATCACCAATGTTCTGTTCGCGGCGCTGTCAGAGATCCGGAAAAAACGCGACGCGACTGATGGCGAGAGCGGTATCCGGTTTCTGTGGACAATAGTCGTGGCAGGCTGGCTGTTGTGTTGTATATCTCTCGGTCATTTATTAACGGCGAGCACAATCGATGCCGATAGCGTACTGTGGTCGTGCTTTTCAGTTGCGATTCCATCACGGTTTCTGTTTCAGTGGACAGCGGCATCCGCTCGGAGATGTTTCAAATAATCGCGCGAGGACAAGTTCCCTTGTACAACCCGAACAATAATAACGACAACCGGGGCGCGTCGGGAGGTCATGCCTCCCCCCGAGCTCCTCGCTGTTAATGCTGAAGTATGGGCCCATGGGGGCACGACATCGTTTCGGTCACCCGCCCCGACCTCCTGTGCTCGCCCCTCGCGGCGACAGCGACAACTATTCGAACAGCTTTTCCGCCGCGAATGAGTTCCGTGGGGCAATCGGATGAGCGTATTGTGGTTTCCGTGACTTTCGTTCCCGCTTTCGTTCAGGTAGAAGTCGGTCGGTGTGTCCGAAAAGCAAGAACACGGATCGCGGAAGAGGTACGGAAAGTGGCTGAGCGTGTTCGCGGATGCAGTGGGGGCGCAGGTGTGTGTGCTCGGTCGGTTGTTGTCGTTGCACACTTTGTCGGGTCTGTCGCTTTCCACATTTCCCGATATTTGTTCGATGGCGATCAATGCGATGGGAAACATTGTGATTTAGCTTTCTGCTCGTGTTTGTGCATTTGTTCGCTCACAGTACATATACTCATTCGGTCGATCGATCCTGAGAGGAACTCCAAGTCCCTCCGCCTGCCGCCTCTCGGGGGATCGAACGGAGGAGAACTCGCTCTGCATACAACGCAGCGTAGCCGTTATCTTCGCTCGGGTCGTCGCAGGCAACAATGAATCGCGTATCACCAGATTGTTAGTGCCATCCGGCGTCGACACCCTCGACGAAATGAATTTTGAGTCGCATCCGCGATCGAAAGCCACTCTCATTTGATGAATATCGGAACAGTAATTTCCTGAGGCGCTGCTGGCAGCCGCTATCATCGCACATCCTGGGCCATGATAACCCTCGTCGACGAGCGTATCGCCGTCGAGACACGCTCCGCGCCGGATAGAGCTGCATATCCGTCATGGCAGGCTTTATTATAGAGACGATGATAATAATGATTCCACCGCTAAGCAAGCCGGAACATCGTGCGGAAATTGCAGGTCTCTCTGAGGCCGGCCTTCCAGCGATCTGGATCACCCCTTTCAAATATTTTTCGGGGAATTCTACCTCTCGATCGATATTTCCTGGCCTTTTATCTGCCTTCACTGTGTACTCAAACCGTCTCAGGAGTCAGTGTACAGGCTGTCAAAGACGATAGCACCCTCCGAATGCATCTCGAATCTCTGGTCATCTCGAATCTCTGGCGTATCTGCTCTAGAATCGCCTCAAACAACATGCCAAGCCACATGTTTTCATTTTTGTGATCGTACAAGCGCCACACGTATGCGGCTCAGATCATTTACTTACCCCCAGCTTACTGTTCCTACCTCTGTTGTCGAAACTTTACCGTGATGTACCCCGAGTTTATCTCCTCCAACTCTTCCCCCCCCCTTGAATAAAGGCGATATTGAATCGTGAGTCTTGAATCTTATCGTGGAAGAGCCTGACTCAGGCAAGCATTCTGATGGAACGGATCGGTGAATGAATATTTATTTTTTTACTGAGTATTCATGAGATCAATGACTGGCCCGGCTTTCATCGAGAGACCCATAGATGCTCCGTTCGACAGCAATTCCGTCAAGTCATTCGGAGGCCGGTTTGACCATTCTGCGGAGATTCACCTGAAAAATCCGCAATGACCGGAAGATGGACGTTCACTGTATCCAGCTACGGTCGCTTCCCCGAGAACGGCCGAGTTTAGCACAAAAACGCAGATCGAGAGCTAGCGATCCTCACCCGCACCGACGAAACCCAAGGCGAGATTTTTCTCTCCGAACATCTCATGCGATCTCTAAGATGATCCCACTTCAGTGATAAGTGATGCCATCTTCTCCTGGCGACAGGGGAATTCCTTCGGATTCCGCTGGCTCCAATCAGGATTTGCAACCACGTTCGGGAGTCGGTTTCATCTAAGGAAGGATGTATGGTTGACAGTGTAGAACCATCGGCGCTCTTGCAGGCGGTGAATTAAAGGCACATCCGATCGTCCCCGAGGCTTTTCCCGTGCCGCGAGCTGCTCTCGAGTTTTTTGAGAGTTGTTCGGAAGCGGTCTCGGCGATATTCCGCTTTCCTCGGCGGCATTGGAGAGCTCGAAATGTCTCGCAGCAAGCATTGCAGGGACGAATTCCGATCCTGCATGGCTTTCGCAGGTCCCCAGAAGAAAACCGGCCGGGGATATCGCCGGCGGATTTCCGCGGCAAAGTCGACGAGGAATGACATTCTTGGAGGTTCAGGCAAGGGATTTCCTGTCAGCATCGCGGTTTGAACGGGCGATGACGAAACAGCAGCATTGGGCGGCTCTGACTCAGATGCGGCCTCCTCCTCACTGCTCTCAGGATTCCATTCCGTCACTTTTGAGAGATAAACGGCTTGGTCGGGCCTGACTGAATTCCGTAGAAGGGCACTGTCGGTCGGGGGCTGATCCCAATGTTCAAGCAGGGGCTTGAGCTCTATGGGTACATACGTACGCAATTCGTGAGATGAAACGAAACCGCCGCATGTTGCAACTCGGAGGGGACTTTCGTGGTCGGTCCGTCCTCTACGGTAGATACCCCCGAGGAGCCGGTTAGGCACGAGAGGCATGCTTCGCGCGTTTCGCGTCGACTTCTGGGCGAGTAGCGATTGCATTTCGCGGGAATCGTCTCTCGCTTGTGCCACATCCCCGAGCGGTTTTTTTCGCCCTAGTCACAGCCAACCTTGCGAGTCGGCGAGGAGCAGGCATCTGCTCGAATTTAACGGTTGCGAAGATCCCCTCGAAAGCTCGGATAGACTCGACGAGTCGGGAGGCGGAATCTTACTTACTCCTTATTCGTTTCGACGAAAGGCTTTTCCTTGACGCCTGAGATATGGCGCTCTATGTTTGCACGACTGTGTCAGGGTCTTATGAGATGATGATGATGATGATGCTTCTGTTGTTGATTATGGTGAGCCAGGAGATCTTCCTGCTCACTCAGAGGAGAGATTATGCGCTGGGAACAACGTCGCTGCAGCCAGCGGAGGTTTGCCGCCCACAACATCAACAGAAGCGTGAAAGCTCGGGGGACGACAGCAAGAGTAGCACTACGGATCACCCGATTCAGGCACGAGCCCGGGATCTATTCCAGGGGCGGAGCAAGAATTTTTCCAAGAACTCTATCGGAAAGCTCCTGTCTCGCTCAACTTTTCAATGAGCCCTCTTGCCCCCTTTCTCCGAAGGCTCGCTAGGACCCTTTCAGAGCTCATGCGATGTTCGGAGAGATATCGCGGCATGGAAGGCGATGAAGTTTCGCTGCGCTACCGGAACCTGAGGATGCCAGAGGCCGCGGCAGAGGCATCGATGGTGCGTCTTACGCTTTTGCGTCCGCTGCCTGAGCTAGTGGATGGACTCAGTTCTCCAGCTCCAGGTCTAATACAAGGGACAGGTCATAGGCCCAGCCCTGTTACAGGAGGACCATGAATCGGAAGCTAGGCGCCTCAGGGCGGGACCGCCGCAGCGGCGCTCGCCTAGCCATCTCGAGTACTCGCAATAATAACTCCGCGTAGAGGCGAACGGATTCGAGGGATCGATGCTCCGCAAAGGTTGCCGTACGATTTGTCCGCCTATTGGCTCGTCTGCGAGCTCAAATGTGGTTCCACTGATTGTGAAACGCCGCACAGTGGTCAAAAAAGCCCCTGGCAGGTAGTGTCAAAGACACTACCGTAAGTTTGGACGTGAAACGCATTCTCGATTGCCCCAAAGGATCCTCAGGTCTAGATTCGTATATCACAAGAATCATCGAGGTACACATGATTCGGTTTCGTCCGATGTGAAGTTTTCTTTATTCAATCGGTGTCCTCCCGATTCTACATGGAACCTGGACGGGGTTCCCATGATCGAGGAGCGGTCAGTGCTCGATTGTGTAAATCGAGCCCTGGTGAACTTTTTTTCCTTAGATCCGGGAGACGCGTCCTTCTAGTTTGAGAAAGGCTGCTCTAATCAGTCATTGAGGCGCTCGATGTCCATGCTTGAGAGCACACCTCCTGACGCCTCGAAAGCCATTCCGAATCTCGAAACGGTGCCGAAGATGGTGCAGTCCGATGGATCGAAGGGTTTGAGGCAGACGCTCCTAAGAGATATCCACGAAGACCAGATGTTTTGACCTTGCCGAGCCATGTCGCTTGTGTAAGGAGTGGGTTTACCAAAAGTTATGAGGAACCTGCGGCCGACTGGGGCTGCCCGTTCGTTGGCGCCATCGCGAAGCACGGTCGTCCGTGATCCTCCCCTTCTCGCCGGGCAACTTCTCCTCCCGAAATGTCGAGCTTTCCTCCCTGTTTTGCGCATGATATGCCAACTCGCCTTCTGCTGTGCCGCTGAGCTCGGACGTCTCGCGATCGATCCGTCTTCCATGTTTGAAAACAACGTTATTATCTAGTCCTCCAGAGTCGTTAACAATTCTCTGCAACCTAAGTTTCATGTCTATAGCACACTCGCTTCTGGTCGCCGCCATAAACTTCAGCGTGACGGACTCACAGAGCACGCCGTTCACAAAGGGGAAGAGGTGACTTTGACTTCCCGGTCCCCGTCTCGTGCTCGTGATCGATCTCGGGAGAAACAAAATGCGCTTCGTTTTCCCATGCACCTGATACCCGATTCCCTCAAAGTTCAATTCAACTATTTCAGAATTCGCTTCAGGGTTTGATCCGCTTAGATCCTGGAGAGAGATGAGCCTCTCCAGGATCTAAGGAAATTTACGGGAGAACAGCTGTGTATATTCCTCACGATATTCTGGAGTATGTATGTGTTCTGCAAGATGAGCTCGAATCTGACCCCCCATGAAGAGGTGTAGAAAACCGCATAAATAACTGATTCATTCAGTACAGGCAGTGTCAGTGCGGCAAGACTCTCGTAGGCGAATCGATGTAGGTCTCACCAATTACCGCCAGAATTTCCACATTAGACTCTCGAGAACCGATCAGAAATTGGGGATAAACTATCAAATCGCGCCCCCTAATCCCACCGCTGCGCTCTTTCCTATTAATGTATGCACCGTCGCTCCCCCCTCACTTCTCCCAGTATGCGAGTCGCAGATCTGGTTCTGCAAATGATAGAGGGGCGACCGGTCCCAGAGAGAGGAATCTCGGAAGGGTTGCCGATACTCCAGACGGAACTGCGGTGTCACGCGATGCTTTTAATGTGACCGTTGATTTAACGCGATCAGGAAGAAGGTGAAGTCATCTGGATCTAGAGGAATTTCTCTACACCGCCTCCGAATGGGGTATTGAAATAGGGTTTCCAAGAGAGTTTCGGACCTGAACGAAACTGCGACAAGCCCCGGAAAAATCAGCTCATTATGCGAAGTAATCGTGGAGAAAAGTACGAAAAACGGAGGCCTCGTTGAGCTTTGAAGAACAACGATTCTTGGGGCAAGCCGGGGCAAATGTCCCAAAATGAAAAATGAGTAATCTAGGTTTTCGCCTACTGTCGGCCACGAAAGAATTTTCCCTCGGACGTATCCATACAAATCGCAACTTTCCGGGTCGATGCGTCCTTGTTTGGGGTCGTCCGATCGATTTTTGACCACTGTGCGCCGATTCCGTGTCCGAAGCGCTTCGCAGTTCGCACTTAGAGATTTTCTCAGCTTGAGTCTCGAGATTTTCTCTCTTGAGTCGAGCGGGTGAATCATTCGGCGACAAGGTAGACATTGCCCCGCGTTCCGTCTCCGGCTTTTCGACCGTTCTCTTCGACCTCCTTCTTTCAGAGATGCTCCGAAAATCAGAGTTGAGTTCCCGGAAACCGACGCGCGCTTGCACGCTAATCCCTTGCTTCGGATGGGAAACAGGGGACTGAGAAGGAAACCGCAGAACCCGGAGTGCGGTTTGATTCGGGAATCGATGTCCTCGTCGCTATGTAGTTATCCAGCACGAAAATTAGCCACGTAATTCCTTTCAGGATTCAGTAGGGGAAGGAAATTATTCAGCAGTTGCGTGTGGCCTCGTCGCTTTCTTTTGTCCGAGAGTCGCCAATCGCTAACCAGACCAGTTTCCCGGGTCCTGCATGTCGGGATGGTAAGCTGGGTAGCACTTCGGGACGGCTTCCGATCTCATTGGCTACCGATCATCTCCCGGATCTTTGATGGCGGGCGGGGGGGAGTACTTTTTCCGATGACGAAAGAAGAAAGAATGCCGCTCCAGAATTCGAATCAGGTAGTATGAAACTCAGGTTATCGGGGGAGGGGGGACATTGCCCCCCTCGGACACCCGAGCACGCCACTGTCCTGTACAGTGTGCCCTCCGGGACCCGATAGCGCTTGTTCCGAGCTCGCACCTCCGCGTGGAACAGGTATGGCTGTCGGCGGCATGCTGTGCATTCTGAATATATCCCTAATCGCTCTCAGCAGAAAACGAGCGAATGAACGAGTGGAGAAGGGGGGAACAGTCTCACAAGATCGAGCGAAGTTTAAATCTATGCGAATCGTGAAGAATCGGTAGCGTGTGGCGGTGCCCCCTTTTCACTTCTACTCTTACACTTGTGTCCTAGCTAGCCGGAGGTATACATACAATACCGCATTCAGCTCCACCACTCCTCTGCGAAGTGGAGGGGAGGTTTGAGGCCCAAAGCGATGGCTCAAAAGATCAAAGGCCTTCTTCATAGATCCCCTGGCCCGCTCTGAAGAACTCCGCAGCGAGCTCTGCATGCTACGACGGCCGTCGCTGGGCACTGCCGAGCCCTCATTTCGCCTAAAAATGGGTTTCTTCTTTCAGATGATCCGCATAGCGGTCTTCGCATCGAGCTCCCGCTACCGGAATGGTCTGATGAAGTCCGTTACCTTGCCGTGCGTTGACATTTGCTCTCCCCCTATGAAGTTTGGGGAACAGGAGGACAGTAGCTTCAGTAGATCTAGCCGGAAGCTGATCGACGCGTTCCCGCGACCGCGTATACATGAGCGAGCCGAGTCGAATGAGATGCCAGTATGCAACGGGGATGTAAGAAGCGGCAGCAGTGGCCGAGACTCCCGGCTCCAGAGTCGTGGAACCAACGTGCAGGTATGTTTGACGAGCACTCTTCGTCTGTGTACCAAGGGCGCCCTCTAAAAGGACCTGCCGCCAAGAGCGTCGAGAGCGATCTGTGGGAACGCGACGAAAGACGTAAACACTCGAATAAAAAGTATGTCGCTCTTCTTGCGAAGCGGCTGTCGGCGGACAGAAATCAGAGAGAGACTCTGTCTTGGACAATCTGAGCAGGTCATGGTGGAATATTCCCCGCGTATGAACGCTCCCACCCACACTACAGATGATCCACTACTGATGAGGTGATGAGACGGCAACCTCGAAGAACTGCGTCCTTCCTCAGAGAGCGTGCCGATGATAGTCTGCCTGTATAAATAGCCCCACAGCCAATAGTCCACCAGGTCTGTTCTACGCTCTTCTGCTCAAAATTGCGTGGTCGCTTTTCCCGGGAGCGCGGATTATTTTCGTTGTCCGCCGTGATTCTGAAGCCATGTCTTCGTGGCTCAAGCGGCGGGGTCGTCCATCGATGTAGTTTCCGTCGGGATTTAGTCGCTGCTGCGTCTGCTGCCGCTCCCGTTCCAAGCTCCTTAGGGAAATAGTTGGAGGGAGAGTCCAGCTCGTTCCATCAATCGAGCGTCAATGGAGCGATCTTTGTTGCTTTTTCACTCGATAAAATGAATCGAAGATCGCGGCGAATATTGATCAGTATCCAGGCGAGGCTCCTTCAGAGCCTCAACTCAGGAAATAGCGACATGACACACGAGTGAGTCGTGGGTGTATAGGAGTTCTTCATCTGGCGATCGCATTGACGCCCTCCCGGCAGCATTCATGAACGCGCGTCGTCGCGTGTCGTCGCGTCTGAAGCAGATTTCTAGCGGTTTTCGATCTGAGAGCGAATGTCGCACCCGAGAAAGCGGCCATCCTCTGAGGGTTCCGCGGGATCGAGTTGCTCTCAGAGCGAATAAACACGCGAGAGCGCTCTGATCGCTGCGAGCATATGCCAGCTCATGGGAAGGCAACGAGTACGTATTATGTTGAGTAAACGAATCGGAAGATTCCGATCACGTCAAGTTGGGCTCGGTGACCGGCTGCGTCGGGAGAGCGAACCTTCCTGCATGGGTCAGGCTCCGATGTACCCGGAGGCATCATCCGGAGTGCGGGGAGGAACCCAGCTTTTTCCCCGGATGTCACTTCTCGAGTGAGATTCCTCCGCTGTACAATATATTCAGCGTTGGCTATTATCACATTTTCCTTGTGGATCGGCTCGATGTCCCGTCCGGTGATATTGAAGCGCACAAAATAAGGCGGGATCCGCCTCGCCAATGAGAGAGACAGCTGGCTGAAGATCTGCTCTGGAACCGCCCCTGAAAAAAGGCTCCTCGGACATTGGAATCCGATCGACTCCCAACGAGCCCACAAGCTGCCCCGTCGGGGCTCCGTTATCTGGAATCTCTCACAGCCTCTTATCTTGCCACTATCCTTAGCGGCTCGAATCCCTCTCCGAATCACACAAACAGCCACCATGTCCATCCGAACTGGAGATCTCGCTCGATCTCGCTACCGATTTCCAAGCCATAGTCCATCCGCGTCATCGATTGAGGAGCTGCCGGGTGAGGAGACAATGGTTCCAGATGATATTGACTGGCCGCGCAGAATCGACACCGATGCTTATCGGTCCGAGCCGTCAGAGAGAATCTGAAAAGGGGGATGGTGCGAACCCTTTGTTTCGAACTCGCACCGCTCCTCTCGAAACCGAATGACAACGACAACGAACTTCTGATTGTATCATGCGTTCTCACGGCCAAGTCACTCGCCCCCGCCCCTCCTAGGATTTTCCTGCCCCCGTGGGTTCCGCACCCTCTCATGTCAGAGCATGTGAACGACCTCCTCGCCCGCGGATCGAATATGGAAACAAACCCCCTGCTTCAGAAGGCGGCTGAGTGCTAGCTCCGGTCCGGCTGAGGTCCGTCTGACTCCCTAAGCCACTAGTGGCATTTTAATGCTTGCTTATAGGGAACATTCTTCGGTTTCCGGTCCGTGGTGCCTATGACAAGCGATCGATGGGGCCTCATGTATTGTGAACGGTTTCTGCTTGTCTGCTGGCTCCGTCTACTGCTGCTTTCGGAGAGGGGCTTCTGTACCGCTGCTTCGTCGCTTGGATGGCTGCTCGCTCTCGCTTGCTTGCTTGGCTGGCTGGCTAGCCGTATAAGCGCGCCTTTCGAACCTACTCACGAATGTTGAAAAAAAAACGACCAGCTGGGCCAGCCCTACATCCTGTGGGTATTCGCTTTTCGCCCTGTTCAGGTCGCCTCGAGCGCCGACTTTTCGCAAAACCCATCCGCGCACCGGGGGTCTCCACGGAAAGAGTGCACAGTGCACGAAGTCCTCCTGGCATTCGTGGAAACTCGTTCACATATCCTGGCTTTCGAATCTGAGATTCACCCTGCTGTCGAGAGACCGTCTCCCGTAGCCGTCTCCATCGGCTCCCCCTTCTCCAGGTGCGGTGCTAGCGCATCGTACTTTCCGGCTTCGCGATTAGGCGATTCGAAAATACACGCAAAACCTCACCGCCTTCCAGAGAGATTCGGAAAAGAAGCCAAGAAGGCTCTTCCAACTCGACCACGGCGTGCTAGCCTTCCTTTGCAAGTGTGATGAAATTCATAAGTGATTCTCGGAGCTCGTAGATGCAATGTCGAATTGAAGGTCCTCCGAAAAAAATTACATGAGAAGAATCACTGCTCGATGAGAATGATATCCGCTCAATTGACCGCCCACTTTCTACGGATAGCCTTTGATTTGATTGATACGGAGTTATTTGATATCCGCCGCGTGTGATCGCTCAGTGGATGCTCTCACAGCCGTAACGGTTCCCGGTGCAACGATCAGAACAAGTTGAGTCGGGTCCAGACATGTTTAAGGCTCGCCCAACGAGAGTGTGAACCCGGAGGCTTTCTTTCTCGGTCTAGACCTGCCCAGAAAGCCGTCGTGAGGTCGCCCGATCTTTTGGCGGGCACATTTTTTCTCCCCACTCTCGTCACCTGCAGCAGTCAGACATCTGGTAAATCCCCTGGGAAACTTACGCGCCAGGCATGAACGGACAGATGAGAGCTGATGGAGGCCATTCGGAACCGGACCACGTTCAAACTACGAGTAGTTAGCCAGGCAGGTAGGTTGGTAGTATTAGTTACCTCGGGAATTCTTTGAGCGCTTCGGATTCCTGAAGGATGTCTACAATACACTGGCAATGTCGAGCAGGAGAGTGAGGAAGTGAAGGGGCATCGAGAAGCGCAGATCGGACCACGACTCCATCTGCACTGCACAGGTTGCGAGCCCGGAATTCACGCTCGCTTCAGGAGCGGATGATCATTCTTTCTAGTAGAATGAGTCGGGCAAAACATTTGCCACGGCATATGGCCGTATCCGACGAAAAACTCGAACTCATTGCAATGAAATTTTCGAAGACTGCGAAGCCCCACCTGGTCTGAGAACCAATCTCCCAACGGTCATCGAGTGCTGGGAACCAAAGCTGGGAATTCCTCTTCTTGCACGCACCCATTGACAATGGCTCAGAAATTCAATTCAGATCTGAGTAGAGACGATGGAGAGCAGTGTGAGAATGAGCAACTGGGGATAAGCGCGATCAAATGCCTATACAGAATGTTCTGGGATCAAGCAGAGGGAAAATCATCGAAATGTCGAAGAAACCCGAGCGATAGACATCAACGACGACTATTGAAGAGCTCCCCTTTCTCCACCGATAGAAGATAGATGAGAAGTCATGTAAGCAGTGCGTCGTCATCACACTTTCACCGTTAGTCGAAGACGTCGACAGGGGAGGAAAACGTCTACAGCATCGGAACACCTGTTATGAGAGGGGTCCCTGTAGTTATACTGGGCGTAGAGCATTGGCGTTGTAATAAACACAGCTGTTCGCTGCATCGTCTCCATCGTCCTTCAGTTCAGCGGTGACAGAATTTATTCTCTTTCGATCATCCGTCCGTGGCTCTGTCATCCCGGCGAGTCTATCTCGCATATAACGATATATCGTGTGATTCCATCTGAGTGAGTCTGAAATGCAGCTTCGAGTTTTCGGAGAAAAAAGTTGCGCTTCGTGTCGGCGTTCAACGGGCAGCGCTATTCGATCGAATACTCTGAATGACGGACTAAGGATTACGGCAAATCACGAATAGACGGCGCAGACGACGACGCGACGGCGGTGCGACTCACGCGCCCTGCTCGAACAGCGGCCGGACCGCTCCTGCTTTGTGAAGAGCGAGAGAATATTCAACTAGCAGCTCCGCTTTCGGGAACATTGGCCGCGAAGTCCGCCCGTGTGTATCAAATTGTAAACTCTTCCGTTTTCGAATTCACGAGATTCTTGATAGGACCGTCTTGTTCCCGAAATAACCAGTTCCTTGTTGGATCCGCTGTGTAATGGAGACAGAAAAAACAACTAATGCACCTTTTTCCACGGTGCGGTGGGAACTCGTTAGAATGTGTTTTCGATTCTTAAGCCGGTCAATTGACTCGTCTCGGAATAGACAAGAAAGAATAAAGACTTGCATGGGAAGTATCCATCTACATACTCCAATCCGTTCTCTTTTCTCTATTTCCTAGACAAACAGCTACGGATGCTACATATGAATATACACGCTTTGAGTCCAGCGAATTGGTGTTCGAGATCCGATTGGCGGCTGGCTTTCGGATACTCCTTGCTAACTTTTTTACCTGCCGAGAGATATCTCAGATTGAAAAGTTCATGAACGGACTTCATTGGTGTAATCCCTCCCGGCCGCCGATGTCAGGGGTATGTACGCCGCAGTCGAGCTGAGAAGACAATGACGAGAATTCTCTCTCTTATCGAGCTTCTCGCTCCTTTATCCTACCGTATCGGTCCTCTCGAGCTACGCTAGTTTTTTTTCGTCCTCCTTCCCTCCCTATCTCTGCCTCTTTTACTCACTGTCGAACGACAACAAATCGCTACTTCTGCCGGAGCACAGGCACCGAAGGCAACTCTCCATGGGGGGCAAAAGAGGACCAAAGGAAAGCAGAACAGGCACCGTGCAGTCAACACAAACGATTTATGAATAAAAATTTCGACGAAGGAGTTCGAGCGTCGATGGCGGCGTCGACGGAAAAAAGGGCAACTGTCACGAGAATATTCGATAGTCGTCAACCAAAGTGCTTTCCCAGTGAATTTTTCTCTTTTCTCACAAGGAGAGCGGCTCCAAATCGAAGTATACGAAAAAGCTTTGCAGCAGAGTGCAGAAATCCTTGAGCTTGATCAATGGAAATTTACCTCCATCTCCAGCGCGACCAATTTTGCATTCCAAGCCAAAGGCGATTTCGAATTCTCAACACAAGGTCCGAATCGACGGCAATCGACACCCAACTTTTCGCCCCGTTTCATTTCAACGGCGATAGCTCGTGTAGCTCGGGCAGATATATTGTCTTCTGCATTGTGTTCGTTCTCAAGCTAGTTATCGGCACACGGCCGTATCTCCCATCAATTGCCTGACACTGCAGCTTCCAACCTCGTAATCATCGTTGATGTTCTCGATGGACATGGACGAGACGATGGAAACTGGAAAGACCCAACATCAATCAGGTCTCAGGACCGTTGAATGCTCCGGGTCGTCCAGATGTTCATTGGAGAATCGCGTCCGACGTCTGGAATTCTCCGGAATTCTGGGCAAAGCGTCGGTCGGACGGTGGAAAGACCAATTTTCCGTCGACTGACTGAGTCACGCTGAGGCTCGCGATCGAATACATCGATATCGTGACTTTGAACAGAAGAGAACAATAGAGAGATCTGCGATCGAGCTTTGCTCGAACGGAGCAATGAAGAGCTGCAACGAGCTCCTATTGATCGCAGTCCCAGCGTGGGAGTTCTCTGCGGACATCTGAGCTTGATCGAATCGAATTCGCTCCAGTGGAATATCTTGCGCGAGTCCACTGCCCTCGGAGTCAGATGGGGCGAAGCTCCGCTGGTTCGATCTTGGACGCTGCGCGGTTCTCAACCCCATATTTCTTTATGGCTCCAGCAACGTCACGTCCCAATCCGTAATCAAGGATGGGGTCAGGGAGCATAGCCGGTCTCTGTTCATCATTCTCGCTCTTGCGATCCTTGTAGACAACTTCGCATCCAGTTTATTCCACCACGTGCTGAAAATGAAAGCGAAGAAAAAGACAAAACTAGTCGAGAGCGGAGAAGCGAACCACCCGAGCAACCTCCGCCGCTCATGTGAGTGGTCACGACTCATTCCCACGACCGGGCGGTACCTCCGACAACAAGTTTCCGAAACGAGAAAACTTGCGCCTGGAGCCTCTGTTGCTCAAACAAACGATCAGGGAAGAGCGAGAAGAGTTCGTTGCTCTACTTCTGTGCCTTTCTCTATTTTCCATGGTCGTTGCGGGAACGGTCGACAGGGGAAGCATGTTTGACGAAAGCAGTGGCATCGAGAGCAGAATGGACACAAAGCCGGCCCATAACGACTCCGAGCGAGTCAGCATTAGCCGCTGAAAAACCTCCGAGCGGGCGTTTCAGTGTGGACGATTCCGTTCAAACACCAACAGCCATCATCGCCGGTCGGCAGCACCGTCGTCGGTGGCTTGGACAGTTAGGCAGCGGCGGCCAACCTGCCAGCAGAAATCCGACCAGACAGATAGAGGCCTACTGGTCGTGACGAACCTCTTGCCTGCGTACTTTCTTGCTCGCTTACTCTCCTAGCCACCGCTGTCTCCGGTCGACCGACTCACTCTCTCTCGTGAGAGCCCCCTGACATCAAGTCGACGACGATGAAGAAGAAGATGAAAAGAGAAGCTGCTTCTTTAGTCTCTTTAATAACGGAACAATCTTCGGTGCTGCTGTTCCCGCTCTCTGCGAATGATCGAGGCTGTCGCTTTCGACGAAGCTCGGTTCTGCCGTCCGTTGAACGGACGATCGTCGATGGCATGGACGGTGGCCACGGACCCGGCCATTGCTACCCATAGTCTACCTCGATCTGGCCCCCTACTTAAATTGTATTAAAGAGACCCCTCGATTAGCTACCCGCAGTATTATTGTGTTTTAATTGACGAGACCTGGAGTGACGGAACTCATTAGCGAGGGATTCTTCGCGGGTAGGCGTAATGCCTGCTCGAGAATCGATTCGGCTCGCGCGCATCCGTACTCATCGATGAGTCATCGTCGACGCCTGAATTTTCCGCGAAATCTCCGTTTGAAACAGGACGAGCAGCGGACGAGTCGATCTCGCTCATTCATCCGTGACACGGACAGTACGCATTGGCATAGCTTTCGAACGCGCGACGAGCCGCGGATTTGACTAAATCTGTAACCGACGGAAACAGAGCTTGGCAGCGATGCAGACCCCGTCGACCGACAGCTAATTTCACGTTCATTTATTCGGGGCGAGCACAATCGGTACCGATAGCGCTTTCTTGCCGTGCTTCTCCCGAAGCAGCATCTGACCCATGGGAGAACGAGACCCGCTCGGAGACATTTCCGTATAAATGGTCGAGCAGTAGCGTTCTGCAGCCACGACAAGAATCGGATTCGATTTGGGAGGGATTTTGTTGCGCGGAAGCGCCGTCGTCGGGGCCACCGTGTGGTGGACGGCCCCGGTGCTTTTCTCGAGATTCACCTCACCAAGTCTCCCCTCGCGTATTAATCCTCGAGTAGAGCACAGCTGATACCCTCAGCAAGCGAGAACGCGGGTCGGACCATGGAGGAAAGAAAAACATCGGAAATTATTCTTTGCGTGTTCGCTGTCAGAGTGGGCAGGCAGGTGTGTAAGCTCGGCTGGTTGTTGTTGCTGCATCACCTTATCGGGTCTGCCGCCTCTCTCTGATATCGGTCCGAAAGAGATCATTGCCGGGGGAAACGTCGAACGTCGTCCGTTGGCCTTGAGCTTGTCTCGGAGAACACGTTTGTACGCAGTCTGCTGTACAATCCGATTACTTCTGGAATGAACCCCTGCGCCCACCCGAGTCTCGGTAGAACAGGAGCGACAGGGGAATAAGATTCCCGGACGAGACGCACCGTAGCCGTAATATCGATCCGGGTCTCCACCAGGCAACAAGGCCAAACGTATCAACCAATTCCAGAACCCAGGCGGCGTCGGAAACCTCGACTGAATGACGACTTAGAGTCGCATTCGTGATCGGACGCCTCCCTCCTTTGATGAATATCGGGACAGCGGTTCCCCGCGGGGTCTGCGTCGTAGGCTACCGCTATCATCGCACGTCCGGGAAGATGATAGGTAACCCTTGACGGCGACCCTATCGACGACGTCACGACCGGCGTGGAAGTGATCTTGATGTCTGTCATGACTGGTTTCATCAAGGTGATGATGATGATCATCGAAATAAGTTAGTGCGTTCCGACGGAAAGCCGGAATATCACCCACATTCACGCGATCCAGTCTACCTCGGAACCCTCCGTCTTCGCACTTAAGGAGGAGCTCGACCAGACCTTCATTCGTGGGGAACAGTAGATTCGCCCGACATATCCTGGAACTCGCGGTAAGGCATCTCTTTATATCGATTGCGAATCACCTGTCTCGTTAGCGGGAGGAAGCGTTGGATTAGGCTTATTGCATCACATCATCGATGGTTCCCGACGATCGATCGGTTCCGCGTAGAAACGCACTGCCTAGAAGATATATCTCCCTCGATTCTGGTTTCCGACTCCCTAGTCTGGATCTATGGACAACAACCTGTCGGCACCCGAGGTACGATTTTGAGCCCCGGAAGCCGAGAGTGGTCGTAGAAAAGAAATGAGACCCAAGTTTCACCCCGCTCCTGTGTATCCTGCCGGAGAGAACTGCCGACAGCTGTGATGATCGGCTCAAGCTAACGCTATCCCTATCGAATTATGAACACAAGCGATTTTCCGAGGGAATGAGTTTATTGAGTTTGTAGCAAGCACTTCCCAACAAGATTCCCTGATTCAACTAACCACAGTCGATCTTTAACTGAATTGAGCCCCTAGGGTTCGTGTTGTGCATCGGAAAACATGTACAAATATTATTATGAATGCGAACGGATACTATCGCTCACGTCTTATATTACTGAATTGGCTGGCGATCACTAGCTCGTAATAAGTTCTTCTTGAGGATACATCGATTCTCATTCGATCCCTCCGAATCACCGGATAGATTTCTGGCGGGTATTAACAGCAAGGTCGGAAACCAGATTTTAGGCTCACTAATCGTGCAGGTTGCGACAGATAGAGCGCGTCATCTCGGGACTCGCCATGCCTTCCGGTCTGAAGCAGATCGAAGCCTCCTGCGGAGAGAGTCGCATGTATTGCGAGAACTGCAATCGGGAGCGAGCGAGCAATTGCCGACGAATGAGATCCTATCCTCTCTAGAGTATTCTATCGATCCGTCGGAGCTTTCTCATATCTCACTGTTGACATTTCCCCCCGCAGAGAAGTTGGCTTGATCGAGAGCCCTTCGCAATGTTACCGGGTTGAATTACGATTCCGCATTCGCGAGAATTTTCGCTGCCTGCTTCAATGACGGCGGTCGTCGTGGTCGTAGGTACCGGCCAGAATGTCCGGCTTATTAGCTGGTGGGGGCGGAGGCGACGGCCTATGGCAGATATGCGGTGAACCCATTGCTTCGATTTTAGTTGCATAAATGTTCTCACAATCGTCGTTCATTTTGGTGATACCCCAATTCCGTTGCAAATACAACTCCTTTATCTGTTGAGTGGTCGCACATCTCGGAGGAATAGCCGGCGGCGTCATCGGGGCATGGGGAGGTGGTGAGTTAGTGGTGGGTAGCGCATCTGATCGTCCCTTGAGCTTGTTTCTTTCAGCTTGCTGCTGTTGAGCTTTTTTGAACATTCCTTCGGTAATGTCCGGTGCGGGTGGTCTCGGTGGTATATCGCGTTTCGATGGCGGCGACGGAGTGCCCGAAACGTCCCGCGGTATGCACTGAGGGGACGAATTCCGATTCCGCATGGGTTTCGTTGGCGTTCCCGGAGTGACCCGGCTCGGGATATCGCTAGCAGATTTCCGAGGTAACGTCGACGAAAGGAATATTGTTCTAGGTTTAGGCGTGGGATTCTCCCTCGGCATCGCGATTGGAGCGGGCGGAAGCGGAACGGCAGCGACAGGCGGCACTCGCTGAGATTCGGTTTCCTCCTCGCCGCTCTCAGGATTCGATTCTTCACTTTCTGAGAAATAAACGGTTTGGTCGGGCATGACTGAATTCCGCTGAATGTCGCCGTCGGTCGGCTGCTGACCACCGTGTTTGAGCAGGAGCTCGAGCCATTTGAGCATGTCGGCTTGCTCGGAGGCCGCGAGGTAAAACGAAACCGTCGGATGTTGCAATTTGAAGGGGAATTTCCTCGTCGGACCGCATTCCGGGGCAGACACCACCGAGAAGCCGGGGAGGAAAACGAGGCACGCCGCACGCGTTTCGTGTCGACTCCTGAACAGGTAAAGATAGGAGTTCTTGAGTATTGCCCATCGCTTGTGCCACTTCTTCGGGCAGCTCTTCGGCCGCAGATAGAGCCAGCCTTGTAGGTCGGCGGGCAGCAGCGACTCACTCGAAACACAGCGACTCGCGAAAATTTTTTTCAGGGGCGAAGGAAGACTCGGCGAGACGGGAACCGGCAGCTTACGCGCTCCCTCTTTGTTCCGACAGGGAGCGCTTCCAGTTTGAACCTTCGGCGTAGGTAAGGAACGTCTACCTTGAGAAGCTTCTGACAGCATCTGATGAGAATGATGATTATGCTGCTGCTGATGATTATGATGTGCAGGGAATTGTTTCACTTTTGAGGGGAGATCATGCGAAACGCTACGCGTCACGTGCTCCTTGACGCACATATTTTTCCTAGGCTTAGCGAGACCGAGGCGGTTGCTATCGATGCTGTCGACCAAATCTTCGAAGCTAACAGGTGGTTTGGAAACTGTCGGCGACGCACAGGTGACCGTCGCGCGTCGTTGTAGAACGGGTCTCTTGGGCTTAACCTGTGATCGAAGCTGCAGAACCAAATTATGACCGTTCTCCGTTTCGCCACCGGACGACGGTTCGGGCAGAAAAGCATCGTCGTCAGCTTCGATTTCGCGCAGAATCCGCGGACTCGTGGGCTCCGGTTCCAGGAGCCCGTCTTCCTCGGTAATGGCCAGCTGCTGCTTCTCGTACGAAATTCGGTTGATGGGGATCTTGTGAGGTTTCAGATAAACCATCTGGCCGAAGAGGTTCGAGTGACGCGGTCGCTTCTTCAGTGTTAGCTTGATGTTCGTGATGTGGTTTTGCAGCAAGCTAAGCATGTGCTCGAGAGTCCATCCGAGGACAGTCTGCAGGTTAATTTGAACTATTTCGTCACCTTCTTCGACTTTCGCGCAAATTTGCACGGGACTTTGGTACCTGACTTTCCCGACGATGTGCACCCCGCCGTACTTGGTGGTGATCTGCATTCCCCAATCGTCCTCCTGTCGAGGTTTCCTCGCCGTCACCACTTCCAAGGACGCGGGTTGAATTATGAGCGAGTCGGCGTACTCCTGCACAACGAAATCACTGATTTCTGCGAGACACAAGCATTTCTGCTTAATCAATTCCAGTGGGTTCGCAACGAAATGGTCTCTTTGGGCCGTGGACGCAAGCTCCAACGCCAGCTGGAGAACCGTTTTCCTAGTCTTCAGGTACTGATCCTGACCTTTGAAGGGCGGTCTGTCGATCCAGAAAATGAATTGCTTCACCGCAGAGATGAGTTCGCAGGCAGCCGCGAGGATTTCATTGCTGATATTTTTTGGTTGTGGGTCGCTTTGTCTCGTGAGAATTTGAATCTGAATGTGGAGACTGCGCGCATGGCATCCGACCCTCAGCGCCAACGACTGCAAATTCTCCGTGACGAGGTTGTAGTGGAGATGACGGAGATTTGCGACCGATTCCAAGATCGTTTCTTGGTGACCGATTTTCGTGATGCCTATCCGTGCCAGGTCCTCACAGGTGAGCGTCAGCAAGCGGTGTCCGTCGATCCGGTGCTTGAGAAAACAGTGGATGTACGGATAGACGAGGTTATCCACACCGCGTGCCCACTCCACGACGTGTTCGGGAGTCCATTCGGCGATATTGATGTAGGCCATCGCGTGGGTTTTTCTGTGAGAACGACACCCCGATCACATTCACTGGTTAACGGAAGTTAACGACGTCGAAGCACAAACTGGAATCCACACTCGGCATGGGACGCGAGAGAAACGCGCAACACGGCATAGCACTGTTCAGAGAAAACGTTCCGTATGCTCCGGCTAACGAACAAACATCGAAGATCTGACTTGGGTCGACGAGGTCCCAGACCGTCTTACTCCGAGTCGCCCCTGAGTTCGACTGATGACGATGCGATCGCCCATCGACCAAGCTGCCGCTGCTGCTGCTGCTACCCCGCCGTTCGCAACATGCACAACAGTAGCATCGAGCATTTCTAGCGATGGACAAACAGTCAACGGCGACCGGTTGAGAGAAAAAGGGAGAGGATTCCCGGTGCGCACCGGCCCCATCGTCGGCGGCCGCTGCTCGCCATGAGGAGCTTTCTCCACATTTTGGCGGTCTCTCACTTGCTCACTAGGTCGGTCGATCGCTACCTCTCCTCCCGCGGCTGCTGTCGCAGGTCCACCCCGCCGAGGACAAGCGCTCGGACCACGCATTCGACAGGTGGAAGAGGAGTCCTCCGAGCTGTCGGAAAAAAGGTTGCGCTAGCCGATGGAGACGTCTCCGATTCGTTTTTTTTTTCGAGGCACATCGAGCGCGGAAAACTAGTATTTGACGCGCCGGATTGGACTTATCTCGTTCTTCTGGGCGATCGCAGAGACTTTCGAGATCGCTGCGTATCGTGCGATGGCTCCGCGGTTCTAAGATAGGTTCGGGCAATTTGCAGCGCCGTCCTTCAGGAGCCTGAATTATATTGAGCACACAAGCCTCGGATACTCGAATCCGCAGGTGCTTCGAGAATCCATCAGTTCGAACAATCGATCTGAAGGCCGTCGCTTGGAGCTACACAGGTAGGATTGGCAGGGCCCAATCGGGACGTGGCTCGACGGATTCCGCGGGAAAGGCGCCTTTGGGAGCGGGTGTCTTGAGATCTTCTACGTAGTGAGAACTGTGGCGCTTACCTTCATCACCGTTCTTCCGGCTCGCGATTTTAATGATTCGAAACTCGAGCCGGACATTCGAGAAAAAGTTCGAAGCTAAGAGAGAACTTGCAGGAACCGGGAGCGAGACCATCGGAGAGATCATCGATTTTATGATGGCTCATGTCAATTTGTCGAAACGATGACACATGGAGTACGTGCTCAAGAAGAGACAAACGAGATCGATGAGCGGGCACTATTCTTCGAGACTCCGCGGTGTAACAGTTTTTACCTGTATCCTTTGATGGCAATTCGTGCGTCTGCCCGGATGCAGTATGCTTCACTTGAGGGTATCGGCTGTGCCGGTGAGTGGAGATTATGTAGTTGATCTCATCCCGAGTGAGACTCGGTCCTCGTCTGCCTGAAATTTCTACTGAACCCAGGGTTACTTCGAACTTCTTAACAGAATTCCCAACAAATAGATGATTCTTCGACAGTTCATGTTCTTGGTCACTCTATCGGAGGATGGCTCATTGGGAGGGACTTTCGGTGGCAAGTTCGACGCTGTGAGTGCTATCCGATGGGTTTCCTTATTAGCGATATCTCTAACCGCCTGACGAGCATTCGCCTCGTGTATAGTCTCGTTCTCCATCATACAGGCAGACTCGTTGCTTCAGTTTCGAAGAATTAGCTCGGAGAATCAGCCCTTTTCTGATGGAATCTTGATTCAAGGTGTGCAGAATGATGAACACAACTTATAAGGCGAGTCTCCCTTCGGACCATTCTTGGGGTTCGTGCAATCAAACGAAATGCTCGGGGATGTTTGCTGCAGTGCTGCAGAATGTAAGATTTCCTACGTACCTCCCCGTGATGAAAAATATCTAGCTCGGATTTCTCCGAGGTCAAGCGCATGTTTTCCTCATAGGAGACTGAGGTCGCTCTCGGACCGCATTCCTTGCTCGAAACATATGCCCAGCACTTCGAACCTGGGAGCCCGCTCGACTTCCGGGCATTCAACATCATAACAGGTGTCGTTGAGTCTTCGATAAGATTTATGATGAGGAAACCCCGCGCTCGGATTCCTGGAGGCAGTTCATCGATTTCGCAGGCATGCACACTCCCTACGCGGTCGACTCAAGCGCAGTGTTGAGACTGCTGGACACTGGAATGTACATCTGCCTATTCGTCTCGCCATGGATGATTGCCGTTTCCGTGGTTGTCACTGTGTGGCTCCAGCAGCGGACGACGGATGAATCGTCGCATAAGCCGATTCCTCTAGACTTCGGCGTCCTCGTAATATCTGGTTACCAGACAATATTGAGTCAAAGTAAATCGCCGTATTCGATTCAAGTATTGACAGTCTCATCATGAGCTGAAAAATTATCGCTCAACAACCCACGATCTTCTTCGGAATCTGGTCTGATTTTGCAGGTGGCCAGTACCACAATCGGAGCGCTACGAGCCGCCTAATTGTTATCGCATTCATTTTGGTGTGTCTGTTCGTGAGTATCCTGTTCTCATCGTTCATCAAAGCTTCCATGATGAACAAGCCGCCAACAAAACGGATACTCCACCTCAGGGATCTGGTCAAGGAGAGAGATTTGAGACCGATCATTGTGAAAAACACGTACTTGACTGACCTTATAGAGGTATGCCAGCATTCCAATGTACTCCGTAGGTTCCTCTCGGAGACGAGTGGCTATGATGTGCTGCGCGTTCGCTCCAAGGAATCGTGTGCTCACGCTCGCGGGTACCTTCACAGCTCCAGGCAGAGGTCAGCAGCGACTACCGGGCGCTCAATAGAATATTCGAGGAGAAAGGATTATTGAATCGACCGAGCGACATGCTCTCTTCGGAGAGTACAGGGGCGGTTTTGAACGGGAGCGCGTTCGCATTCGCTCCTTGTGAAATGTTCCGCTTCTATTACTACCGCGGCTGGCAAGCCTTGAAGGAAGCCGACCGGGGATACTATCACTGCTCGAAGGATGTCGTTATCGCAGTGCATGTGACATGGTACTTCAGTCGAGTCTCGGTTTCTAATGACTTCATCAAGGAGTTCAACCGGAAGTAAGTCCCCCTTCCCCCTTATCGCCAGGGAAAAGTGCAGGATTAATGAGCTCTCATCAGAGCCGCTTGAAGGTCACGCAGTGGTGCACTTCAAATTACAGATCGCGATGGCTCGTCGAATCACCGCAGAAGTACGTCGACGAGTACCGTTTCCCTCAGATACCTATTTGGTACAGAGTGTACGAAACGCCTCTGACAGAAGAAAAAGCGGATCCGATCGCTCTACACGATATGCTCGGCTCTGTTCTCATCTATCTGAGCGGCCTAGCCTTGGCCTGCGTTTCTCTCCTTCTGGAGCTGACAGGAAAACAACTCGAAATCGCACTGAAGATCATCCACAAAGGGGATGATCCGTTGTCGAGGCTTCGAGACTCCTTCCGGTGCGGTTTTCTCCGAACGGGATAACCGGCGGCTCACCGGAACAATGTTCCAGGTTCTCGTGAAAAATACAGAATTGTCGTCTCGGTGCATGAGTATGGGTCTTCTATCCTTCATGTATCTTTCATAATCTTTATGCTCATCATAATTCTGAATGCATATTTGAGTGTATTCGCTTATCTTTGTGTGTCCTCATGTATATTTATGCATATTTATGCATATTTATGCATACTTATGTATATTCATGAATATTTATGTATACTTCTGCATATTTATGCATATTTATGCATATTCATGTATATTAAGTATATTTATGTATGTTTATGCATATTTATGTCTATTTATGTATGTTAGGTATCTTCATGTATATTCGAGTATCTCAAGTATCTCGAGGTATCTTCTAGTACCTTTATGTACCTTCATGTGGGGGGCTAGAGAGCTTGCGAATTATGGAGCTTCCAAGTTTTAGGGCCGAATACGTTTACCCCATCGGCACCAATTCCGTGTCTCCGGTATGGCAGTATCATTCACCTGCTTTGATATCTATTGCAATTCTCCGTGACCCTTGAGGGATCATCGCATATGCTCAGCGCTGTTTTCTGATCCTTGCTTCAAAGATGCGATCCTTGCGGGGAAACCCCCGCCCGTTTGTGCCTCGATTGCGCGGGCCCGATATTCATTGCCGCGAGTTCCGGTGTCCGGAATCTGGAGGCATAGTTCCCGACTTCGTGCAGCTGGAACTTATGTCGGTTTCGGACTTCTTTCTCAATCATTCTGCGTCACCCGATCGACCTCGTCGAAGCAATCACCCGGAGCCTCAACCCGAGTCCCGAATCCTTAGATGTCATATATTCCTCGGGGATATGATATCGCTCTGTTCCTCAGCATTTCGAAGAGCATGTTTTTGATCGTTTTGCCTCGAGCTACACCCTCCCACTAAGGACTAGAGCGTAGTTCTACGTTTATGATTCTCGTGACGGACCAGCTCCCACATCCGCAGCCGCCGTAGCTTCTAGCTACAAGGATCCTTGTACAAATTCTGGCGATCTCCTGTGGCACAAGTAGCACCAAAACCCATCGCGCTGAGAGTCGGACTATTTAGGCGGTTCTTTCCGATTCTAGGGACCTTTGAAATCCTATCGTATAATACGGCACGAGCGACCCCAATCTGCTTGTTTCCAATCCTGGCGCCGGTCTCCTGCCCAGCTCAGCTCATACGTCAAAAGCTTCCGGAAGCTTGAGTCCGGAGGTGATTCGGAAATCAGTCCCATCGAATGTCTCGGTTGGAGCGCACGCGGCTGACGCTGCAGAGCTGAGAGGAGCTCCCTCGGAACTTGATAGATCACGCGTCGCTCAGGCTGTTAGCTGTGAGTGGGCGATCGAGGTATGCCTATTCCGGGAGATACTACGCCTGAAATCATCGCGATCGATCGGGGCGCACCGATTTCGCGCGGATGGTCAGGTGAGCGAGAAGGTAGTTCCGCGCACAGAGTAAGGGCTCAAAACGCAATGTCGTTGCGTTGTACGACTCCGGGCCAAGGAATCCCGACTCGAAGTCCCTGCCCTCCGTCAGATTCTTCCGGAACTGCTGAGATCGAGTATTCCATTCTAATGGATTGAGCCGAGTACATGCAGAGAAATGAGAGTTCCAGCGAGGATTCAGGGGAATCTGACGCGAAATCATCAATACAGTGATGTCTCATGTCAAACTGTCATACGAAGAAGAACTGAGTTGGCATTCAAGGAGAGACGAATCAGATCGATGACGAGGGTCTCATTTTTTGGAACTTTGCGGTGTATTTGTCTTATTAGTATGGCTCGAGGGCTATTCGTGTGGGTTGCCAGACGCAGTATGCCCCGCTTGAAAGTGTCAGCTTTGCCGGTGAGTGGAAATAGCGCGCTCCATCGAATATTTGAGGAGAAAGGATTACTGGAGCTCCCGAGGGATATGCTTTCCCCGGATAGTAGTGCGTCAGTTCTCAATGGGAGCGCCTTCTCCCTCTCCCCGTGTAATTTGTTCCCCTTCTATTACTACCGCGGTTGGCAAAAGCTGAACGAAGCCGACCGAGGATATCATCACTGCTCGGAAGATGCTGTCGACTCCGCGCATGTGTCGGAAGACTTCATCGAGGACTTCAATCGGGAGTGAGTCGATCTCCACCCTCATGCTCCGTCCACCCCAAAAAGTGTCCTAGATATGTACTTTAATCCGTCAACCGAGACTGTGTATAGCAAGAGTGCACTCGCCCGATGGCAGATCGCGATGGCTGAATGAATCATCGCAGAAGTTCATCGACGAGTACCGCCTTCCTCAGATACCCGTCTGGAACACAGTGTACGATACGCCATTGACAGATGAAAAAGCAAATCCCATTGCCTTACACGAGATGCTGGGCTCTGATTTCATCTATCTCAGCGGTTTGGGTGGAGCATGCATTTCTCTCATTTTGGAGTTGAGGGGGATGAGAGCAGAAAATGACTACGCGGTTCCCCCCCGCGTCCTATCCCGACAGGGCAGGCGGGAGAGGGCTTGTTTCCTACGGTCGCTTCTCTGGGTGTCCTACCGCGGTTCCTCCTTGAGGATGAGATCCTCGTTCACGACCGTTTCCGTGAAAGGCAGAAACGAGAACTATTATTCCCTCCATCCCGGGCGACACCGAAAATCGAGTCGTCGTCAGAGCGATCACCCAGTAGGAGGGGGAGCGAAGCCGACTATGATTAAATGATTCGTATCATGAATTTACACCATTAGAATCATGCAGCTCTTCCAGCATGGATGCGCTGTTGACGGACGCGGACTCGCCGGAAGGGAGCCGAGTCAGACTCCGAGTCCCGAGTTCGGACTTGATGGGATGATTCGGAGGACAGCCAGCCATTCGATCTGCGAGTAAAGCATAGAGCTCAAATGCTCTCTTCAACAGACACGGGATTCTCAAACGACTGGGACTCGTCGAAGAGTTCTCGCGCACCCCCTAAAGTGGTGATTTTGAGAAACTGTTCTATCATAGATACATTACATCACGCGATATTCGCTGGGGATGCTTGCCGTGAACGTGCCCTCGAAGAAGGCGAATGTCGCGACTTCGGAGGAGCGTTGGGATAGGGTCCTACAATGTTTTCGTTCACAAGCCTGGAGCGTCATGAAAATGGGGTGGGGGAGGGGGAGATTCGATTTTTACCTAATCAAAGACGCAGCTCTATATGAGATTCGCACCGTTTGGGAATGATTCATTCATTTCATGGTCGGATGCTTGAACCAGAGGATAAGTTAAGAATCATCGCTAGAGTTTTCCCTTGACGAGGATCTGCATGGACGTTCCGAGATAAGTCCTCCGCAGACAGGCTTGCGGGCGAGCGAAATTTCCGGAAGCTGGCAGAGCTCGGGAATTCCGTGGAAAGCCTGCTTCCAATCAGATACTTTCACACAAAGCATCACATTCTTCTGACTAGTTGAGTGCCTGGTCGGCGGAACGATTCCGATCATGGATCAGGCTTGACTTTGTTCAGCGGGTAACACTTTTTTTCACAGGAGATGGAAAATTCGGCGAAGGAGGTGGATTGGCATCTCGATGCTCTTCTTCGCTTTTGGGCTCTTTCGCAGAAGCCGGAGCAGACTCGGACGTCGCATTCATCGGAAGTTGAAGCCGCTTCGATGATTCTTGAGGCTCGATAGGTACGAAGTGATGATGGTGGTGAAGATGGTGGTGATGGTGGTGTTGATGATGATGATGGTGAGCTTGGGGCTGCGGCGGAGACGGCGGCGGCTGCTGCTGCTGCGGGGATTGACTGTGTTGAGCTGGTGGTGGTGGTGGTTGTTGTTGATGCTGTTCCTTAGGACGGCACGAAGGATCGTGAGAAATGCTACGGGTCACGTGATCCTTACTCCCCATGGTCTTTGCGGGCTTCGCGAGACCCAATCGACTGATTTCGGCGTTGTCGACGAGGTCCTCGAAGCTGACCGGTGGCTTCGAGACTGTGGGAGAGGCACACGTGACAGTCGCGCGACGCTGCAGTATAGGTCGTTTCGGTTTGACCTGTGAACGCAGTTGCAGAACCAAGTTCTGACCGCTGTCGCTCTCGCCGCTGATCGAAGGTTCGGGTAGAAACGCGTCGTCATCCGCCTCGATTTCCCGCAGAATTCGAGGGCTCGTCGGTTCGGGTTCGACGACGGCTGGGAGGCCCCCGTCTTCGGTGTTGGTGAGCTGTTGTTTCTCTTTCGAGACTGGATTGAGCGGAATTTTATAAGGTTGCAAGAACAGCATCTGACCGAATAGATTTGAGTGACGTGGCCGTTTCTTCAGTGTCAAGGTGACGTCGGTTATATGGTTCTGCAGGATGCCCAATACGTGTTCCACGGACCAACCGAGTATCGTTTGCAAGTTGATCTGAACTATTTCGTCGCCTTCTTCCACTTTCGCGCAGAGCTGGACCGGACTTTTGAGTCTGACGCTGCGGACGATGTGGACGCCGCCGAACTTTGTGGTGATTTGCATGCCCCAGTCGTCTTCTTGCCGGGGTTTCCGAGCCGAAACGACTTCGATAGACGCAGGTTGCGTGATCAGCGAATCGGCGTACTCCTGAACGACGAAATCGCTGATTTCTGCCAAACAGAGACATTTCTGCTTAATCAATCCCAACGGGTTATCGGCGAAATGGTCTCGTTGCGCTGTCGAAGCGAGCTCGAGAGCCAGTCGCAAAACGGTTTTTCGAGTTTTCTGATATTGTTCTTGGCCCTTGAACGGGGGCCTATCGATCCACGAGATGAATTGCTTCACCGATGAGATCAATTCGCAGGACGCCGCCAGGATTTCGGTGTTGATGTTCTTGGGCTGGGGAACGCGAAGAATTTGGAGCTGGATGGCGTTGTGGAGACTGCGGGCATGACAACCCATCCGGAAAGCTAGCGATTGGAGGTTTTCGGTCGTGAGGTTATACTGCAGATTATGCAGATTGTCCACAGCTTCGAGAATGGTTTCTTGGTGACCGAGCTTGGTGATACCGATATTCGTCAGGTCCTCCCAGCTCAGCGACAACAGACGGTGCCCATTGATCTTGTGCTCCAGGAAGAGATGCATATATGGAGTAACCCAATTTTCTACGCCTCGCGACCACTTGGCGACGTGCTCCGGGGTCCATTCGCCGATATCGATGTATGCCATTATTTGGAATAAGTAGAAGAATCACAGATTATCTCTTGAGACGAGTTGTCATTAAAGCACTTTCGAACAATCTCCCATCGCGGGGCGGAAGAGCCGCTGACGATAGCACAGGAATTCACTGACTGCGTTCATTGCATTAAGGAGTGCAATAAGCTGCCTCTGGGCTTCCGCATCGATCACTGTTCTCAGAGCTGTGGAACACGAAGCCTGATCGCGGTGAATCGAGTTCCCCTCCCGGAATTACTCGATCAGATCTCACTATGACAACAAAGCAGCTGACGCTCGTCCGTGACAGCGACGAGCATCAGAAGCATGTGACGTGGTGCCCATGCAAAGATCTGGTGGCCGACAGGACCGCTGAGATTGCTGACGACATACCGGTACTCAGCATTGCAGCATTACGGTTCTACAAGTGACAGAACAAAAACGACGGAAGAGGAAGACACAGAATGGTCGATATCTCCATCACAGTGGAGACAGCTTCCTTTGGCGCCAAAATTTGAAATCCTCGATGTGATCATCGTGGATGGGGGTCATCGATGCCGTAGAGAAGGGAGCGCGCGAGATTAGCGGGATCGACTGCGTTCGGCCATCGAAGGCGGCGCTAACATGCCTGAGTGAGATAGTGGGGTGGGGCGATGAGATAGGAAAAAGAATCAGGACCACTGGCGCTTCCGGCCGCAAGCTTCATCTCCGCTTTGCTCAGGAAAGCCTTTGTACCAGTCGGGAAGGAGGTTATCGGGGAGCAGGCTACCATTGCTTTCGAGCTCCGGAAACCTCCACCTTGAAGGGAGCGACGTTCGAGGGAGTAGAGAAAACGATCCTCAACCTTGCGTCGGCGAGATCTGACGCTCATCTTTATTTTATAGTCGCTCTCGACAAGCGAGGGAAATCCGCCTTCCGGTTTCACTTGAAATCAAAAGCGTAAGCTGTCGCATGATTAACTCGAAACTCGAGATGGATCCTTTAATGGTGGTGCTCCCTTCGCATCTTCCTGACATTACGTGTCTCTGTACTACGAGAGCTCGAATCGGAAGGGAGACAATCTGACGTTTCTACCGGCGCTACATCCCAAGTTCTCGAGGTTTCCGCGATGAAGCCATGAATTTGATTTCAATGAAATGCTGGGGTCGATGAGTCTCGCGCAGAAAATCCTCTGGCAGAGGGTTTGCACCGAGACATCAGGAACTGGCTCCGTGGTTCGCGGCCGATAGCATCTCGTCCACGCATGTAATCCAGCTGCTGGTCTCGGAGAGGGAGGTTCCACTGCATTCCACAGATTCGGAAGCTTCGAGTTTCACATCAGAAAACTGAGAATTCACGAAAGTTCCCAGCTCGTGAGACTGGCATGGCTCGGTGCTACTGAGGGGAGTCGCCGGTAGATTGGCGTGCCTGCATCGGATACATAAAGAATGTCATTCAGGCGACGCGTTCATGCTATAAGGCGATAATTCTCACCCCCCTCACCTGTCGAAAGACGGGAGCTTCACAGTCTCCGAGCACTGCGGCGTCCCTTGCCACGCGCGGCATCTTTGATAGTGGGCCATCTGGACGAACGAAGCCAATTGCCTATTTCGAGAAGCGATCGGATATATTCATGTCTTCGTAGAGCAACGAAGTCGGAGTACGACGAGATTGATTGCGATGTCGAAATCATGCCAAGGAACGAAACCTACTTGAGATGTTCTTCAATGTGGGCGGTCAGGACGTCGATATCGGCCGTGAGAAAATTATAGCAGATGCCACATTGGAAAGGCTCCGGACGATACGATCCGCTGGGAGGGCTGTAGGCCCTCAGGTCCATCTTACTGAGTTTTCAGTCGGTAATTCAGTTCATAAGCAAAGCTAAGAATCCCGATGTGAGGAAGCTCTTGTTGGAGCCGATTGCTAGGAGGGAGGGACCGGAAACAAGAGAGCGGTTCGTTCAACGGAACCTAGAGTGCTATTTGATATGTCCTCTCGTGGCTTGAATTCTGAGCATCATCTTACAACTACATTTTTCCGTCTCTCGGCCGGAATCGAATCGCCTGCGTTGAATTGTGGGGAAAACTTTTCGCTCCGAGCAATTTGAGGTCTCGGGCGCGTCTATCCCGATCAAAATACTCTAGACTCTAGATAAGCGAACGCGCAGTGATCCAGCGGAATTTCGAATGGGCCTTCATGTCGTTCTCACTGTACTCTCTGTCTTCGGGGGAAGGAACCGATTGAAAGCTTCGCTGAGATATTCAACGTCCGACGCGGAGCTTGTTTCAGTCGAAGGGGACGGTTAACTCGCGGTGAACTTTCCCTCGAAGAGGCTGATCGCCCGATCTCGTGATTTCCTGAGATCACATGGAAATTCTCGAGAGAGCTCAACGGATTTACCGAATCGGGAGCGGGCTCGGTGGAAAGAACCGATTTCAGTCGCTGAGAATTATCCTGGTCTGCAGAAAGCTTCTTTTCCGAAGCTTGGTCGTGTATTTCCCCGGTCCCCGAATGACCTCGGTTCTTCGGGACCTACACTCATCATCACGGTAAACCGTGACACGGTCGCTTCACACTTTAGGTCCACGGCTACATTCGTCGAGTTCTTCCTATGAGGTCCTTGAAGCGTCCCTAAACAATGCTTTGCGTATGCGAAGCCTAGGAGACCATCTGATCTGCATGCCTGAGCAAGACTCCAAGGAACCTTCCTCGATTTTTTTCGTCTGTGTGTCGGTACAGGAGCACATCATACACCCACTTATTTTAGACGCTGCTCCGTTATGCCAACGAAACGTAGGCTGCCCTCCGTCGGTTGCCTATATGACATTAATGAAATATTATTCTTCAGGCATGTGAGGAGGCTCGGGATCTTCGGAACCTCAGTCTGCGAGCATCTCCACCAGGCGCGTGTCGGTTATTCGTGTCATTTGTGTGGACGAGTTCTGTTCAGAATTTCAAGCCCCAAAATAGCCTCTATCGTTGGAATTAGGATCAGTCGAGTACCGGAAACGCCACGCCAGAAAGTAAAGCTAGCCACGAGTCCGCGAGGCGATACAATACTCTTCTCTAAGGAATCAGAATGCTATGGTCAAATATAGCTCTTGAATTCGATGGAGAGGAAGAGTTTCCCCGGAAGATTTTCCTCCCTGAATGACCAGCGGGGGGCAAAACGAAGGAAACCTCTCTGCCTCTCTCTCATGACATGTGACTGAGAAAAACATTCCTCCAGGAATGATAAAAAATTAAATGCTCCGCTCCCTTCGGATTAAGAATTTCCTTCGCGATGCCCGGTTCAACAAAACGATTTCCTCGCAGACCCACCTACTGTAACGATGACCACTCTCATCGCGCAGCTCAAGAGTCTATAAGGACTGCCTTTCGCCTGCGTACAGAGAGCGTCGAGCCGCACGCGGCACCTTAAGATAATTTCCGAAATCAAGAATATGAACCCGACTGAAACCTGACTATCAACTACAACTCTGCATGATATTCTCGACGACTGTCTCAGACGAGAAAGGACCAAAAAGCCATCGCATGCAGTACAGCTTTTTAGCTCGATCCTGCAGGCGCACCGCAGCCGCCCGGAGTCGGGCCGGGACCGAGAGACCAGCAGTTCGACGGCAATCGCGCCGAAATTAAATCTCGGAAAGCCGAGCTACTGGCCCTCCTAATCAGCGGACATGGAAGCAGGTCTTGATGGTGGTGTGGCCTCCCGTGGCGGCTTCGAAGAAAGAGCAGTCAGTCTAGTGTGTGCAGCAGCGACAGCGGTAGTGGCAGCATCTCCCACAGCTTTCAAGCGGCAAAACACACACACAGACATCGTTTAGTAGTTCGGCTGACTGCGCTGCCGACGAGCGATAGCCGGAAACTCAGTGTTTTCATTCGGTACTTCCGATCGGGTATAGCTAGCATAGGCTGCACGTCAGCTCGAGTGACTGTCCGTATCCCGACAGAGTTTCTAGTCGGTCTCGCCAAATATTCAAGCAGGTGGGTTTTTCTGATGTTTCCTCCTTTCTTTTGTCGATGCGACTTCGATCCCTATCTTGCGAGTCCTGCTGATTCTCTTGCGACTCTCAGCGCGCTCCGGGGCTCTGTCCGGCTGCGGGACTCGGACTCTCGACTCCGAGTTACCGGCGAGAGCAGGCTACGTGACAGAGAAGTTCCACGCGCATGACTCTCGCTCTGTTTTCGACGGAGAGCGAACGACTGCTGTGAGACTTTCGGGCCCGCGAGGCGACGGACTTGAACCGCCCTTTGATCTCCGTCGTCGTTTTCGCCCGCCGGCCGTTCCCCACCCATCCGGACGAAATTTTATTGATGACATTTTTTTTTCATTTACAATTGCTCCCCTGAAAACATGAATTTCTGATCGGAAGCAATCCGCCTCGAACGAAGTGTCATCCGGACAGACAAGTATGTCTGACGCTTCCGGAATGTTCAACAGAACCGTCTTCCAGGAAGTGCCTAGACGGGGAGGACTGACGACTGTCCATACGCAGTAGGACTGCCTAGATAAATTAGCGACTCGTTAGGCAAACGAACAGTCAGCCGGCGTGCCGTTCGGCCGGCCGGCCGCCCGGCTTGACCCTCGCACCTCTGGCCGATCGGCGCCGTCTCAGATAGGCTTTGAGTTTTTCCGCTTCTGAGTGAACGGAAGGGAGTATCTCGTGCGGACCAAGTGTCCGGCGGATCAGCTGTGTGAGTCGCCTCAGAACCGGTACCGCGCTCCGCCGGAGCTACAACGGCGCTAGACCATGTCGAGTCAGATACTTCCTTTAGGCAGTCTGAGTGCTCCTTGGAAGGATCTGTCGACCCGGAGCGTGTCGAGCTCTATTCGGGTGCCAACTGCTATAGAGTTTCTTTTAGAGCAATCAAGGGTCACGAGTTTCCGGAACAATCCTTGGTGCCGCCCACAAGGGTGGTTACCAGCTGCACGTTCGTCATGACAGTGCGATTTGACCAATTTTGCGAGCGCTCGCTCGGCTGCATTGATGCTTCCCTAGTTGTTGACGGGATCTTGCTGCGGGCGCTCAAATAGGTTCAAAGATCAGCTGCCTCGTGTACCTAATCGAAACAAAAGATGTCCGCTTTGATAACTTCTGGTCACAAAGCGAGGATGATTCGAGGTGACCTCGAACTCCATGCGGACGCGATTCCAAAATGTGCTGGAAAATGTATTCATCGAAATCCGGCTTCGGCGTAGATTCGAGTCAGTGACTGGTTCTGAGCCGCAATCGATCAATTTTCTCACGAAGGAGGCCTGGAGGCCTCAAATGTACTCGAAACTTTGTACATCGGGGACGCCTCGAGAGTCAGCGAATCTCCTTGCTCCCGATTTTCTGTTGCTGCGTTGTTCGAAGATCCCTTTTTCGGAGTCCTAGTTTTCGCCAGGCTGCTCCGGTGATGGCCGCTCTGATTTGCTTGAGAAAATTGATATGGAGATATTAGACGAACAGGCGAATATTCAATTCATGAGGTTCTGCAGTTTTGGTGCATGAGAAGTGTGGATTTATTCTCTCACTACAGCCCTCTCGCTTGAGTTTCCTTCCACAAGAGAATATCTCCGACTGAAGTGTTCACCATATGTCGACATTTCTCTTTCCAGGATGTCGGATCTGTGGGAAGAGCTCTGCACGCCTCTGAATTTCGTCCTCTCTATGATCATAGCTGCTCTCGCGTGGACACTGTTCGGACCGAGGAGAGACAGCGCGCCCTACGATAATCAATCAAAAGTGAAAGTTTTACCGAAATTGAAACGGCGCGATATGACCGTCGAAGAACTCCGTGAGTTTGACGGAAGCCCAGAAAAGAACGACGGAAGGATCCTAGTCGCCGTCAACGGCACTGTCTTCGATGTAACGCGGGCAGGCCATCACTACGGACCAGGAGGTCGCTATGCCGCATTCGCAGGACGAGACGCCTCCCGAATGTTGGCCACTTTTTGTCTGAAAGCCGTCGAGGGCCCACCGGTCTACGATGATTTATCAGATCTCAAAAGCTCCGAGATGGATCAAGTCAAAGAATGGTTTTTGCAATTTAAGGAAAAATACGATGTTGTCGGGAAGCTTCTCAAGCCCGGCGACGAACCAACAGACTATTCAGATGATGAAGAGGCGACAGACGGAGGACAGAATACCTCGACCGAAAACCAGTAGAGAGACGAGACGCATTCGCCAGCACTTTCCGTTCCGGCCCTGTATCTCGTCAGCTGGCCGCTCGAAACGATATGCGCTCGGAATCCGCGACCGATCGATGAGCTCCTTCACGAGAGGTAGCGACTCCATCAGAGATGATTGATGATCTTTCGTGGATCCGTCCCTTAACCAATGCAATCGTCCCCGATATTCCGCTTTTCCTTTTTCATTCGTTATATTGTGAGCCCCGCTATGAGATCGGAAAACAGAAGATCTGATGGCTCTGCTCCCGAGCACATATGAGATCTTTTTCCACGAAAGAAGAGATCTTTTAACATGGGGCATCCAATGAGGCTGATTCGGCGAAGGTTCTCCCGTGCGTATATGTCCTCGAAAATTGGCGTTTCGATTGGAAAAGACGAACTTCAGCCGAGACCGACCGATCAAACGAGCCAAGCTCTGAGATGCTACAACTCATCTTAATGTAATCCAATTCCCTTCGAACTCGCTGTTATGTGTGACTGATTGACGGTTGCTTGAAAGGCGCAGAATTATCAAACGCACCTCGAATACACTTAGTCTACGCCAGAGAATCCAATGGATGTTTTGAAGCCCGGAAGAACCGATGGCAATTCTTCGCGAATATTACGGCGAAGACACCTTCTCTTGAACTGAGTGAAAATCGGAAGCGAGGTCGTGAGAGACCGCGACAGGAATCGATTTGAACCTCGGACAGTACGTCACCTCGTACGCGCTTCGGAATTCCTTCGTCAGACAACAAGCTCGACGAATCCGGAGCTGATCACAACGAAGCAATCTATTGCACGGAACGTGAGACAAATAATGAAATTATTGTATAAATAAAGCCACGGATTTATTCTTCCAAAAACCGTCTCCAGATTCTATCGTCCGTGAGTCCGCTTATGAAGTATCTCTAAGCGTTAGCTTGGGAACTCGGCAGCTCCTTTTGATGATTGTCAGCGAATTCAAGGGGGATTCCATCGTGGGATCGACCTCGGCAGTCGCGATTTTCCAAGAGCCCCACTACCCGAGCAATCCCCCCCCCCCGAGCGAGTGGTGGACGGCGTCAAACTGTTTGGGTCCGATCACCCGCACTTCACTCATCTGTTGGCTGCCAGGGAAGCTTGGGGCATACGCGGATTGTTTTCCTGAGAGACATTCACAAGATCCAGGAGAATCCCGCGGATGTTCACGCAGATTGTACGATCGAAAAAGGGGAATCTCCAGGAAACATTCGCGTGAGGAAAAGAATATTCGAGTCGTTTTGAAGTCCCCGTGCCAATGCCGAATCCACCTGGATCGGCGTCTACCTCTTAATCGTTTCGAATCCCGCAGCCGAAGCCTTCAATTTCTTATTACCATCGAGAAGAGCGAATCAGCTCACAGTTGGGCACCCCGACCTTGAATGGAAAGGAATCACGCTCCCTGACAGTCATTTTCTCCTGCTCGGACAGAGCGCATCCCTTTTCCGCATGAAAGTTCTTTTCTCCGGGCTATTAAAAAAAGAGGAAATTCCTGATGGGTACACAAGTGGATTTAGGCGACTCACACGCTCTGGGCGTTGGAGCAATAGATCTGAACGGGATTCGTGGCTCCTGATGCGTCCTTGATACACGATACTGACTTGGCGATACCGCCGATACCTATCAGAGTCTGGACGTCGGGGATATGATTTAACGCTCGCACGTCGAAAAGCGCGATTGGAGGTCGCACGTGAGAGACAATTCCAAGTCGAAAACAGCACTCGCCGCCGGGAATGAATCAAGCCTAACGGGAGATTGACGATCCCCTCCGACTGATCGCGGCGCGTAAAAAAGCGCAAGTCTTTAAAATTCTTGGATCCACAGACAATTGGTGCCGATCAATAACCAAATATCCCGACCGACTGATTCGCGCGGCCCAATCGCAGTGAAATACGGGTAGCTTTGCGAATATGAGGAAAAACGGGTCACTAGCGAAGAGGAGCTGAAGCAGCACCATGAGAAATAGTTTCCTGGCGCAGTTCTGAAAGAGCGCTCCGAGGACCGGGATCGACCGGAGACCACAATTGAATGACGAAAGAGCAGGTTTCCAGAGAATTCCGTCTCGGTGTGGCCTATTGTACATAGTATGTCTCGTCGTGATATTTCCATGTCACCAAATGACCGTGGGACGCGGTCCGGAAAATATTTTGTTTCATATTAGGAATAGGTGTGTACGTGCCCCAAGCCGATTTCGATCGCTTCGATTCTCAGACACTGAAATATTCAGCACCGTCTCTTGGGAGAGCGAACAGGCCACGTCGGCATCCATGGTGGGCGCTCTGAAGAATGTTGCGAAAACTTTCAATATGATCGAGACAAATATTTATCTTCCCAGTGGATTAGCCGGAGTTCCAGGTTTTCAATATTCTGCGGCGGTTAACAGCTAAGCTCACGCTGTCATCCCAATGGTCAGAGTTCAAGGCGACCAATGTGGGGCGGCAACGTCTGCGATGTGTTTGATAGATCTACACAAACCCTCGGTTTTCGCAAAGGGATGTTCATGATGGATCAGCGCAGGAAAGAGACTGGGAACGTAGCTCCAAGGTCCACCTGTACAATCAGCATGTAAGAGAGAAGCGCCGGACACGGATTCTTCTCACCGATAGAAGGTGGTCCCGATCAGGATAAAATTTGCTCCATTTATTCTTTCCAAAATCATCAATCACGGGCTATGCGCTGCTTCATTTCACTTCCAATGCTCCTCTCCTGGCAGCAGACGACCAGGGCGCAGTTCCTTTTTTTTGCAAAAGTTTGGGAGGGGGCCGACATCCAAAAAGCGATGTTTTGATGTGCGGAAAAGTGGCCGTCGGATGTTGATGTAGGTTTCTGATGTCACCGGCTTCTCGTATCAATCTCTGCGAATAATTCCATGGTCAAAGCCTGATGTTTCCGATGCTCGCTCGGACCGCCGTCAAGGAAATTGCACGAGACAATTGATTCAGACTCAGATTGGATATTGTCATAATGGTACTGACATGTCGATCAGCTGGTCGCATGAGTTTGGTGCAGCTGTTTAGAGGAACTGCGAAATCCAACGGAATCCCTCCCCATATCCCTGTCGCTTGAGGACAGAGCACATGTACAATTCCAAGGGGCGAACTCCTTCCGACGGTCGCTGACCCTTGCCCGTGGTCACTGAGTAGAGGTTGAATGCATGTCGAAGCTCATCCTGGAATTCATTAGCAATTAGAGTCCTATCCGGAGCGACGCCCTGAACTAAAGTTTGCATCCGAAATATTGTTTTCGGCGAGAAGAGTGACCGAGGGAGAAAAAGCATGTTATTTACAGGACAGTCCCCAAGAAGTCCGTACCTCCGATGCTGCTCCTGGCTTGTCGATTTTGTTGCCGAGAATGAGCACAGGACAGTGTGCCAGCTGCTCGTCCATCAACAGATGGTCCAACTCTTCTTTGCCCTCAAGGAATCGCTCTCTGTCGGATGCGTCAATGAGGAATACAATCGCATCTACGGCGGGAAAGTAATCCCTCCATACGCGACGAGCCTGCAGATGCCCTCCGAGATCAAAGGTTGTGAAACAAACGTTCCCTATTGAAAGCTCTTCGCTTGTTGGATGCAACGTGGGCACGTGTTGAGCCATTCGGTCATCCTTGAGCATGTGAAGTAGGGTGGTTTTACCGGCATTGTCCAACCCTAGAAATAATAGCTTCCCGGATTTTTTCCAGAGACCTAGGTAGCCGAGTACACCTGTCATCCAATCGAAGAGGAACATGTTCGCTGATCCTGAAGAAGGAAACAAGATATTAAATTCTATTTTCCATAAACGGACTCAATTCAAAGGATAGCCAGGACAGTGGATTTTGTCATGATCTAGGATTACGGCAGCGCCTTCCTCATCAAAACGGGATAGGCTGGGTGAGCACCAAAAACAGACGTCTCGGCATGCACATATGCGGAATACGTCTTAGCGAGACAATTATTTAGATGTCATTGAGACAGTGGTTGGAGAGAGAGTGAAGTTCGTTTCGTAGCCTTGGTATAGAGCGAGAAGATAGTGCCTCGCTGCTGTTGCCAGAGCAGCCCTACGATGAACACCACTACGATGACCGTCTCAAATCGTCCGGAGAAAACATTCCATCGCGGAAATCTCGAGCTAGCGATGGATCTATCGCCTCCTTGTTGACAACTCTTCACGACGGAAGCTCATCGAACATCCGGGAAACACTCGTTTGGCAAGGCCTCAATTCACATCGCACCTGTTAGTTCGCGAAAAATTATCGGAGCAACTATTGCAGCTGTTTGTCCTAGTAGGACAAAAGTGCGGAATTTCTCCATGTTTTGCTGTTGTTCACCGAATGAATCGTATTGGAGTGGCGGTGGAGCACAATGTCGAGGTCCATGAAACACATGAGAGATCCTGAGGCCTTCACAGTTTGTAAACACGGATACAAACAAGAATTCTCTGAGATCTACGGTCGAGCTCCGATGAGCGAGAAAGATTCTCAACTCGGATAGAGAAAGGAGGGTGTGTCTCGAGCGAGCAGGGTCGCTTCCAATCCCAGCCAGAAGATCAGCCTTTCAATTCGGAAAAGCGGCTTGAGAACACACATGCTTCCGATCCGCCAAATAGTGGCTTTCGTTGGAATGCATCGACGTCCGTTTCAGCGAGAACGACAGAACATGCGGAAGGTTTTCTGAATGACCGAGAAAAACGTACTGCTTGGGTCGACCGCAGCTAAGGACTCAACCCGAAGATTCGGATGTGTTTCCGGCGCCGACCGAAGCGGCAGGCTCAGATCACAGCTCAATACGGGGTCAGCCATTCCTTCCGCCAATATAGGAGCTTCCGATTCTGGTTGCGCGAGCTGAGCATCCGGTCATAAAAATAGCAAACAGCTGTTATTCTGTTTTCATATGATCCCCCGATCTGAACGAAGACCGAAAGTTTCTCTTCCGTCTCCGAAGCTTCTCGAGAAAATTATTGAGAGATTGGACCTCAAAGTTTGTTCCGGTCAACCGCTTCCTCTCGCTTGGTATCGAACACTTCTCCTGAACAAAATCGATACCAGGCTCAGGCGTCTGATTTTCTGGCTCCAGCTGGAGGCGAACGTCACACTGATGCCTTTGAATTTCTGGATAATTCGTGGAGGAAAAACAGCGGATAAACATACATCGGAGCTCCATCTGAGCAACTGAGACGTGAAATCAACTTTCTCGTGCAACCCAGGAGCCTATGCTAAGGATGCATCTTGCGTTGCTAAAGTGAACTCGGGTAGTCGAACAATAAATCTGATCGATCAGAGCACATTCTATGAGACGACTCCTCATATTGTCTCGAGGAGTCGGGTCGAGTGAATATTCATCGCCGATACCGCCAGGAGGAGATCGCACTGTTGGCGAGGCAATTGAATACAGTCGGACTTGGTTGGAGATATTGCGGAGAAGACCATCTAACTCTCTATCAAAGGACCACCAGACGCAAATCGATCAGGGGGCTAGGGGGTCGCTTCAAGCCGCATGTGTTCGATTCGAAGGATCCGTGGTCTGGGACTGGGCTGCTTGAGACGGGCTGAGAACTCGCGGCGACTCCACAGGTACGTCGGGAGAATTTCTCTGCAGTCCGTGCGCTCCCTCTTTTTTCAGCCCCGGTGTTTTCATTCACAAAGCGTTTACTTGGGGCACGGCGATCGAGGATTATCGCGAGGCAGGAAATGTTCACATACCACTTCGCAACCGCAGTCCCCAACGGACACGAAGACTTCGATGCGAGACTTACTTTTCTGTGGTCGAATCCAATGAATTTGTCCTACACTGAGTCCTCTCCCGCCTCTTTACTATTCTCACTCAGAATTGCGCACTCCCGATTGAGCTGGAACTGGAAAATGGTGCAGGAAGGCAGATTCCACGTAACCAGCTACTGAACTATGGATGACAGACAAGAGCTTAAACGGCAGAATTTCGCGGAGAAGTCGGCTTGCTCCGAACTGTAAGGAAAGTCTCAGCTTGAGTATTGCGATGATCAGCTGCCCTTATCTCCGCGGGCGGAAACATCTCCGATAACACATTCGATAGTCTTATGAGCGGCAGACGCAGGCCCCATAAGTGCAGAGGGTGGTTTGAGATGGTCAATCGCCATTTTTCGTCGCATTCCTGTATGCACTTTTTTCGGCAAGCAGGGGATCCGCGGATCGAGTTCGAGAAGCGCCGGCGAAGATCCTTTCCGGAATCCGATGAGCTCCTCATCGGAGGGAGGACAGGGGGAGAATCCCGATACGCTGAGCAAAACTATTCGGATCTCAAAACCCGAAGGCGGCTAATTTTCGAATTTCTGGATAGAACGCTGCGTTCCGTCGTTTAGTCGCGAGCTGACAACCTGAAAGCTTGTGAAGACTTCCTCGATCGACAGCGGACGGGGTATGCGATCTTTTCGGTGTCGATGAGTCCACGTAGATAGATCTAGTCGACGAAGTCTTTCCACCTGACCGATTCCAGTCGGAAAATGCCTAATTCGAACTTCAGGATACATCGAGCGGTCTCTGTGCCGCGTGAGAACGGACGGGGTTGTTTTTCCAGGGTGCTACCAGGGTTCGCTCGAGCGCCGTTCCCATTATGTACTGGAGATTCCCCGCTCATTCGGAAACAACTGGTACTATCCGAAGCGCAGGAGTCCTCGTTAGTGGAAGCTCCTCAATGGCCGCGGTTCTCGACGACTTGAAGCCGGGATTCGCGCATCGGGCTTCGGGGGGCGGGACCGATGAATTTCTCCGAGGCATCGGCGGATAAGTGAGCTCTCCGATGTGCGAAGCACAGCGAGTCTGTTGTACCTCCAGGTTCACCGTTGATGATATCCTGCTTGTTTTTCTCCGAAAATGCGTCACACACTCGTCGATGACTGAGAAAGTAGGGTCGCCGTCAGCGAGTAATAATTTCAACGAGTAGGCGGGAAATAATCGCTCGGAACTCCGCGGGAAAAGCTCGAGAATCGATAAAAAATCTTGATTTTGCGACGGAACCGAAACGACTGGACTGGGCATGGGTTATACCGATTCTTACGAGTTTTATACAACAATGAGTTCTCGATAAGCATCAAGATCCACCCAGGTGATCAGATATTATGATGCTCTGATTTTCTTGGATCCGTCCATCCGTCCAATCCAGTAGAAGCGCACATACAAGACCGATCTAGATGCCGATGTGTCGAATTCAGGTTCCCACCGAGTTGTGAATCCGTCTGAAGCTTGGATCGGTTCGGGGAGCAAGGCCTTCGATTCGAACGCCAGCTAGCATTGTTGACAGAGCACCCGCTACGATTCCCATCAGTTGTCGGTATCAGACTCCTTGGATGCACGAACAGAATCGGTGGCGTTCCCCGACTCGATGGCCAGATGTTCCGTTGATTCGTCGCGGAAATTCGAGATTTTCAGACATCCACCACTCTTGAGCTCTCAATTTTCGAATTCTCTTTCCCGGCAGCGCAAACGAGACTCATTTCCGTCTGGCTCAATTAGCCGCGTATGCACTGTTCCGCACACAATTGAAAAATGGAATGAAGGCATTGGTTGTCGGATCTCTCAGCTAGTTCTATCGACGCAATCCACGGGACGGAAGCTCCCGGTCTCGGAGATCCTCCCTTGTCATCCTCTAGAGTCTACAGCACCCCCGTCTCTATATCACTATCCTTATACCTTATACCATTCTCCGCGAGGAGAATCGATTGAAGTGATTGCCTCGCTGAAATCATTGTTCAAGGGGGTTTCCGCGGTATATCTCGCACTGGTCGCGACTGTTTTCATCAATGCATTCGTTCTGATCCCACCGACAGATCCCGTCGAATCCACCCCCCCAAAAGACCGCGAGTAATTTGTCCTGGACCCTCTCAATCCTGAACACAATTGCGTACGGTGACCGCCGCCCCATCAGGTCACACAAGGAGAGTGTCTCACCAGGCGGGCGAGCGCGCGCGCGCCGTAGCCTCGAACCGGGGTGGTGTTTCGTGGCGAAGATCACACCCAGCTCCCCTCGTCTCCGGTACTTCGGTCGCTTCCGCGACGGTCTCAGCGAAAACTGACGGATTCTTGTGGGTGCATTGAGAAGCAGTCCGTTTCCGGACCAATTGAATCCTTCCGTGACAGGTTCGAAGGGACGTTTTTCAAAACTTCCCGCCTAGAAAGCAGCCCTCACTTTGCAGAGCGCCCGCAACTCTCTGCGGGGAGAGTTGGCGCTTCTCCGTAAGAAGCCCGGCGCTTGCTAATTTGCGATCGCATCCGGCGGCACGCGAGCAGGCACTGACGTACAGACGGTTTTTCGGACTCGAACGGTGATCAAGAGGTGTTTATCGCCAGGACGGACGGTTGGAAATCCGGGTCGTGCTTGTGATCAGGTGCACCGGTGCAGTTGACCGAGTTCAGAATGGCAACGAGCTGGGTAGATAAGTTTCGTTACAATGGACTCAAGGGGGGAGCAGAGCGCCAGGATACGGAAGATGCGGACCAAGGTTTGTAGTGAAGAGATTTAGGACTCGATTGGAGCTCCTGCCCTCAATGAATGTCTCCGACAAATGCACGTTTCGGAGAAGTGTCCTGCGGAAGTTGAAATGTGGTGGTGTGCCTTAGCCTATTCCGTTGCTCCCGACACTAAGTGCAGAAGTGCCGAAATACTTCGGGGTTTCGTTCTACGAATTCTGATCGCTGGTTTCAGATGAGATCACTCACTTGAAGAGCAAGGCGCCGGAGCTGAAAAAGGTGATACTCCCTTTCACTAGCGTTTTCGAACATACAATACAGAGAAAATGTAAACTCAAAGATGAATCGAGGGGTGTCAGTATTCTCCGCCCGCTGTCAAATACATGGTGGAGGCCGACGCGATGCTCGGACTCATGTCACGGGCTCGAAAGCGTAGTCAGACCGACACGTATCGCAAACGCTCCGTGGCTGGTTTATTGTAAGAAGAGGGAGTAGTGAAGCCTTCGAGCGGATCGATGAGCCTCAACAGCTTCCCTGACGATGTTGTCAGGATACTATGCCGTCATATCTCTTGGAAACCACCAGGCTCAGAAATTTTTTTCCGTGCAGAGTGCGTCAGATGATGAGAAAGTTCTGCAGAACTTCCAACGGAGATTCTCAGATATCGACAAGATGGAAATCCAGGATTGTCTCGTCCGCCACAATTGGGACAAGGAAGCAGCCATGAAGGAACTCGACTCTGAGTACATGAAACTCGTCGATAAGAACAAGGCGAAGAGCACGAGCGTGTCACCGATCACCGTCTCCCATAACGTGAGTCCAAGCAGTCGAAATCAGCTGGACGGATATTTTTTTGGTGAATCGCTGGAGAAGACATGGTGGCGTATCTCCTCATGCAGCTTCATCTGTCAATTCACAGACGGCGAAATTAGCGCACAAACGACCCACAAAAGCCAAGAACTCGCACAAGTACGCAGCCATCAACGCTGCACAACGAGTAGAAACGAACACTCCGTCTTCACCGCCGAAACGTTTCAAAAGAGCTCGCTTTGCCGACAGTGATGACGAAGACGAGTCAGCAACCAAACGGGACAAGGTTTACATGAGTTCCGGTAAGCTCGATCAGCCCGGAGAATGAATCGGTAGTCTTCTGCCTATGAACAGATTTCTCAATCGAGTGATCCGCGAATTCCAGATTCCGAGTCGGAAGATGAAAGACTCGCACAGCCGAGTTCGGAGTTGGCAAAAATACGCAAACAGGTAGGAAGATTGTCTGCCGCTGTCAACAGCGTTCTCGGAAATCATCCTCGAATCTTAGCGGGGACTGGTTCTGGCGATGCGATCGGATGTGACATGATTCCTTCCGGCAGGTTTTAGAATTCCTCAACGAGGCGACCGAGATGGAATTGGAAGCCGTTCCAAATCTCTCGAAGAAAAGGGTAGAAAAAATTCTCTCGATGCGTCCATTCAGTTGTGAGTGAAATTCTCGGTGTACTGCGCAACTATCCACTCTGCACGCACGGGGTACATCGCCTGATTCGATGGCATCGGAGCATAAGTTCGTGTTATGGGCTCGAGCTTCGGGAAGATCCGGTCGTTCCCGCGCTCTTCAAACCTTCATTCAAATCTGATGCATAATTTTTGTATTATTCCAGCCTATGAAGCCACGGTGAAGGCCATGAAATCCACTTCGGGTCTCACACCTGACATTTTGAACAACGTACAGTCATTCCTGAGCTCTCGGAACATAATTGCGAAGCTAATGACGAGCTGTGATGGAATCGTTAAACAGATGAGACACCAAGTAGAGCGCCTGCACGATAAGTCTACGATGAGCATAAGGCAGCAGCCCTCGATCCTATCTAGTCACCTCAAGCTGGCTCCTCATCAGCTTATCGGTGAGCCAATCGAGCGATATCGAATCTATTCCTGAGCAGCGACTTATCCAAAAATAGCGAACTAGAATCGGGAACTCGATGCGAATTCGAAGTATCTCTTTATCTATTCTCTAGGTGTAAACTGGATGTCCCTGCTCCACGAGAAAAAGTTGAATGGAATCCTCGCTGACGAGATGGGTCTCGGGAAGACGATACAGGTCAGTGCCGACTCCGAAAAAACGATGTAGGAATCAAGCGAACGGGACCCAAGTGAGAAAGAAACGGAGGAGCTTATCGTTGAACTACCTCGGCTTTTCTAGGTCGTCGCGTTCCTAGCTCATCTCCTCGAGAAGAATATTCAGGGGCCTCATCTCATCGTAGTGCCCAGTTCGACCCTGGATAATTGGCATAGAGAGTTCACTACATGGTGTCCTACGCTGAAGGTTCGTAAGTCGGGACTCGGGAGTCTATCATGGGGCGAGGTCTTCTCCTCGGATCCGATCGTCTCGGGTGTCGTACGTTCCTTTGAATGAATAAGCGTCCCTCTTCCGTAGGTGGTGATCTATTCGGGACCTCAAGAGGACCGAAAAATCCTGAGGTTAGACACGGTCAACAACCGAATCAGTTTCAATGTGATAATCACAACGTACAATACGCTTTCCTCGACGCCCGAGGATCGTGGTTTCTTCAAGAAAATGCAGTTCACCTACGCTGTCTTCGATGAGGCTCACATGCTGAAAAACATGATGACTCAGAGGTAGATTCAGTCGAGATTTTCGGGCCGCAGATCATGCTTATGCTGTTGGTGATTCCATGAGCGGACGGATCATTCCGTGAGTGACTTCGACTGGATGTGCTCCTTGCAGATATCAAAGTTTGATGCAGATCAACTCCAATTACAAGATGATGCTAACCGGGACGCCGCTACAAAACAACCTCATCGAGCTCATGTCACTGTTGACTTTCACGATGCCGAATCTTTTTGCAAACAAACGGGACCATATGACATCTCTGTTCAAGGGTGCCAAAGGTCTGTGTTACAACACGTAGGGTACAATATTTATTACCTATACCGATATTCCCGGGGAATCCGGAGGGCTGTCAACCTTGGGGATCTACAAACCGAGCATCGCTCTGTTTCAGCTGGAGGAGACGGTGATTCAGCGAGGAATAAGTTCGAGCGTGAACGCATCAACCAGGCAAAGTCGATCATGCAGCCGTTCGTTCTCCGGAGGTAAGCGAATCTCTCTCCTGCTCTGCTTCATGTTCTGATCGGAGGGGGCAGAGTCTGTGGTTGACGGCGAATCAGAGCGAGAGCGAGACTCGTCTAGGGGGTCATTTGAGTCAGACTGATTATTTTTAATCCACAGGTTGAAGTCCGATGTCTTGAACAATCTTCCCACAAAACACGACGTGACCGAGCATGTACCTCTCACCGAACCCCAGCAAAAACTATATAAGAAGCTGGTGAGTACATACCGAGAGAGGGCTCTTCCTCGCATGGTATGGGCGAAGCCAAGTCCGAGGTCGGAGGATACCTCGAGCGCAACTTGTTCGAAATATCCGAAATTCAACTCGAATCGATCCCCAGGTAACCTCGTTCAAAAAAACGAAAGTTGAACGTCGCGAGGACGATGTAAATTCGGAAGGTTCGGTATTGATGCAGCTCCGAAAGGCCGCCAACCACCCTTTGCTCATGAGAACATTCTACGACGATAAGAAACTGGCCCGAATGGCAAAGATAATATGTAAACAGCGCAGCCATCGGGACAGCTCCGTCGAATGTGTGATTGAAGACATGGAAGTTATGAGCGACTTCGAACTCAATGCGCTCTGCGGGGAGTTCGGGGAGTGTCTGGATGAGTTTCTTCTGCCAGATACCCTGATACTCGATTCAGGGAAATTCAAGCATCTGCAATCCCTGATCAAGGAACATCTGGAAAAAAAGAACCGCATTCTGATATTCTCTCAGTTCACCATGGTGTTGGACATCGTCGAGAAGTTCCTCCACATTTTGTGAGTAGTATTGCAGCCATGGGGATTCTCGCGGGAATACAGGGCTCTACGACTTCTATCGCAAACAAATTATTGGAGGCATGATCAAGGAAGGAAAAATGCAATGCAGATTATCTCGTTCCGCAGAAAATACAATTACCTGCGAATCGATGGATCAACTCCCGTCAGTGACCGTCAAGACATGATCGACATGTTTTCCAACGACGAAACGATCCCTATTTTCCTTTTATCGACAAAAGCGTGTGGACTCGGCATCAACTTGACTGCGGCGAATGTGGTTATTCTGCACGACATAGACTTCAACCCGTATAACGATAAGCAGGTACGTTCCTCGAAATTCAAGCGCGATCGCCGTTCCAGGAATCAGTGGCGTATAAGAGCTCGCATCGAAGCCTATTCGCGGTAGCGGCTCCCTGCAGCCACCGTCAGACTCCGGAGAGATAATCCGTTTCATTTCCAGGCGGAGGATCGCTGCCATCGAATCGGGCAGACGAGGGAAGTTCACATTCACAGGCTCGTGGCCAAAGGTACAATTGAGGAGGCCATGCATTCGATCGCTCAGGAGAAATTAAAGTTGGAAAAGCGAGTTACCGCGGAAGAGGATCAAAACGAAGAAAAAGTGACCATGATGAAGTTGTTGAAGCAAGCCCTGGCCGAGAACTTGGACTGAATTGTTCCCAGGGGACACGTCCTGGGCTGAGAGTACGTCAGAGGTTTTTCCAACGAGAAGCCTAGAATCTCGGCATTCTACCGAGGAAGGGAATGCACAAGTGGAATTCTCAGCGTGGGTTGGTTGCATGGTCCGTCAATGCTCCGAGCTCCCGCGTCTTCCCGTCACGTCGCGGATGCTCGTTGCAGGTTCCAGTCGTCGAGAGCCAGCCTTCGCCCGGAGTTTCATTCCAAGTGTAGATAACATCGATCTTCTCATTCACCATTGCGAACGTTCACGTTTGGTGGAGGAGGCTCCCATGACGGGTCTGGGATCGTGAATCCGCGAGACGTATTCTGCCTTGACGCTGTGCGCTTTTGTTCCTGAAATCTGCGATCTTATGGGGAGCATTCGGACGACCGCTTGTCGGGTCATGTCCGCTTTTCTAGAGAACCTCCCTTTCTGATTTTAGTCTTGCGAACTGGAATATACCTGATCCGTCGTGCATCGTCTCGATTAGTATAGGGGTCATATCACGTGATACACACGTCTCCGGGAAGGGGTCCAATTGTGAATTGCTCAGAAAATCATCTCAGAGACTGTGTTGTAATAAATTAGCTCAGATATCTCCGGGCTATGCGACTTATATTGTCAGATCGGAAGCCATGGAATAAAACTCAAGGGATCATAGGGGAACTGCTTCATTCGTTCAAGGGTCTATCCAAGCACTCGCTCACAGCTTAATTGCTCCACTCGATCCACAGATTGTGCTCCGATTCTCATTTGAGCTGGTCTCGGAGAGAGATGAGCTCAAAGAGATGAAATACAACTCCTTGATCCGACTGGTAACTTGTGGATTGAAAACATCTCAGATTTCTCCACAGCCCACAATTTTGACCGTGGTCGTGGTATCTCCGCTGTGGCTACCATAACTTTCCATCGTACGCACTACATCTAACCCCTTTGTGACTTTCCCGAAAACGACATGTTTACCATCTAGCCAAGAAGTATCCGACGTGCAAATGAAAAACTGTGACCCGTTGGTGTTCGGACCGGAGTTTGCCATCGACAGCGTTCCTAGTCCCTCGTGTTTGAGGATGAAATTCTCGTCCTTGAACTTGGTGCCGTAGATCGATTTGCCTCCAGTTCCGTTGAAATTTGTGAAGTCGCCTCCTTGACACATGAAATCTGGAGGAGAGGGGTCGTTCCAGTTCAAGTATACGTACGGCAGCCCTCTTGCATTGATTTTTATAAACAGGAATAGAGCAAAAGACCTCCGGGCAGGACGCACCTGGGATTATTCTATGGAATATGCTGCCCTCGAAACCGAATCCTTTTTCGCCGGTGCAGAGCGCGCGGAAGTTCTCGGCTGTTTTCGGCACCACGTCAGCCCTCAGCTGTACGAAAGATAGACGCTTTAAATATATCAAGGCTCGAGTTTCTTCAAGCAACTATTACACTGAGGTTTTCTTGTTCTTATTCTGCGTTTACGTCGGTGAAATCTCATTCGGTACAGAATGTCAAAAATCCTGGGATAATAATTCGAGCCGCTTTCTAGCCCGCGGTTAGCCGGACAACGGCTCGATCTCATTCATTCGGAAGCAGGGTACGACGTCCCTGGAATTAGACATCTCAGATCTAGACCCTTGCGTGGAATGATGGAGTCCAGGAGTCGGAACCTGAGAGCTCGATCCCGTCTGAGGATGATACGCTCTCAGATGCTGAGAGAAAAATGGGCAGATTCGGAGATTATCCTGTACCGGGGACACCTATGCTCCAGTTCCCCTTGATAGTTACTGTTCCACTTGATCATCTACGGATCGAGCCATGGATAACCCGTGTCGGAGCTTATTCACCCCTCAATCTGGTATTCGTATAGAATCGCAGGAACAAGGTTGGTCAGCCAGGGCCAGGAATCGCGGTTCTACCCTTTCCTCAATAACGGTGCTTCCCTCTCACTCGCTCACTCACCTCCATCTCGATCCGTCCAATATTCTCGCCGTCGGCACTGATGTCGAAGAAGACTTTGGGATTGCCGCCCGACGTCCCGCCTTTCCCGCAACAATTCCCCATACTCTGGGGTGAAGCCTAGCCGAAGTTTGCTGGCAACTGCCCTCGCTCGCAATGATCTCCTATGACAACATCGCATCTACAGTAGCAGCGGTAGTGCCTCGCTGTTCCACCACAAACTCACGAGATGGCGCCACAGTGTTCGACGCGCGATTCTCAGTCAATCAGAGGCGGTTCTCAGCGGATTTAATTGATTTCGAATGCGGATTTTTTCGAGGATGTATCGCAATAACTTCCTGATGACGATAGCCTGCCGACCGCGAGCACGACGAATTCCCTTCCTCGCCTCCCTCGAACCTCCTTGTCGTCCCCACAGGGAAAAGTCGAAATAAGAAAATAGATATCCGCGGTTGCATTCGCCAAGAATCACCGCTCTGTTGAATGATTCGTTGTCGCTTGATTGGTTAGGTGGACTGAAGTCGGAATCGCGGCTTGAAAGGAATCGGACCGGGCCCTCAGTCCTGGGGGGCTGAATTGCTCCCCGAATGAACTTCGGTCTCCCTCCAGCGCTGCACCTCGAATTCACTCCACACAGATTCACGCCAGCAGTCGCAAATCGACATAACAAACATGGTTGGAATCCAAAAAACTTTATTCTTGTCAACCTATTCAATCTGTAACTCGACGGATGACGTCAAGCAATTACTGGATCATCATCGCGGCTCCGACAAACACATCTAAGATCAGCAGCTACTTTGATGGTTCAAGCTTGACCCCGTGCTTCTTATTTGATTTGTTATTAGCTGCTCGATTCTCCCCACAATTAATCTCCGCAACTCGGCGTCAGCTACCGATCCATCATGCCTATCCATCGGAACCTAGATATATTATATGAATGTTCCTCCTGGTCGGACATCTCAGGACACGATGCTCGAATCAAGGACAAGCAGAGCCGAATTCGGAGCGAGGATCCTCGGAGTGAATGATTCGGAATCTCGATATCTCTCAATCGTCGGTCCAGATGGAGATCTTCAGAATTCACTCCGCCATGTTCATCAGCTGTAGGCGCTGTCTCACATCCTAGGTCGTTGCCCTCTAGCCCCTAGAGCAGATATTTTGATTTGGAATGTTTCTCGCCTTAGTTGCGGTTCCCGCCGTCGACCACGGACTTCCATTCACTATGACTTGTCGTGATGAGAACCAAAGGGGATCAGGGCACATTGCTCGCGCATACCCATTCTACGAAAGACTGGATCAAGGTTTAGCTGCCTCGTTGATCACAGCGACTGGGTCTTTTTTGTTCTGTCGCGGTCTCCCTACGGATACTTTAGAAGCTCGGCGCTTCTGCTCATGTCCGCCCTCCTCCAGCATGGAATGAAGGACAGACTAGTTGACTATGTAATTGGAACGCTCCGCAGAACGCGGCCTGATTCGCTGAGGATTGCACCGACATGGAATGAAATTATCATTCCACAGAAATGTTCACTCACTCAATAGAATGACTATGGATAGATTCCAAGCCGAGGGATGCTGTTCATACACATGAGTGGAACACGCTCCCGGAGCTGATTTGAACTCGGTCCCCGAGTGGGATTTTACCAGGATCGTTTCTTAGGTATATTTCATAGGAGTACCTCTGTCCGCACCTCTTGTCCGACAAAATTACTTCGCGAACGATTAACGAGTCAACGACAACGCTTTCATAGATCGAAACGGGACGAAATTCGGATACATGCCTCACGCGAAGCCCTAATTCCGGAGAAAACGCATCATACGCCTCAACTTGATGCACACATACGATGACTTCACTGAATTATCACTTTCGCTAAATTATCCCCAAATGCGGGTCCTCCATAACTAGGCGCCATTGAACAAAGCATATAATTTGCCGGAAAAATTCCAAAATAACTCTAAAATACTAGCCTAGTGCCTCCCTAGAGACAAATATTCTCCTATCGTTCCTAAGGAAATGAGGCAAACATACATACAGACCAACTACATGGAAGTTGCACAAAATTGACTGATAAGAGATGATTCCCATTGAAAGTATTGCCTCCTTCGGAACTTTTCATCGATCAGAGCCGTTTTTCACACCGGCTCGGAATCAATAAGAACACGTTCTCCTCGTCCACCATGAGAGGTAATGGTCTCGATGAAATGGTGAAAATGATGATAACGATCCCATGTTTTTGGGATTGCCGAAGGTACCCGGTTATGAGCATGCACGTCCTTCACAAATTATTCTTGATATACAGTTGAGATACGATTGACCCTCCAGACCGATCAGAGACTAGGTACTTCGTCGGAGTGGGGGCCGTTTGAGAGCGCCAGCTTCCGTGTTGCCGTGAATCACTCGATCACCATTTTCACTTTCCATCTCTGCTGAATGAATTCGCGGAATGAGGATAAGATCTTGACCGTGTCATGTTTCCTGTCTCTGATGGAGAGGAAGTCACACATATATTCACGTCGATTTCGGCACGTACTTACGCACTACGAGATTCCGGCAAATAGATTTCCTCGTCAGAATCTTCATCGCTGTCACTCAGCTCTAACGCTCTCAAATCACTGTAACCTTCATGAACAATATGGTTCGATATTAGGACGGAATCCTCCGAACGGAGAGGGGGGTCGGTGCCAGGGTTCACTCATTTAGGAAGACCGTATCTTAGGAACAGCAAACTTACCTCCTGGGGCCGTCGACTCCCGGACGAGAGTGAAGCCGTCGTCAGATTTCCTATCCATTCGGCGAAATTCCAGGACGTCGTCATTCGTCGACAGCGGCATGAAACCTTTCCGTCGTAAACGTTCGCCTCGGCCGAAGAAAGTTCCGTTGCAGAGAAGATACGACGCCACGAGAGTGATCATCCCGAAGAGAACTACAAAAACTGTTGCCGATTGAATATCACGCATTGCTCAAATCCAGTTTGTCAGGAGAAATATACTCGCGCTCACTAGAGAGAATCTCGCCCATGACAGTAACGGACGATCTATGATGGGATTGGTATTCGCTCCCCTGAGATGATGACATTTGTAAACGAGCAGCGCATGGAATCATGGGGGGAAGCGATAGAAACAAGAAGAGATGAGGAACAACACTCCCATTCTTAGGAAAAGGGATGAAGAAACGAAGGAACGCTCGCGACGACCGCCCGAGCTCCGGAAGGACCCGTGCTGGGAACGGGGATCGAGGCTCATCTTATCGTTCCGACGGCTTACCGATTGCGAACATAATCAGAGTGGAAGAAATGCTGCTGAAGAAAGTGCTGACGTCCACCTTGAAGACGACCTCGGTAGAGGGATCAACCACCAAAACCTGCACAAGCTTGGTCATGTTGAAATACCCGTCCTGAGAAACTTCCACGGCGTACTGAGGGCAAAGAAAACTCTTTCAGCTTGCAGTTCCTGCGATGAGTCCGCATGCTCAAGCTCATGCGCAGCGATGCATGGTCGAAATCGGCTCATTGTTCCCGCTGCACGGTAGTCGCCGACCCCCGATAGACTTTACCTTCCCGGGTGGTAACGGGAGATAGAATCGACCATCGTGATCGGAAGTCTTCTTCAGTTTCACGTCCTCCACGTAGATGGCACTGTTCGCCAAGGGCCGTTCGTTAGCATCGACGACGCGGCCCTGGATCCCTTCTCGTACCTGCAGTCATCATCAGAAGCGTAAGAAGAAAGGGTCGAAATTATTTTTTCCCTCTCCGTGTCCCGGTGAAGAGATGATCCCCTCCTAAAGCACTCCCGGGATTCGCCTTTCAGGGATAAGGGAGGGGGGCGGAATTGAGGTTCGAGAGATTCGGGCCTGGAGCTCTTCCGAAAACTTCTGGAGGAAATGGGTTGACACATGAATCCGTGGACTTACCATGGATAAGAATTTGAGCAATGCTGGTTTGGAAGCTCGTGTGAAATGCGGCAGTTCATCTTGAGATTTACAACAACTCAGGTATACCGCAACGGAGAGGACTCCTTTTCTCCCTAATGCGCTTTCCAAGGTTCCTTGGAAGCCGAGCTCCTCTTCAGATCTAACATCCGAATACTTTGAAACGAGCCTCTCTTGATTTTCTGCAGGGAAAGCATTCATTGAGACTCCGTACCTGGGAGCGATTCATTCACGACATCGAGGAGAAATCCGAGCCCTTTGCGACTGAGAACCCACCTTTCTCTGCGGCCTGTCGAACTTCGGGTACGGAACTAATTGAACAACTTGGCTGCGTCCCAGGAAGCCACAGACTGCGGAAACTTTGAGCCAAATGTCTCGCGGACACTGTCTCGGGCTTCCCTTGATTTGAGTAAACAACCCCGGTAGCTCCCGATTTGAGCGAGAGCGAAGAAACCTGGAACGGGAGAACGTGATCAGCAGCCACCATGGGCATGTTGAACGAACTTAATATTTCCCGGGATGAATCGCAGTCCCAAGACTATTCTAAAGCGACTCACGAGGTGGGGCGAAGCTTCATCGAGCCATTTCGAAAGAGCTGCCTGACTCCAGGAAGCTCGCGGGCCTGCTCCAATGGCCGATCCGGAGTAATCTGGCGAAGCGGATGATTCCGAAATCAGTTCTTCGGAATATCTCTCCAAAGAGATCCACATGTATGTTCACAATACTCACGACTGGGCAACCCACCGAAAACATTTTGGTATGAAGAAAAGTTGTACTTGCTACCGCATCCAACGCTCTGCCCTTCGCCGGGGACTGCATCGACATCGATCATTGGCACGATGAAGACTTTCGTGCTATCCACGATCTGTGAATGAGAGGAAATGCCCAGTGACAGTCGCTCGAATGCTCGCCGAAGCGTGTTGTATGCTGATTAATCATTTTTTCTCTCTCCGTCAGAGAGCCCATCCCGGGCGCGAATCTCACCTTCCTGATATAGTTCTCTTTACTATACCGCGACGAAAGCAAACGAGCTAGATTGAGTGCGGTTTGAATAGCTGCCACGTCAGAACCGTGATGACCCGCTGTCACGAGTACACCCGGTAGATGAGGGGGGTCGTGGGCTCCGGTGGGCGTCGACGATATTTCCAGGAGCCACACGTACTTCTTGCTCGAGCCCCCGAGGCTGAGGAAAGGAATGTCTTGAAATTGTGCACATGTCGAGGCAGTCTCGCTCGCGCGAGACTTCGTGGACTTCGCTCCGGGAAGTATCCTCCTCGATTCTTCTCACCTCGAAAGTCTCGTTTGGTTGGGGTATTTCTGCGCGATGCCTTTTAGCGATTTCAAGACACCCTCATATCCGCCGAAGACACCCGAATCAGCGGACATTGATAAATTCAAGGACTCGACTTCCAACGGGATACCTTCTGCCTTCGAGGCACTTGTTACCGAAAGGTCGTAGCCAGTCGCTGATGCTGTGGATGTTCGAATCTTTGATTGCCGGACCCTCTTGAGGAGGCTCTCCTGTCACTGTACGATCCCGACTCATGCACCCAAGATCATCCCGATTCATGAAGAAGGATGCAGGCAAAAAAAGACGATCCCGACTCTCTTCCATGAGCGCGAGCCCTCCTCCCCCAGGTTATGCCCTGTCGAGGGCTCGGCTCTGGGATAAAAACGATTACTCGAGAGTTCACCCAAGTGCAACTTACAAAGAAGCAGACGACAATTCCTGTTCCGGTAAGCGTGTAATAGCTCCGAGTGTTAGTGAAAATAAATGTGCAACGCCTCGCGAGTGACTTCCTCTGTCGAGTAGAAGACATACATAGAAATATATTCACCCACCTGTCACGTATAGGCCTCCAGGTGAGGCGAGGAACGCGTACGCTCCGTCCTGAACATGGATGTTCGGCCGGTTGCCCGGCGCCAAGGACAGTTGGATGCTCTTGATAGGTTTCCCGCTCTCACTGCGAACTTCGCCCACCACAGACATTTTCATCGCTGTGGTGAGGAAACTCAGGAGCGGTGGCTGCATGTTTCGATATACGGGGAACAGTTCTGTCGGAGCAGGATAGGAGCAGCAGTCAACCGAAACACTCGCCTGAAAGGTCTTCTTCCCTGAGAATCATACTCCGTCGGAATACAAGCGAATGGGCTCCACGGGTGTCTTCCGTATTCGGGACTGTGGTTTCGATCATCGGAGACAACGGGACTTCTTCCGGTTTCGATCGGGGTAGGCTTTGCACCCTGGGATATTTCCGAACTAACCATCAACGTTGCGTGCTCTTGATATGCGAAGTCCAGAACCGGATTTGAAGTCACGGGGTTCTCCATACACGAGGAACGATTGCGGAAAGGATTGGTCAGTTTGTCGAGGATTTCTTTTGCTCCTCCGGGCTCGGTTCCGTTCAAAACGAGTGATGGATAAGCCATTCCCTCCGAGCCGCTCTCCAACTCCAGAGCAGCGGCGTATGAGAAGGTCTCGAACATTTTCCTCAGTGACACCATGCGAGAATCCGGTTCGGAGCCGTCCGCGACGCGCTCGAACGTAGTGATGACATCGTCCCCGGCTGATTTTGCATCGCACCTCCGCTCGGTACCGAAATCTCCGAATGAGGTTCCGATGTAGGGAACGAGATGGACGACGGAATTGTCGATGAGGTCTCGGTACGATTGGATCTGAGAAAGGAATAAAAAATTTAGAACCGAAAACCGCTGGGGATGTCCGTACCGAAGGGTCACGAAAGCTGAATCGAGAGCTCAATGCCTCTCGCGGCGTCGAGACCGTCAACCTACCTCCCTGCGGTATCCTTCAGCAAGATGTCGAGCGAAGCGGAGAATCACTTCTCGGGCGACCGGCAGGTTGCCGCGCAATCCGCCCGCGACGAGGAAATGCGGTTTGTGCTTCGCGTTGGTCTCGTTCGTTATGTACAAGAACTCGGAAACTTTGTTCGTCGCGTTATCGAATACTTGTTTCACTTTCAGGAATCTGTAGTCCTGTTTCAGCAGCTCCATGGCATTGTTGGTCTCATATACGTTCGAGTAATGACTGGCCAGGTTCTCGGATATTCCGAAATCGTTCTCCTTACTCCATCGCGCGTACGCAGCGTTTACCGAAAAATCTACGACGACGGGCAGCTTTCCGGGATCATCGGGAACTGACACGGTTCTCGTGTCCAGGTGGATGCCATTAACGACAGCAGAGACCTGGAACGAGGAATCGAAGTCTGAGGGGAGACCAATCGCAACAGGATCCCTGTTCACCTATTCGGGCCCCCTCGGCAGGAAGAGAACTCCTCCACCAGCACTCACTTGATATGTTCCCGGTAAAAGCAGTCGCCAATAATCTCCGTCCGGTGAAGTAGTCACGTCGTGTTTGATACCACTGACGTGAATAGAAACGTTTGCTAGGCGTCGCTTGTTCTCGTCAACCACGACCCCCTGAAAACCGAGATCTATTTTCACGGCGAGAAATTCTGATCCGACCGACCCCCCCTCACTGGAACGGAGGTGGCTATCTCACAGATTCCGGAGCTCGCCTCACTGACCTTGATTCCGATGTGAGTTTGCTCGATGAATTTTAGGAGCGGTCTTTTGTGCTCTTCCCAAATTTTCTCCAGTTGGTTTGCGGGTGGGAATTTTTGACAACCCATTTCGACGGTTATTTCGAAGCAGTTCGACTTCAAGTAGTTGAAGTCCTGCATTCCGCCGTACAGGACGTACCATTGAGCGCCGTTGGTTATACCCTCATCGAAACGTTCCGTGAAGCCCCTGGGACACGACTCGCCTTTGTGCATTTTCGGATGCAGGAAGGAATAAGTGCGTGAGATGTTTCGAAAGAGTTGATCATCTTCCGTTTTGCTGTACATATGATCCACCTGAGGAAGTCGGTCATTGTTTCAATTGAGTTAAGTACTCGGATGCCTGGGAAATCATCGGGACTCACAGTCTATCACGAAACTCTACGCGTCCAGGTTGCTCACTTTTGCCAGATTCCCATCGAAGGGATAGTTGGCCACGAGGGCGCCACCGTGCAGACTCGCGGAGAGCACAAACGGTCTCGAGGTGATCCACTCCATCATAGCAATGGTTTCGGGCTCGAAATGGTTGAATCCCGCTTCGGTCTTGTTGCCCAGATATTGGTCGGGGAAGTTGCGATTCAAATCAACATTATGAGCGTTGAAGCGTCCGATGAGGCTGTCGTAGTCTCCCACAGTCGACCGCTCATACCCGTCGGGATTGATGGACGGCAAGAGGAAAATCCTAGAATTCGGACAGAAGGCCTCAAACATAGGATTCTTCAGAGGAGAAGGGTGCTTCTCGTATGGAATTAAACGAACACGAATCCAATCAGAATACCTCGTGTTGTTGACTAGTTTTGTGATTCGCGGACTCTTCCCGTACCCTTCACATAGGAGCTGCGCCAAGACCAGAGACAATTCGCGGCCTACCACCTGGGAAACATTTCAAATAGATTGCTTAAGTCTCTATTATTGTTGAGGTCTCCCGTTCGATTCGGGTGTTCTACTCTGATCTTCGAGCGCTTTTGTTTGCCGCCCCTGGGTCCCTGATGGACCCAGTTCTCAATGGGGGCTGTAGGAATCCCCCGCTGGGAGTCCTCACCTCGTTGCCGTGAATATTTGCGACAATCTTCATCTCGGGCTCGTAAAGTTCGTGTGTACCTGGGTTGTCGGAAATTTCGAGTACCTGCGGAGGACAGATCAGCTTGTTCAGAGGCTATACTCGTTATATTTGCGCATTTGCTTCCGTAATCGTCCATTCGAGGAGCGTTCCCTCGGCCACTGACCCATAAATCCCGGTGTTCAACGCTTTTGCCGATCGATGAGAGTCGCGTGATGCTCGGGAAGCGCTCCGCCAGCCGATGCAAGAATTCAGTCAAACCGGTGTAGTTGTGATGCCAGAATTCGGGCTGCGTTTTAAAGACGAAATCGCTGACGTCGGAGTCCGGAGCCTGCGGATTTTTGCATTTGAATCTCTTTCTAGTGCATGTCTCTTGAGAACCGGAACATTAGGTGAAAGATTTCCCTGTTGAGCTCATTCATTCACCTTGCTTTCTGCCGCCTCGTCGTTGTGAGGGCTGACGCTTTCCGGTTCCAGGAGGAGGTCGACAGAGGTGGCTGCGCCCTTCCTAACAGCTACGTTTCGTTTCACATAGGGCTTATAACTGATTCAGAGCGTGAGAGTCGTTAGAATGCGACGTTTGCACCTCGTGGCCAAACTCGCTCTACAATAAATCAGTTTTTCCGTCGAATTCCCGCATAAAACGAGGGGCGCTGTAGTTTCCTCGGTTCTCGCGTCGAATGTCCCATTGAAACTCACCCCGGAGCTGCCACAGAGATTGTGTAATACCCAGGGAGGAGCAGACGCCAGAATTCCCCGTTGCTGCTCGATTTGACGTCGTGATTGATGCCTTCAATCGAGACCGTGGCTTGCTGTATCGGTGCCATGGAGTCCCGATTCCGGATCAGTCCTTTCACACCCATGTGGACCTGGGCGATTAGACCGAGAATCAGGGATTGTACCGGGGAGTATCCAGGGAGCCCCTCCAATAGCGGGATCCGCGTCAGGAAAACTTCTCAAAGCATGCGATAATGACCTGTTCCATGTATGCCAGAATACTTTGCCAGTTGTCGTTCCATTCGCGAGTCAACTGAGAAGAGTCCGGGTACTTGCAACAAGACAGTTCCAGTGTGGTTTCCATGCAGTTACTGAATGCATAGTTAAAGTCAGCCATTCCTCCTGGAGCGGGCGGGAGAAATTAGTCGGTAGCTAGGTTTGCGAAATCGCTGTAAGATTCTCGGTTTCCATCTCTAAATATATAATACGAGGTTTCCTCACCCTTCATGATGTACCATTCCGCGCCGTTTGTTATGCCGTTTTTGAAATGCGCGTTAGGACAGTTCGCCCCCTTCAACAGCAAGGGGTGATTCTTGACGTATGTGAGCGATAGATCACGGAAAAGAGCATCGTCAGGAGATCTACTTTCCTCCCTCTGGGCGGAGCTTTTGCCTGGGAAAAGGAATCAAGTTCGTTTTCTACGGCCTGAGGAGGAGCTGCGGCGCTAGCGAACGCGCGATGCACTCACCGGCTGAGCTCGAGTTGACGGAATCGTATGGGTACGAAACCACTAGTGACCCCGTATGCAAAGACGCAGAGAGCACGAAAGGATTACTGACAATCCAGCGCATTAGGGCCGTTGTTTCTGGTTGTTTTTTAGCCTGAGGAATACAATGTGATTTATTATCCACGGACCACTAGCCCTTCCTCGATCGGGGAATCCTATAGCTAGAAATCGACGCTCACCTTCCACGCTTCGGAAACGCTGTCGAATGGTCCCGGGAAATCGTTGTCTAGATCCACGCCATTCGCGTTCTCTCTACCGGTCTTTTGTGTGTCTCCGCCGCTCCCATCGCAATCGCCCTCTTTCGCGATTTCCCGACCGTCGGGGTTCGCGATGGGTAGAATATGAATCTCAGTCTGATTCAGGAGCCGCGTGACTCGGTTGTCTTTCCCGAAGTTCTGCATGAGATACTCGCTCAACATGAAGAGAAGCTGCGATGACAGAGCCTCGTTGCCATGAATACCTCCCACAAGCTTGAGAAGAGGTTTCAAAGTTGTCCGAACTCTGGTACGATCTGTCGAAAGTTTCACCACCCATAGATCCCGGTTTTCAGTTGATTTGCCTGGGGAAGGAGAGGATATGGACTTATCAACGGAGTTCGATAATGGGGTCCATAAGCAGGCTGCCACATCTTTTCATCGGATTTTTCGAGGCATCGGATCTTGATTATTGTTGAACCGAAAGCACCCAGCGGTAAAAAGTCTCCCTCGACCTTGCTGGGATCGCACTAACGGGAAGCCTATGCAGTGAGTGTGAGAGAGTGGTAGAAACAAGGGCCTCTGACTACTACGAAGAGGCGATTTTTTTCTTCCATGGATTTCCAATTGTCTCGTTCGAGTCCCCCCGACCACCCGCTGGGAATATCGACCGCTGCTGAGGCTCCGAAAATTATGCCTATGGTCGAGGAGCTCCATCCACCTTGCTGATTCTCAGAGGTGAAGATTCTACTGGAGTCAGAGCACGAGTCGAATCGACTTGAAGAGGGAGTTCCTTCAGCGAGATGGAAATGCGAAGCGAGGTTACGGTCGCGATTTAGCCGAATGAATATGCTGACATCGAGCCATCCGGTTTCCCGCTCGCGGCTTCTCGGTCCGAATTTCACGGACACAGCAGGGGATTTCCTTCCGCGATGATCAGTAGAGAAACTCCATCGGGACTCTCCAACGATTGTCCCGTCGGTCTCCTTGTTGATTCCGCTTCGTAGGTTTGGGAGAATCGAGCTATTCGCGTCAATGAGGATACTTCCCGACTAAAGTGTCGAATAAGGAATCAATGACTATCCGAACAAGTCACAATCTCACAACCAGGACACCATGGAAGAGGAATGAGCGGAACTTGGGAGCCTAGACCAACGGCTCCCAACGTTCGGAGCCGCTGCGCTTTCCCGGGGGAGCCGCGGAGAGATTTCAGGTTCAGTTCAGGCTCCGAACATTAAAGGTTCGACATTCTCAAGGGAAAGTTCCGAAAGAGATCGTCCTCACCTGCCGGCTTCGAATTTCTTCTCTCGAGCCATGAATCCAGAAACGGATCAATCGAATAGCATCGGAAGCTCATCTCTTCCTCCAAGGAAAACGCAATTCGTCGAGGGGGTGAATGGGGGTGATTCGCTTCGCCGAGATTTCCGGAAAGCTTCCCTGCTCAGGCAGGCTTCCTCTGTCCACGCCTATATCTTGTGAATTCCCGAATTGAAAACGCGAATGTCTTTTCTCGGCGGAAAAAGAGGAGGAGCAAAAAGGGAGCCGCAATGGTCTCCTGGGCTTCTGGGCAACCCGGCAGCCGTAGAGCCAGAAAGGATGGGAAGCGCTGGCCTGGACCATATGGGAAAGCTGAGAGGACCAGGGTTCCCGCACTCCTTGCTGTTTTGATCAACCAAGGAGCTTCGACTCGGGGCGAGTCGGTGATTCTCGCGAAGATTCCCCCGCGAGCCGGATCTTGAAATTTTCTGCGGCCGGAGGAGGGAATCCGTGTGATGCAACTCGGGCTCCCCAGCAATCCATGAGCTCAACCTACGATGAGGCAGCCGTCTCATCCGCCGGCAGATCGCAGGCTATCCCCCGGACCCCTCGGACCGTTTATCTTCTATAACTGACCGAGGGATCAGATTGTAGTCTTGGCGCGGGAAATGTGGACAAAGCTCGGGCTAGGTCGCGGCACGTGCTTCCATCCTCGTTTTTTCTTTGTAAGAGGTGCATTCTCGGAACTCATCACGCGGATCGTCTTGGAACCTAGCACCACGTTGGGAAACCTGGGAAACACGAGACGGAAGCGAGGGATCGACATCCGTCAGCTCAAAAAACGAATACCCAGTCTTCGGATCGAGTCTCTCTTTCGCGAGCGTTCTCCTTGGACCCCGACTAACTAAAGACTCAGTGGTCATTGGCTATTCGATTGAGGATCGAGAGGTCGGCAATCCGTACGGGGTTTGCATGTTTCCATCGCCAATCACTTGGTCACACCGAGCCGTTGGCGAAGTGTCCGACTGGGCTGTCAATCCGGGATTCTCCAAGGTGCGGATCGAATCATCCTTCGGTCAGACAAATGACGGCTCCCTTCCTGATTTGATGGCGTCGCTCGATTCGCACGACTGCCGAATAGAGGATGAATATTGTCCATATGTTTCATTTTTAATGAGCTCGAGGTGGGCATCGGGGATTTGAGATCCTGAGGGAGCGCCACGACCAGGAAGCAGACTCGTTGCGCAGCGTCCGAGAAATTATATGTTCCCTCCAGAGTATCATATCGTTCGATTCTCACGGATCCTTAATATCAATGGAAAATTGCTGCCAGCTGCAAACTCGGGTCCGTGCACCAATCGGTCTGGCGCTCTCGTTCGACGATTTCCTCGGTCGAATGATGAATGCATGGGCTGCGCTAGGCGATGAATGGACTTCGGCTGGGGCATTTCCGTCCAGCGAGTCAAGATGTGGCCTCATCCCACTCGTAGTCGTTGAATTGGAAATAATCTCTGAGTAGTTCTGGTATCCCTTGAGGTGGAACCTCCATCGGCTCCCTTCACGCTGGGAAGTCTCGCGCGATGAAATTTCGCACAGAATAAACCGTTCAGCGATTCGCCCTGATTACTTCAGAGACTTCGGATGAGCGCTTGAAATATCATTGCGCCCCGTCAACGCCTCCAGCATTTGTTCCAGAGCTTCTTAGCTTCTAGTGAGACGAGAGCGAGCAAGCTGCTCGGATTTCGGCTAAACGCGACGGATCAGAAGCCGAGAATGGTCGGGCTGCCAATCCCTAGCGACTCTTCAGCCACGGCTCCAGATTGGAGTGATGCAATCGCAGTCATCGGGGTTTCGGCCGAGCGACCAGCGGCCGAAATCGTGCGGATTCACTATGTGCCCGCTCGTTACAGGCTCTAGAGTACTTTCTATCATTCGAAATTCACGTTCCGATCACCGTGACTCGCTCTTCGAAATCTCGCTTACTGCTCTCGTTCGGCTCCAGGCCCGGAGCTCCATAAGATTCCAACGAGGATCCCCGCTTCTACTACGCTTGAGGTCTGGCCGTCAGCACGAGCTACGTCGTCGGAAGACTAGCTAGGAAGCTCATCGTTCTCGTTCCCCGCAGCGTGTTTGCCGGGCTCACTCGGAGCGCCACGCATGCAAGCAGATTAAATGACTTCCATGAAGCCGGGTCAACTCACCGATAGAGTAGAGTCTCGCGAGTCCGGCATTATTCTTGACTAAATCCGACAGTCGTTCGATCGAATCGTTGAAAGAAAGATATTTTCTGGAGAAGACGAGTTCGCCAGCTCCACTTTGGCACTCCACGACTGTCCATGGGAAAGCAATGGATAAAAAGAGCACACAAGTTAAAAGCACCATGGTGTCGAGGTGCGCATCACAATATCATCCCGGTTTTCTAGTTTCTACAAGCGGCAGTTCTCCCGGATCACTCTGTATGTGTCTGTGTGTCAACAAAAAATCGAGACTGTCTTGGTTGACAAGTGTAGCAGAGAACGGTAGCAGCTAAGGAGGACTCGGCACAACTTCGAAACCGGGACTAGCGGTTCCGCGAATCAAGTTGGATCGGGAAAATGCGAAATCTTTCCCGAACCTAGTGAGCTGGGGAAGTCTTAAGAATCGAGATCTGGTATCCAACCGTCGAAGCTTTTGAGTTGATTCCGTCGACGGACGGACTGCCCTTCTGGTGAAGCTGTACCTGTACCGTAGGAGTTCCGTTACTTTAGTGTCGTCATCATCTTCAGTGACATCAGCTGTCATGTTCGAAATTGTGCCTAACGTTCTCCGGGTTCCGAGTTGTGATCGCCGCAAAGTTGCCTGGCCGGAAATCCGTGTCTGGCAAGCGGACCCCCTTTGGCGTTGTGAGGACGCAATCGTGAGTTTCTGGTTTTGGCAGAAAGTCAGCTGGTATAGAATTCCCAGCCCTGGATTGCCTGATGTTCGGGAATACTGTGGACGGCGAGCCTCGAACAGCCTGCGCAGATGTTCTTCGCGGCGCACAAGTGTCACTGCTCAGCTGATTCGACAGAGAGCCGAAATCGCCGAGTACGGGACACATCGGACGGCAGGCATGCCTGAGAGCTTTCTGTTCCCGAATTCGATTGCTCCCTGCGATAGAGGGATCGCCCTTCCTGATTTCCGATGCCGCGAAGAAATTCCCGGTAATCCGTCCGAATTCCCGGCTACTGTGCCGATTCTTGAGCTCCGGTTTCATCTTCTTCTCCGACTCATTGCATTCTTGTAATCGAACATGGTCCCGACCGCGGCAGCTCCGTGATTCTCAGGGTCGTTGGGTAGGTAATTGGCTCGGCTGCGTTGGTGGGATGACTTCCTGTCCACAGGTGCCTCTGCTCTCGTGATCTGTTTTGCGATGCCGGCATCAATGTTCCTTTCTTACGTGATTTTCCATGTTAATTTTGAGAGTCATCTCGTGCAGGAACAGATGTAACTCCCAAGTTCGCGGAAACCTTTCCATCGGATTGCCATGGAGTCAGTTCCCCTAGGGAGCTAGAAGGTTTCCAGAAGAATTTTCATCGAGTTATGGTCACAGTCGTTGATCCCGACGAGGGACAGAGGACAGGATTGGCTCGATTAGATGACTGTTCCCAAATGAAGAACGAGAGACTTCCTCGTTCGTTCGATACCCTCGATATTCTGAGACCCTAAGAAAGTCAATTCATTGTAGGTTCTCGCTTCTTGCTGTCACATCGGGAATATGACGTCAAAAAGACACTCGGTGGCATTCCGGCAGCTGCGACTTGATACACAGGATCGCATCCCGTTAACAGATGTTCTGAGCGGCTAAATGCTTGACCCCGGGAACACACATCATGAACAAAAAACGTCGGATCAACGCGACGATGGTGTCTAGTCTGCTGAGTCCGTGGATTTCTTCAATTAAAGTCGTGCTCGGACTTCAGCCACCTGTTCTACTCTTTACCTTTTGCCTACTGGCTTTCGGGATCTGCATGTTGTCGATGTCAACAGACCTCGAGAACCGCACCCTTCCCAATCCCGACGTTGTTTTGGACTGGAACGAGTTCATGTCGCGTCTGTCTAGGCTGCATTATTGTGTGATGCCACCCACGCGGAGTGCAGCGCCCGTCGCAGCCCCTTCAAAAAATGCGTCTACTACGGGGGATCAGCCCAAAGTCCAGGTGAGTGTATCAATCGATGAAGAAGAGCCCTTTGGTGGGAGCTCCTTGGACGAATCGAACGCATTCCAACATTCACCGTTACCCTCGTTCATCGGCATGCCCAGAGGGAAAATCAGAAAATTCTGGACGCGCCCCGGCTGGAGACTCGACAGCTCCTCGCAATGAACTTCTCTAATCTCCATAGGTCGTCGATGAAGGGAAATCCTTGGCTGCTCTATTGCCAGATTTCGATCTGCATTTGGGTCGAGCGAAGAATGGGTCACCCCCACATCCGAAAGCAAACGTCACGGTGGCAGTATCCATAAGGGCGGCTTTCCACGAAGACATACTGTCCGAGCCGATGTCGTGGCACGCTGTCGCGACCGGTGATATGGTTCGTTCAGAAAATCGTTCGAGCATCGATTGATCCAGTACTCGAAACAGCTCAAGATGGTTTCCATCTTCGGAGTATCACGATCCCTCTCAGCATTCATCCGCCTTCATTCTATCCGCAGGTCGGGTGTCGCGGACCCTTGGCGAGAGAGAACTTTCAGCTGGTCATGTTACTATGGCCAGTACGCCCGGGATCTCAAGATAGAATCGATCCGCTGTCCCCCGGGATGGTGAATACCGAGGCGTGTATCATCATACAGGGTCCGACTGAAATACTGCCCAAGACGAGAGCACCTTCCCGCTGTTATCTGAATGCATTGCCTCCTCAGGTACCGTTCTTGTCGTATTCGACTGATACTAGCTCTCAGATTTATATTGGAGACTTTCTTGGAAATGACTCCGTTGCTCCTCATCAGGTGACTCGTGAGATAAAACTGCAGAGGACAGCGGCCGACGTTCAGGGTAAAAAAGGCGACATCTGCACGCTGGGCCGATGGACGTCTTTCACGTATAAACCGGACGCGGCTCTCCAAGTACTGCTGTCCCGAGCGGATCTGCTGCTCGTCAAGGAGCGGCTCCGACGTTGCGGCATATTTTTGATAGCGATCTCCATACTGATCATTCTCGGTGCTGTTTTGAGTTCCCATTCGAGTCCTCGTCGGTACATGCCCCACTTCGTCTATCGAGCTCCTCATTCCTGAATGTGGTTTATAGTTTCCTCCCGTCGCGACTATTGCGAGCTGATCTCGACACTTTTTTTCGTTAATGGTTGAGCCGAGGCCAAAAATTTTCTCCATCGGAACGAACGAGCGAGAAAGCTGACTTTGTTTTTATTATTACTCCGTCGGATGCGGAAAGAAAGTGTGAATAAAAACTCCGTCCGCAGGGTTCTGTCGAACTTTGTGTACTCAGGAACTAATTTTCCGACGGTGGTGCCGAAGGAGTCTGAGGCGTCGAAAGTCGACCGGTATGCGTCTGCGCGAGCAGACCCGGCGTGGAGCTCATCTCGGATCCGGAGCTGGAACCGACGGTGACGCAACAATTGAGAGGATCGGAGATTTTCTCTCTGAAACTCCCTCCTCCGAGGAGCAAAGAGAGTCGATCGACGCTGGAATTTTCACCACAAGACCCGTGCAGCCTGCCCACTCTGATAGCATTCGCGAACGTCGCAATTAAGCAAAGATCCAGAGTACCTCGATTCTCGCACCCAGGATATTCACCGGGATGGAGGATTTTCACAGATGGATATGTAGCTTTCAATCGAACATCAGTGACATCAGGACTCGTGATGAAAATCGGAAGAAGTGTCTGACTAATGGTGAGGAAAAGGCATGTATTTCGTCTTCTCAGCTCGAATGTTGTTCTGGTGTACTCCCAAGGAACGGTAGGATTCCCATGACGGATGAGATACGCTCGGACATTCCATGGACTCCGACACAGTATTTTAGAAAAAGGATGTCGAGAATATAGCCCGGGGGTTTCGAAGTTCGGGTTGGCCGCGAGCTTCTACGGCGCTGAAACGTGGCCCGCCAGGTCCATTACATAATTCTGGCGCCCCCGATTCAGGACCTACCTCTATCGTAAATTGGCGGAATTCCGAGTCATCCAAGCGTCTCCGGACAACGACGAGGGAGTTTCCCGATCCAGGACCTACCTCTATCGTAAATTGGCGGAATTCCGAGTTATCCAAGCATCTCACGACAACGACGAGGGAGTTTCCCGATCCAGGCTTTAAATACATAGTCATTTATTTTCGTCGAGGAGCTCATTCGACCTATACACATCTGTACACTCATATATCGTATTCACAATGGCGACGGCGATCCCGCGAAAGTTCTGTCTAATCTAAACCGGAATTGAGAAAAACTAGGACAATAGGAATGATGAAGCCAACTTTCGTCATTTCGGCAGTTATAGGAACCGATGCACCGCGGACAGCGCTTTTCTCCTCGTTGGGTAGAATATCATTGCTAGCAGGCCGCAATCGAAAAGTTTTCAAGGGTAGGCAGTTGCTCCGCTCCCCGGCCGCACAGTCGCACAGATGTGACGGCGAGCGTGATAGAGGCGAAGGAAAACACCAATCGGAGCTGCATGGCTTCCTGAGACAACTATTCATAGGTTCCGGTCTCGTGGGGAATTTCGCGCTCTGGATTATGGCAATGGACTTCGGCGAAGTTCCCTTGAATGATTGAACTGTGGACTCCCGTTGAGCACCTACCGAGTATCCGGTGCGTCCTATAGTGACTATCGAGTCCGAGTTTGCAACTCGGTACGTCGCGTAAAGGAGATCTTCAAAGGGCTCTAAACGAGTGTAGTCAGCAGAGCCTGTCATTATCACGGCTCGCTGGCCGTCGTAATCAAAGCTATAGAGTACCCTGTTGTGTATGTAATAAACGTATTTCAGATTGGGATCAACTGCCAACACCTCGATGTCCGGTAGGTCGTCAGCTGGGAGTGCGGTGAAGATTATATTCGTCGATTCGATTGATCCGTCTAGATGGCTTCTCCGAACGCGTCCGAATTCGCTGTGGAAGAGATAACCAGCCAAGGGATCGACCGCGATGCTCGAGATGTTGCCTCGGTGTTCTATGATTTTTACTGCGCGGCCAACGATGTCGATCACCGATACCGAGTCCCCCGTCAGAACATAAACGCGGTGGTTCTCCCAGTCGGCGGAAATTTTCCTGATGTCACCATTGGAAAAATCTTCGTCGTTCCCGAAATCGGCCAAGATGAGCTTGGCCCCGACAGCGATCCTGTACTCCCACACTTGCCGCCGCGTCGCGAATATCACAAGGCCATTGTCAGCGCTCAGATCTACGATTTGATCCGTACACCTGAAATCGACTCGAAATTGGCATCTGAATTGCTCGAAGTGATAGACATCCAAGATTATTGATCTCCGCCGGTAGATATCTTTCCTTTTAGGAGGGATATCGTCATTTATCATTATTCCTTCTGACTGATATGAATGGTGTCCGGAGCTCAGTAACTCACTCAAATTCTTGGGTTTGAGTCGCGCTGCGGAGTTCGAAGATGTGGATTGATGTCCCGTTGTCGATGGCCACCAGGGGCTGCTCGCCGATAGCTTGACACACATCCTCTCGAATATCCAGTCGCCGCTCGTGATTCAGCGGACATTCACACGAATAACTTCCGACCCGATTGAAGCATGCGCCGCCGCTGCACGGATTGTGCTCTTCACATTCGTCATAGTCGGCGCAGAGGAGCAGTTTCCTGAACGTTTCGGACTCATTGTAAACAGCGTTTGCGGTGAACAAGCGCGGATCTCTAAGGCTAGCTCCGTAGCCTTTTGGACAAGCTACACATTCGAAGCCATTAGCGCGATCGACGCACGCGCCTTTCCCAGCGCAGACATCCACCTCTGGATTTTCGGTGCACTCGTCTATATCTTCACACTGGGAGTTCCTGAAGCGCTGACCTGGAGCGCAATTGACACACACTGACGTCGCGGAGCGACGATCTTTCTGGCATTTGACGCCTCGAGGGCAATCTCTGTTCCTCACACAGGCACAGTTCGCCTCATCCCAATTGTCGCTGCAGTCTTGTTCACCATTACAAATCAGACGGCGGTTCAAGCATCTGAAAGTCGTTTCGTTGGCACACTGGAAGAAGTTTTCGGCTCCTCCGATGCAGTATTTGGGCTGGGCGCTTTGACCTCGAGCTAGAGCGAAGCAGAGGGCGAGCAGCAGATACTTCATGGCTTACATTGATCACCTGAAGTTCAATCCCTCATGATCAAACATGAGGAAACGTAAGGGTCTGGAAGGAATTCGAAGGTAGGAGGAGGAAGAACAGCAGCGAACCCTCACCTTTGAAGTCTAAGTCTCCGAGCACCTGCCTCTCTCCGAGCCTAGAAAGGAGGAAAATGCTGTCAGATGGACTAGCGATGCAATCGGATGCCGGGGCAGAAAGAATTCGAAGTCTAAATCTAGAAATCTCTGTCGGGCCCCATGACCCTGAGATCCGAAGGGAAGCGGTACCCTCGAATCTTTTCACCGGAGTATCAATCCCCCGGATGAGCGAAGAAAAAGCATCGAGGAGCTTGGCGTTTCAGGCACTGGATACCCGCAGGATAGGCAGCAAGAGGCGCAAAAAACTGGCGAACCGCATTCGAGTCTCGCGGTGCTTGGTGGAAGCTGGTAGTGGAATGTGAGACGATCGAAGCGATCTGTATTATTCGAGGAATCCTCTCGATCGTCCATGAACTCTACGGGACCTGACAATATGTTCAGCGGAGACCCGCCCCGGCACAACGCAGAATCGCTCGTCGGGACTCATGACCACGGGAGAAAACGCGGTCGGGGTAGACAAAATGCCAACCGAGAATCATATTCCAAATAGAAAAAAAATGTCAGTGGAAATGCGTTCTCAGGGGCGTTGAGCGTTATGAATGAAAAGCCTTGCCCTAGTCATGAGTAATGAGTCGAGCAAATGTCGGACTGAGCGGAGGACGCTCGGCTGAACGTCATAGGAACAGCCACGTTAAGCCAACGATTCACGACTTGATTCACTGGAGAGGTCCGTTCGCTCGGTCAAGTGTTCCTGTCAACGAGCGCCGTCAAAAGAATTCTCAACGAGTCGAAAAAAGCGTATCTATGGAGGAGCGGGCTGCCGCGTCGATAGGTGGTACGGCTGGCTCGCTCGGTCACCAGATTCAAGTTCAGATCGTTTCCTGCTCCGGACAATAATGAATTCGCCATTGAACGTCAATAGTGAGACTACGTGGACACGTAATGGCACTCGACGAAGTGACTTTTGCCTAATGAGCCGATTTCCTCATCAAGACGAGCCCTCTTCAACTAGCCGGTAATCACGAACGCAGGAGACCGGGGCGTCCACTTGCCGTCACGGTCACAAAGCACCACCAGGATCCCGAGCACTCTCGACAGTAAGTCGTCAAATAGAGACAGTATGTTCCATCTAAGCTTTTCTCGTCACACTTATTCGAGCCTCGAAAGTCCATCGCTCCGTGGATGCGCATACAATAAAGAACATAAGTTGAATATCCGTGTTACGGAGCTTATCATAATGAGAATTTATCGATCTTACAACGCGCGAGACTAAGCTCGCTTCAGAAATTTGCCGATCGAGTCAGTCTCATGTTCATCCGCCCCTAGGCAATGAATCTCGTTGATCAGGCCGGTGCGGTGCCACTTTAGGCTCGATTAACGCTCAGGGAGCGAGAAATTAGAGCTGGGGACCGATTGACGTAATCGGGTTCCTCCGCGGCGGGATCGGCAACGCTTGTCAAGAGAAAAGACGATGTTACAATCGTCTTTCTTGTGGCGCAGAGACCTATGAGAATTAGGTCTGATGTATTCGAGAGGAGCGACTATCTATTCACCGGGAGATCCTCGGATCGGAAATATATCGATCAGCAGATTCTAAACATTTTCCGGATTGTAGGAATTTCGAGAGGTTCATTCGGTACCGGCTGCCGCCGGAGGATCCAAGTTCCCGCCCGGGTCCCTCCCGGCACAATGATGCAGTTCTCGATCTCGATCTAAACTCGGAAGCTCAAATGAGCGTGGTCGATTCCGAGTTCCGAGGATGCCGGTATACACTCAATACAGAGATACAGACAAACGAAAAATGCATCCGGCTCAGTTGAACCACTCCGAAAGTCTCCTCGCGGGCAAACGTTTTACAGATGTAGTTATGCCACATATCCAGCAACAGACATGCGCCAACAGTTGCGCGCTTATCTGTGACAATGATAAGCGCCGCTTGAGATTCGTCGTGTCCATACAGCGCCCCCCCCTTTCCAACCGCTGAAAATTTGTGCCTTTGAAAGGGCTCTAGTCAACGTGCTAACGAACTTTTGTATCTCCCACTCGGTGTGCGTATGTAGTCATTCAGATGTGGAGCCTTCAGTCAGAATAGAGAACCATTGATCGCGATTCCACTATCATAATGATCGCAAATCGGCAGACTCGGCCTTGAAACTCCCGATTACGATTGCTTGTGAGCCCGAAACTTGAAAGCCCACACGAGAATACGGCCAAGGGCCTGACGAATGACTTCAGGCATCGCGCCAAACCTCATTCTGAAAGCCTCAAGCTCGATAATCATCCCAAGACGAAGCTCTGCTCTGAGCACTGGGAACAATATCGACGGAGTGACTTATGCTCTCAGAGACATCCTGTGCATCACTTTCATGACTTTCAGCTTGTCTTGGTCGAGCAGAGGGTAAGAATTGTCTTCATTTTTTGCTCTCAAACAGCTCACAACATCCCGTTCACTCTGGTAACAATGCCATCGTGTAATCGCTAACGGAAGAAGGCTCGTCGATGACCGTGCCCGTGTCGAGGAGGAGAGCATAACGAACGAACGAAAAATTAGTTTTTCGAGAATTGCTTCTTTTTTTTCGTTTGTTCTAGCATCGATAACGCGGAAGCGAGATCCCCGTTCGTGACATGGTCCGCCGTAGAGTGGTCCGCCCCAAAACAGATATGCAAGGAGCTCATCAAAAGCTCAGAAGTTCAAATTCTCCTCTGAATGCTCCGTTCAGCTCCGCGTATGACTCCGCCTCGATGAGCCGCGAAGATCGAGAGCTTGGTCCGCGTGAAGATAAATGTGACTCGGGAAGACGTCTTAAGTCAGAGGAAGAAGAAACATCATTCACCGCATTGTAAATAACGCTTACTTCAACTGTGAGGACCATGACTCTGCGACAGACAATGAGCGAGCTCTGCTGTCGAACGAACTTGGGATATGAATGTATGTTGTCTCCGTGCGTTCAAGTGCACCAGAGCTGGAAGCGAATGGATGGCTGTATTTTGAAGATCGCTGGAGACATAACATCTGACAAGTTAGTCTTGACGCGACAGCCCGTCTTGACATCAGAACCGTCACATCGCCGGACGGCTGAGCCGTCCACCATCACGGGACTTTCCCATGCGAAAATCTTCATTTGGAGATGAATTTGGTCCGTCCATCCGCCGATTGGAGCTCATTGGCCGACGAAGAACCGGAAGATGATATAAAAGTCCGGACTTCGAAATATGAGCCTTAGGAGGATTGATACCGATCGCTGTGAAGGCCGAGAAGGTTTCTCGTGTGGGGGAGCGGCACTGCTCGGAACGGATAGCGGTAGTTCCGAGTCCTCTCAAGGCTTATTGTTCTCGACCCAAGAGCGATGATCACATTCGTCTCCTCCTCTGACGCTCTCAGATGCTGTTTTCGCCGATAAATCGTGCATGCTAAATACGTATGTAGCATCCACACATGACAAGATGTCGTAGATCGTTCCGTGAAAGAGAACGAGGATCTACGATGATCCCAGATGGCATCGGCCGGTATAAAGTCGACAGGCATCACAAAGGATAAGAATTTTACGAGAAAGTTTCATTCTGCGAGAAATCGACTGCTGACTCGTGGATGTATTCGATGCGGTTTCTGGACCGACCGTCCGCCCGTCCGTCCGCCAGTCTGACGCATCAACTAGCTGCCCGAGTGGATAAGTCGTCGTCGGCGGCGGCGCCCACGGCGAGAAAGACGCGCAGATTTATTGTGAGACAAAACGGCCTCCTCTAGTTGGTCCAGAAGGCTCGAGAGGCCGAACTCGGAGAATTGACTATTTCCGACTCCCGCGAGCAAGGGAGTCGAGCCAGCTACACGTCTCGAATACGGGAAACACTGTCAGTTAACGGAATGAATCGGGTCGGAGCACTTTCTCGACACTATCGACGATTCACCGAGCTCACTCACTCTTCCCCGCGCGCGAGCAGGAAGATTCCCCGAGTACTCGCGACGTCGCCGTCGCTCCAAAGATCGAAAGTCAGACGCTTCGCGAGAATTCGGGAGGCCAGCCCTGTAGCAGAACCAACGGCACCCGACAACATTGTTCGACCGATAGCCTAAGTACCTTCTTTATCAGACCGTTTAGGTGCGCTAGTTGTTTTCGGGCATGCATCGACATGTCTCCAAAGCTCACCAACGCGCGAATTTCCTTGAGAAGGCGTCAGCCGTAAAAGAAACGAGACATTGCAAGACGAGCTCACGGCAGCAGCTCTGACGAGATAATCCTAAAGCTCAAGACTCGAGAACGGCGCTGCTAGTGGGACTTTGGAGCCTTCTATAAATTTAATCACTCGCTCGGTAGCGATGCCATATTGTTTTACCTACTTTGGATTCGAGTTCCCCGTACCAAAAAGCAAAGCCTAAACACGGGGAGCTATGTGCGATTTTCACCTGGCAGGCGGGCTTGTTTCGCACCTTCGCACATCCGGAAGCCCGTTCCCCGGACAGGCGCGGCATTCCTCCGCAATGACGAACATCTGCCTAGTCTGTACCCATTGCAGACATCTTTGTTCGGAATCATGACCGTTCCGAAAAGAGTGTGCTCATAAAAAAGGGATGAGGACTCTTCTAACTTCGTTCGGTCAGTGCGCGTGACCTGGAACAATACCGTAAACGGCATCGAAGATCGGGCAAGGGACTTGGAAAAGGCCAAAACAATCCACAACGATCCCAGGGTCTTCAGAAGATGGCTGAAGATGGTTCGGATCAGAGTCGTGATCCGTGCTTCCTTCAGCCTGATTAGGTCGGATGCTCTCAAACCGGCAACAATAATTTCGACCGATTGATCGAACTCGTTCTTTCATGGGAGGTTTTCTCTTACATCGTCGAATTGATCGCAGAGTCGATGATAAGTGCGTATGTTCACTTCAAGGAGAATGACTGTCGTACGACGTACGATATTCTCCAGCTTTGGGGAGCGGTCCCGATGAAGACGAAGTCAGGCTTCGACCGACCTGCACCGCCGCGCCGCCCAGCCTCCGTCATCATCACAAGCGGTCATTAGAAGAAAAAATCACGCCCTTTCAAGTATCTCACGCCATTTATATTCCCGTACCGTCTCAACCATATTGACTGTTTCCCCTGGTGCCGAGTGACATCTGCGGGATGATGAATCTCTCTTTTCTTCTAGCTGCACGTAACAGGAACATCCAATGAAAATTGATTGAACTATCCGAAACATCTAGTATCCGTCCGAAAAGCACTTTCCCGACCACTCCGGACTTCTAGGGTGTTCAGTCATCTCGAGGCGATCCGAGCGGCGGCCATCCTTACTTTGAATGGACGCTCCATCACCGGAAGGGCGAACAAGAGAACGACCTTGCGTGCGGACCAATCCATAGTATTATCATCTAAACGTGATGATCATACCAAGGACCTAGAGCCAATCAGCGGAACTTGAGCGATGAATGTTCGCGAGCTCATCCGTCAGTCGGACCAGGCGCGCTATACGTGCGTGGTGCCGAAAACTCGGGATAAGAAAGAGTGTTCATCCCGCGAACCCACATGAAGCCGGTTCACCCGCCAGGTGGAGGATATGACCAGCTCGGAGTCCTCGTCACAGCGAAACTCGATGCATGATCTCTGTCGAAAGCAGAAGTCGATTACAAAACGAGATGTGTGGAGCCGTCAGCGCAACTGTTGAAGTCCGTAATGACGGCCATTCGCTGTCAGCTGCCATCAGGCTCACTGTTCTAGCCTTCGCTGCGCCGCCGCCTCGAGTGAGACGAGGAGAGCCAGCCTCTCGGTGAGCACCTGAGTCTCGTACCGTCGTTCTTCTGAACAATTAGCCCCAAGCAGCACCATGAGAGCCCCCTGTTTCGGATGGCCCCGCAGATGAGTCCAAATGATGCGACAATCCTCAATAAGGTGCAGCCGACCTGCGGATGTGGAGACTTTCTGGAAGAATACCGGGAAATCGGGACGGGAACTCGGGGAAAACGAAGCGATCCCAAATTCCTTCGCGGGAGGATCGAATACCGAGAAAAACCCAGAGTCGTATCTCTTGACCTAGATTTCAGAACGAGGGTATACCCTCGGCTCCGAGGATCGAGCTCGAGATATTCAACCTGATGCTTGCAGAGCGCATCGCGTCGCTGGTCCGATAGAGCGCTCGGGATGACGAATTCGGGGTGGGCCATGGTTTCGAGCCGATAGACAGAACTGCGTGGATTGTAGATTGGATCACGACGGAGCAGCTCTTGTGACGAAACGCGGGAGCTTCTGTCATTGAATCTTTTTGGACCATTCACCGATGGGCAGCACAATTTAGTCGTTTACACTCGACAAGGCAAGGAACTCAGACTAGACAAAGCGCTCGTCCGAACAGCGATGACAACTCGGCTCGAGAAGAAGGGACCGAGCTCAACGTCGACGCTGCCACCTCTATGACGGGGGAGAAATAGAACGGCAAACCGCGGAAACGGAACCGAGCTTCTTCTACGGGGTCAGCTGTGACCAGCCATAAGATCCAGAGGACTCGCTGTGGGAATTGCTCCTAGGATTCGCTCAAGAGATCGTGTGCTCGGAAACGCAGCCGCAGTAAGCAGTATGAGTCGAAGTTCAAACCTTAACTCATACACATAGCTATTTAAATAGGATTCGGGAGCGCTGCGCGTTGAACTCGAGAATCGTCGGCTCACTCAGCCTCATGCATCGCGGCCATCCATCCTTACGATCAGGGCCCTTTTCTGGGTCTGTTTCCAGCCCAAAGCAGAAGCATGATTCAGCAGGTGTTGATGCGACCTCCTCCGAAGCTCACTCTGTGTAGAAGGACGTCCTCAAGTTGTTCTTTCCTGCCCAAGCATCCCGCCCAGTCACGTTGGTAGGCTCTGTCTCTCCGCCGACCACAAACAATTTTGAGCATAATTGAAATTAAGCTAAAACTCACTGAAAATTCGTGGGGATGAAATTGAACTTGGGCCATGACCCTCAGATTCTCTGACTCAGGGGTATCAGCACGACCCCTTCACATCCACCTTCATGTCTTTCTGTACCATTTCTGATCACTGATCACCCACCGCGCCGAGAGGAATGGACCTCACTTTTTCGATCACATGATTCGCGATTTCTGTCGTGGAACACCGAAGTCGAGATCTTTTTTTTTCGCCCATGAGCTCTTGAAGTTACTCAACTGGCTCAGTTACCTACTTTTAGGAGAGTCCGCGAGAAGAATCCCGTCCGGGAATTCCCCAAGGCAGCTGTGGCTTTGAAGGCAGCGATCCTTTCAAACTGGGAACCCGAAGATCTCTGGCCGATTCCCGCCTCTCGAGCGTCATTGAAAAGACGACAGATAAGCGGTGTTGAATGTCCTCGAACTCTCGAGCATTTAGATGATGTACGGATGATCACAAATATGAAGATACTCAGGGTGAGACGACGCTCATCTTTTGGGGCATGTATAGATTTATGTACGTGGTCAAGGATTCAGTCGCGGGGAATCAGCGCAGACAACACCATTCGTCCGCTACAACGAAACCTTTCGGTTTTGGAGCTTTCTCCCAGCACAAATCCACCGTGCTGCAACGTAATTGATCCTCTGGGTTTCATTGAATACAGCTTTCACCCGGATTCGGAATACGATATCGTTCAGAAAGGCCCGTCGGCAATATCCGAGTGACTCGGGGAGAAGCCACCCGACCGAAGATCACAGAGGCTTCCTCCACCAGAATAACGACGAATTCGACGCCCCGCGGTCGGTCGCAGTCCACGGTTTACTCAAAAGCAACCACGACACGACGATGCGTCCGTCAAGCGCTCGATATCCGTGCTATGACAAGCAGCCGGCTCACGGCTCTCCCAGTATTAAACAATCTCCCTTGAAGCCGCGATGATGCTTTCATTCGCACCGATTGTAAACCATAGACCGCGACCGATCCAATCGCCTCGTCGTCAATGATTTCTCCCCGAGCCCGAACGTACGGACGCTCGAACGAACGATCGAAACAACGAATGGCATGACACCATTCCGACGGACGTCAAGTACCCAGCTTTGCACCGATGAAGAAGAATCCACTCGATCCGGTCCTCGAGTGAAGTTCATGTAATGCGGTTGACGTTCGGTCCGGAGGTCGTCTCGGTTCCGCCTTCTACGGCGCAGACCATCATCGGGGTCGATTTTTCCGACTATGGGGTCTAGACTTCCATTGGACTTCCTCTGCGGCTTCGAGCGGACACCGGAGAAAATCATTGAGGACGAAATCGGCCAGCTTCTATGCACTGATCGAAGAACATGATTGAGATAGTTACCCGGCGACACCGACATGGGCACACGCCTCGGTCATAAGGGGCCGACAAATCCACATCCGGGAATAGTTGCAAGGACCTGGGCTGGACGGTTCGTTCTGCTCAATATGGTCTGGAACAGCCAACGAAGGTATGCTGGGCGTCCGAGAGCGTAAGAGCGCGCTGCTATCAAGCTCATCCGAGCTCGACTCCCCACCACGCAATCGGGTACTTTGTCGGCTCTGATTTCCCATCTGTTCATGATGATGATGGTGGTGCATCGGGAGGAAGCAACTTCATCTCGCGTGAGTGAGTAAACGCCCGCAGAGGCTTCTTGTCCGCTACGATCATCATAGCCGTTTCCATCATCAACATCGCCTCAGGATACATAAATCATCGAGCGTGTATATTTCAGTACCATATATCGAATCCGAGTGGGCTAAATTTCATCTCTCGCATCGTGAAGAAGCTCAATGGGCGACGAAAGCCTACGTGGTGACTCGCGAAGGGCGCTCGGTCGACACACAGCAGAGAGTTACGTGATTGACGGGAATCTCGGTTGAGGTGCGAGAAGCTTAGTCACTCCCGACCTCAAGCGAAATCTTGGGTACAAGGGGCGCAGTCCTTCCGAGATGCGCGAGGTATGCCTCGATCTGGCTCACGTCGATGACTATTTCTACGACGGGGATACGAGTCTTATTCAATGAGGCGAAAAACGCCAAATATAGCGGCTACGAGACGGGTGTTGGTTTACACAAAGACGTCAGTCACCAAAAGATGCGGCCACAAATAGGCGGCAGCTAGCTCGGCGAGTCCGGCATAACGGCCGAAAAGAGCCCATTCCGAGAGGATTTTTTTTCTGGTCACTTTGGCACCCTCTCCGAAGCTAATCAATCTTTACCAGGCAGGCAATCAATCAACGCGAAATTAAGATGGTTCAACCTGTCTCGGAGTCGAAATTGATCAATCGTGGGCGGTCCCCAACCTTGTTCCGCGGTCAGATTCCCGTTGGGATCAATTCTCCGTCTTTTACGAGATCAGAGCCAACGGCTGCCGGGATCCGTTGGAAACGCTCCGTGATTATCTTGTCCGCTCCGCCTGTCATGGATCCAATAAGGCTAAGTCGACGGTGTATTCTGTCACCGTCAGACATCGATTCATACACGTGGTTTCCTCCCCAACCCCGGACCGATCGCGGGAACAGCCCCTCAAGACGAGAGAATGCTTCGGTGAAATGAAAAGTGAAAAAAAATTACGCGTGGCTTCAGACCGTCATAAAATCTGCGAGTTTTCGGTTCTCATGATCAGGTACATGGAAAGTCATTACCGAACTTTAATATGAGACGTCTAAGACGTCTGAAATATTGTCGACCTCTCCGCGAGGGGTAGCACCGAACGGCAGCAAAGCGATAGAGCTAACGAATCCTCTGGATAATCGCCGGAGCACTTTTTACCTGAAGGCCAAGAAAGTGGTCGATGTTTTGACAAGGCGTCACGGAATCCGTCTACCGTCACGGCTGTCGTTCCTGTTCGTCTTGATGCAACTCGAGCTTTGTTCAGCCTGAGTGAGAGTAGGTCGGTGCTTCCACAAAGATGCGAATCACGATCGAGTGAGTACGAGTGCACATTAGGCATCAAGTGCGGTGCTACCAACTGGCCGGACGCTATGAGCCGACGGCTACCGGTCGGATATCGGATCCAGACTGGTTTAAGGCCGGGCGGGCTTGTTAGCTCGCTCGTTCGTCTGCCGTCCTGACTCACTGCTCACCGTTCACTGACAGCCGACTCATTCACCCGCGCGGAGAACTGACGAGAGACTACAGCCGCCAGGGGGCGCCACTTTTCACGGGACTGTCTCTCACGACAGTTTCCGTAATTCCGTTCAGATTGAGATGTGGAATGGCTCAAGAGCCGTCGGGGTGGCGAACTCATCGCAGATCTCGCTCAAGGACACACCGAATCTACTCAGGACGTGAGAAGTCGGAGCTCTCCGTCAGACCCTGGACACACATAAAGATATCTCATTTATCTGACCGCCTTGATCTTCGCACCGAAGGTTTCCCGTTCGCGAGGCCGCAGAACGATTGAGTACCCAATTTACGTCGGCCACCCCCCTTCCTCCCCCCAATCCAATGGGTGGGGTGCGGGGAACGAGCCGTACGAAATTCGCATCCCTAGACGTTCGATCAATTTTCCACTTAGAACGAATTTCTTCGCCTGGTTACTGTAAGCGTAACCATTTGAGAATAAGATGTCTCATGCTACATTTGACATCTGGGACTTCGTTCTTTCGGTTGGACACGTCCCTCCCGTCAACGGAACGTGCGGATATCTCCACTGGCGAGCTCAACGGGAATCTCAGGCGATTCATGATGCTTCCCATCAGCCAAGAAGTCGAATAAGTTGTTTTCATTTTCCGTCGACGTGAGCTGACAGCCACAGGAGAAGATATCACTGAAACCATACACGCAGGGATTTGGACCTCGGCCCGGCGAGTCGGCTGTCACGATGCTGTCATCGAACTAGTCCTCAGAATTTTCGAGACATCGATTGATATGACAACGACGGTTCGGCATCGAGGCTGTCGACGACATCGTCTCGATAAATGTCCTTCCGATGACACACCGAGCTTCTGTTGGAGCGGCCGCAAGAAGAGACTTCTCTGCTTGAAGAACGGATCGGGACAAGACGTAAGCTCAACCGTCGTGTTTTTGAGAGCCGCGTGATTCGTCTGATGATACTTCGGAAGTACATAGTTCCGCTCAGCTCGCGCACGCCGATCCGGGACATCATGACATTCTGATAATTGAGATGAAATCAGAAGAATGTCATCAGCATTGCCTCCGGTACGCCACCAATTGATGGAATCGTTTCGAGCCCTCAACTCAATTCACCGACGATCGAATCGATCAATCGACCAAAGTAGGCCCTTTGGGAGTAGCAGAAGTCTCAAGAGCGCGGCTTCAGATTATAATGGAGCTGCTCCACTCCGAGCCGCAATAAGAAATTCAGGACGATCAAGTTGTCGCGGACGTTCTGAAAGTGCACATCTCTTTTTCTTTACGAGACGCATCGTGGTGCCTGCGAACAGGCTTCTTGGAAATGATGGTTCCTTATCACGAAACTTCTTCTTCATTTAGTCCACGGCTCGTCACCCGAATATCCTTTGTTTCACCGAGGAGTTTGTGGGAACGATGATCTACTATAACAGTTATCCCATAGACGATGAAGCAAGTGCTATGTCGAAATTCCTGAAGTGGCCCTGCTCGTCCGTTGATCCATAGGAAATCGACACGGTCCTTATCAGAATTTCGGGCGGGATCGAATGAGGATCTAGATCAGAAATGTTCAGGAGCAGGCGCTCGAATCTCTCGTCACGGGCGCCGGTCCGGGTCCCCTGCCCGACGTCGTCTAGTTTTGGCGCCACCATTCGGGAACTTTGTCGTGCATTCAACGTCGCGGGCGACAGATGGCGAGTTCAACGGTTCCATGTCATCCCTGAGCACAGATCTCGCGCGACGAAAAACTGAGGTATTTTCCCTCTGGACGCTTTAAACGGATCGGCTTCAAGAGGGGGCTGAAGATGCACCCATCCAGCCACGTTTTCCAGCAGGATTTGGGATTTGAGTACGGTCAGGATTCGATCGGAGGAATCCCAGACGGAACTACAACTTCCGCCACGATGAACTCGATCGGAAAAACGGAAATCTCGTTCTTTTTATCAAATAAGTCCTTCCGCGGCAATCAGATTCCTAATTGACTCGAGGAAAACCTCGGATATTCAGAAAGGAGAAATCGCAACTCACCGGATCGGCGAGCTCAGCAGCAAACGCGAAGTCTTCGTCGGTGAACCGGCAGACGACCGTGAGCCGCAAAGATTTCCTCTTTCCGAGGCTCAGAGCCTTGTGAGGAATTCGGACTCCGGTCGGTGAGGGTGGCGCCGTATAGTCTGCACTCACCCAAACCCCTCATTCGTTCGAACGCAGATGTAGTAACTCCACCACAGCGACCAGAATGAGCATGCGTCCGCCCGAGAGGAAGCCGTTGAAGCTCTCGTCGCTCGAGCACAAAGTATACACATCCGGCGGTATCGACCTTCGGCGCTTGTCGGCGCCATTTTCGGGAGGTAAATTTCCACCTTTATCACTCCGGAGTTCGGACCGGAGTTTTGTGCACGTGTGTCATCCTGCACCGAGTTCATGTCATGGATAACTATCGGGCTCTCAAAGGTGGGGTGATATCGATAGGAGCCACGAATGTCCTTAGGACGCTTCCGAATGTTATGTGCTCCCTTGATCTCCGATCATTCGGCTCTCCATCCTATATTTGGATTCGATATCCCAGATCGGGATGAAGCTTGACCTTCTCATGGAATCACTCAGGTAATGTGATCGGATGCGGGACATTCGATAATCCGTCAGCTCTTCATGAATCGGTAGAACGGAAAGACAGTCTCGAGTATTCGCACAGATGGAGCCCCTTGCTCGCAGATAGAATGGGCAACTCATATTCATCAATGGCAATTAATGCCAATGAGCGCCATCCTGTGGCCCCGAAGGGTTAGATGGAGGCACCGCGCAGCGAAAACCGTCAGGAGCCGGTTCGAATTTTCCCGTTGATTCCCGCACGCGGAGAAATCGACCCTTTCGGAGGCTGGCCGCGATGGCTGCCGTTTCCGTTTGCGAATTCCCGGTTGAATTTCGCTCCTAGCCAGAGCTTTCCATATCTGGCGCGGGCGAACTGGCTCCCAGTCAGCCATGGACATGCACGCGTTCTGATCCGATCCTAGATGTTCTCCTATCATACAAAGCGAAACATCTCATCCGGGAGAATGACGGATTCCGTAGGAGACAAGACACCGATGTTACGTCATCATAGAAAGATTCCGTGGAACTTGTACACTTAGCACGCCGATGTTGCCCCAACAGCTCAACTGGGCTCATTCGTACGATAAATGTCTCCCCGATCAGACTAGCGTCAAGCACAGCAGGACTCGGTGTCGTCCGCGTGCTTTCGCTCGTACGTCGCGTTCGACTTCGAAAGGATCGGACATAAGTTCCAAACAAGCGATATGCGTCACCCTCGAGCTCCCGCTTCCACGATAGATCCACAGGTTCCGCAAAAGCGGGTCCGCATCGATGTCCCTCGGATAGACGCAGCATCGCTGTGATGTGACCGTGTTCACCAATGCAAAATTGCGGGCGCGTATTGGGAAGAACATCAATGTTCCGCCCTGGAAGTGGAAGAAGATATCTGATCCATCGAAATAGAAGTACCCTGATCGACTTATCATACAAGAGGCTCGATGTCACTCGTCAGTCAAATCGGGTTTGACGGCAATAATAGTTGATTCTAATAACAGCGAACATATGGTTTCCGGAAAGCATTCCTTCTAAGAGTCGATTCATGGCACCGAGTTCCTGGAATGGCGCCGTCGTCCTGCCGTGCACGTCGCTCACGTGGGCGACACGTTGCGATGCTGGACATCATCGTTGATTCACTTGTTTAGCATTTTTCTGAGCTGAAAAAAAGAGCTCCTCAGTCAAGATTCCGCTCCGATGAACGTGGCGGAGAATCCCGACCATGGTCCCGATGTGAATGTTGTCCAAGCGGATTTCGGCGTCACCGTCGCGGAAGGTGTTCTCGGGGCTTCCGGAGAGCCGTGGGGCTGTGACGCTTCGCCACGAGTATTTCGCTCCGAACTCTGGCCCACTGAGCCTGCGGATCGACCTGGCACCCGCGCGGAGTCGTTGCAGCGCAGGAGAAGCAAGTTACAAAGTTGAACTTCTCTGACGGAGCGATTTTTCCTCGGCCGGCTCTGACTGGACCGAAAGTTTCCTCCACGAGCATTGAGTCGCGTCCCCAAGGTCTTGTAAACTCTGTATTGGGTACTCTGTAGGCACGACAGGCTCTCTGTTCGGTTTGCCATCATCAGTGGGGCCCCAGATGGTTCTTCGACAGAGTACGATTTCGAAAGCCTGCGGAGGGACTCAGGGCAAAGCACGAGGACACATTCCATGCTCAGCTCGAGAAGCGAGTCGACCGACTTAAGCTGGATTTTTGCGAGGAGCCAGAAGTTACAAGGATGAAAGATCGTGGAACTCCGTCAGAGAGACAGATTAAGGGGCTCCTATGCAAACGAGGAACTCGCGAGCTCGGGAGATCGTTCGAAAATATTCGAATGTTGAGGATGAGCTCTCGAAGAGTCTATACAGGCAATCGAATCATTCAGCTCGTCGCGAGCCAGGTGAAAGTCTTCCAGTCAAAACAATTCGGTATTTATTTTCGGAGCGCGCACTGGAATAAACATTCCGGCGGCCATGGATTACACCTTACATCCGAATCGTTTCCTCGACAGGAGATGGTTCCCCGGCGCTCAATTGTTCCCGCCTGCGCTGGAGAGTACCTTCGAGGAAAGTCGTCGCCGAAAATGTCAAGAGTTTGTGTACCAATTTCCACTGATAGTCGTTGTTGTTGACGCAGAGCCCAGCGGCGACCGGTCGGCCACCCAAGAGGAACGAACCAATCGACGCCTAACGTTGGCGTACAGCGCCTCCTGCCGGCGGAATGAGGAGCTTCTCCGCGCGATTCTCTTTTCGTTAGTAGCCTCATCCTATGTGTGAAAAGCGGCCGGTACAAAGGAGAAGCAAGGATTTCCCGTACAAGACCGACTCTCATTCTCCGATCCTCGATTCCGCTCGAACAGAACTCAGCAAGTAAGTGCTCAAATTATCGGCTAGGGGAGCAGAAGTTCCCATGCAATCCGTGGGCTGAGGCTGCGTATACATATGCCGCCGACTTGAACGGGCGCAATCTTTGACATTCGGCGAGTGGATTCGCGCCGAGCGGAGAGGATGAGAACCGGGCCTACGTAGGCATCAGTAGGAATGTCAGTCTTAGAGTCTCCGTTTTTCCGGAGGGGACTGGGATCCAGCTCTGGAATGGGTCGCCGGGACGCGAAACACATCCCTCAATTCTCATCGGTCAAGCAGAGTGAGTTGGATCGCAGACTGCGATTATATCCCGAGGGATCGGTTGGAGGTCTCCAGCTCCATCCGGGAAGAAAGCCGTCCTGTCGGTCTGGAGCCGGGAGCCGGTGCCCTATGTGACCGAGATGGTTCGAACCATGAAATCCTCTATCGATCGAGAGTCACTGGGCGGTCGGGAGTTCCGCTGCAGAGAGTCTGCGAGGACTGTTTCTTTTTTCTGTGCTACAACAGAAACGGTAGTTCTCCTTCGGCGCGTGCGCTCATGAAACGCTTTCACGGTAGATGACTCAAATGATCTTCTCCGGAGCTTCTTGAGGAGCTTCGCTACTTCACGCAGAGCTATTAAAAGTAACTTGGGCCTAAATAGAGCCGGCGGATGTTGTTCGAAGCGCCAATTGATCCGTGTATCGATTCGCTGAGACTGCGATGAGAAAATGCGTCTTTTCACTCCGTGAAGCTCGGACGATCGTCGTATGCTCATTATTATGAAGTGGTCGTTAGGAAAAGCTCTACATTCAGAAGAATTGCCATGAGGGTATCTAAGGGTGCTCTTTCGCGCTTGTGCGCCTCGTGAAGTGGAGGAGAAAACAAAACCTCCTCGGGACTCTCATTCACGCGTGTCCTCCTCTGCGTCGTGAACGCGTTCACAAACCTGGAGGAAGCTCTCCTCGAGTGCCCTTCCGAAGCTCTGTAGGAGCGAGCGCAGGTGCTTCTCCTAGTTTTTGGTGTTCGTTCTTTCCAATTCGTGCATAGAATCTCAGCAGATCGATGCGATAATTTTTCTCGCGATCGATGCCTCCGGATCGTGTGATCCGCTATGGAACACTGTTTCCGACCTCGCCGCTGACAGCGAGTAGCGTCTTTCATGAACTCAAGCATGTCAAATATCATTGAAGTGGGAAGCGATCTGGGGAGATTGATTCGAATCGATCACTACTTCGATTAGAAGATCGCCGGCACAGAGCACTGCTTGAGTGGACGAGAATTCTCGCGATCCGAAGATATCACAAAATTCGATAAGTAAAATCGATTTCTGATTTTTATTGACTCGGTCGCTGCCTCTGCGGCGCCTCCCCGATGTTCTGAGAATGCTGAACCACTCTTTTTCTCATCGTTCGATCGTGCAATGAGGACCAAAGTCCCGGGTATCTCTGGATTCTCGCGTGTGCATACACCGTGAATTCATGAGGGGAGATTCATCTCTCATTCGGACGACGGCGCGGCATGGGCGATGTTCAACTCTAAGGAAGGTCGTGGATGTGCCACCAGACCAGAGTTGTCATCAATTGGTTCAGACAAGCCGACGTACAGACAAATGGTTGCGGTACAGAGTGGCCGACGGCTTTATGGTGTGTCCTATGACTCCTCGCGCGACTCTTAGGCTAAGTCCATGAGTGTTTCGTCCGTCGATTCGTTTGATCGTTGGTTTGTTGGCTGTTACGATGTCGTTTGGCCGTTCGGCTAGCTGGTTGTCGGGCTCACTCGTCGAGTTCGAAGATGAAGAGGAAAAACCACGCTCGTTCGATGCCGTCGCCTTTACCGCTCTCGTCAGCTCAGAGTATCTTCTCCATGAACGCCCCGAGGCGTCGCGGAACAGACAAATTCGCGATGTAACTATTGACTCACGCTCGGAGCCTCCTCATTTTTCGTGCCCAGATCGAGCCGGCTCCGGAAACGACCCGGGCTCTTTTTTGTCTCCCGGGCTTTTTTCCGCGAGGGCAGTGTTTTCCTTGCCCGTCATAGGCTTTGAGAGCGATCCATATTCCGAGAAGGTACTCCACGGTCATTTCTCGGATGATAATATTTCCGGAGGTATCGTTATCCGCTCAGAGATGGGTCAATTCCCGACCCGACGCTTATTTAGATCCCTCGAATATCACGGCGAACCGACGGCGAGGCTGCGCCAACCCAGAAACAACGACAACAGCGGCAGCCCAGAATTCACGAAAACAGCGGCAGTAACAACAATAGCAACAGCGGCAGCGGAGATCAAAGGCGATATAAACCCGCAATCGAACCCACCCAAAAGACAAAGTAATCGGGCACCCACTCTCTCATCCCGAGTGGCATTCCGTTACGTCCACGAACTCAATTTGTTTCCGCGATGAGTGCTCCAGGAGTTCACATCGCCAGCCATCTATCGCTTCGCCGACTTGTCGCTTTTGCGCAAAAACGTCGAGAGCGGAAAACTACTATTTGAAGGCGTCCCATGCCATCTGAAGACTCAATTCGGAATCGTGAACGCGTGGGCGGACTCGGCTTGAAGTTCGGCTCGGCTTGAGGAACACCCATACAGATCATTACCGAGGGGAGACCTCGCACAGGTGACGGGGAGCTTCCGGAGTTCTCGGCTTCGAATGGATCTCGATTTTTTTCGTAGATCTTAACATTCGACCAGCGGTGTATCCAATCAGTTCTAATGACCGAACAGATAATCTCTATTCAATTTTTCCCTTTGGCGGGATACTTGTCGGGGAGCATTTTTCACCGGAATATCGTATTCGGAGCCCTCCATCCGATCGAGACGGATGCTCTTGCACCGAGGAATAGAACTTATCCTTCAGAAAAATCGAGCTCTCTTTCTTGGGTGAATCAAGGGAAATTCCGGAGTCTTCAGCTGGGAAGTTCCTTAGAAGGACCGCGAGATCCGGAAAATCGTAAGACATTGTTCTACTGGGCTTGAATTTTCTCTTTGCTCCTCATCAGAATGCGATATTCCCATCGAATATGTCTTCGATTGCTGCATTCCGTCCCTTTCTATTGAATCTGAAAACTTCCTCGGCCCTTCCATCCGTGGGCAAGATCGTGATTCGGTAGACCGCTGTTTTTAATTGGCACGCATCTCAGCACATGATTTCAGGGTAGTCGTTGATCGCATGGAGGAGATTCATCTTCTGAAATTACTTGGGTATCCGCATGCTATTGAAACTTCATCGATCATCCTTATTTGGTGACCAAAACCCCTTATTTGAGAATTCTGATATGTTTCCATGGAGAATTCCGTGAGAAACATGTTGAGAATAAATGTCTAACACGCATAGGTGAAATGACGGCTGAATAGGGGTTGAAGAATTCCGCTTTTGTCAGAACCCGTGCTATTGATTGATTGGAGCGGTCGATCGTAAAAATGGTAACAAATCCTAAAACTCCACCTACCGAAGCGTTGTGCACCCGTATACCACTGAGAAATATGAGCATATCGTACGTTTGCCAATCCAGGTGGTGCTCGCCGTCGTTGTCGACGTCGGCTTCTTCGCCACTGGCTTCCGCCGTTGTAGCTATGCCTTCGAGCCTCGTCATCGCTACGGCTAAGTGGCCTAATTTATGACGTTGCTCCAACTGTCGGCGCTGAGCGGACGTCATTTATGGCTTTTTTCTTTCGTTGAGTGACGAGTGACGACGAGCATCCTCTCATTGTATCACGAATTCCAGTCCAGGCCAAAGCTGAGCTCGCCGGCCGTTGCGATGGGGAATGTCTCCTTCGAATTTGACAGTTCTATCGCGGAGTCTCTCCTTGAAGACCCCTGCCGTCCGCAAATCCTCTGGATCAGCCCCCTTGACGGGAATACCGCATCTCCACAAACAATTTCTCTGCCCGCGATGCGCATGATACACATGAAGGATCGAAATTTATAAGGAGATTTAGAGATTAAGATAGATCCCCGTAAACCGTGGGTCTTGGATGGTCCCAGCGTCCGGCCGCGGCAGGCTTCTCGCGGGAGAGCAAAAATAGCTATATAAGCTCAGTGTGAAAAAAAACATGCCCTCCAGACCCACGGTAGTTATTAATCATATGTATCGAGTACCTGGCTCTTCTTACTTTAGACTACAATTTCAACATACTGGGCTCTTGTGATCCTCCGAGGGACCATCGTGGACTTCATCCTCGGTACGCTTATTTTAGACTGCAGTAGCTGTTCGCGGAATCATCCGACGTGGGCTCTGATCAGCGAACCATTGCTTAATGAAAATCTTTTTCATTCTCAAATCTCTTTAGCTTCAGCCTGACGGACCGGTGCGGTATTGTGTGAACTACTCTTTCGAAGAAGGTATTCCTTTGATTCCGATAAGCCGTCACCGCTCGATCTGATTGCCAGTCAGGCCGCCCGTGCGCTACACCGCTAGGCATCTAAAGTCGTGTTGACAGAGAGGCACACTGAGGACTCGTTACTATTTTTCGAAGAATGCCGCGTGCTTTCCTCACGAGGGGGATCGGGTGGCCGAGAAAGTTCATTCGGTAACCGCTATCATCACTCATCGGCACGGCTCCGGAAAAATTATCGATTGATTTGCCATCTCTGATGATTGGAGATGACTAAGTCACGCTTCTCTTCATTGGACCATCTTTCAGGTGGTCGATTGAAGACGAACGCTTGAACGCGAGCTGCTGATGATCCAGGTTATGAATGAATGAAAAGATTCGACAGATATCCCGGACTTCCTTCAGATGTCGGCGAGTGATCTTCTCCTAAGCATAATGGGCAAGTTTCGACTGATTGCCGTTGAAAATTAGGTGGATCGACCGATATTTCATTGCGTAATTCCGAGCCTTATCGTAACGGAGAACCAGTGATTGCTCTCCACGGAGAGGTATCGCGGTAGAGAAACTTCCGAAATGGAAAGGGTTGAGTCTGGGAAAGGCGGCTCTTGCATTGTGGCGGATCAGAGGTTTGAGGGACACAGTCGGACAGTCACAGGGACTAGTTTATCAAAGTTTGTTCCAACGCTTCCTTTGAGTGAGTAGACCTCGATGATCATCTCGAGCCTTGATGGTCTTCGGAAATGCCGTCTCAAGTCAGTTGACGTCTGATTCCGGTGCTTCACCGGAAAAATGAGACCATCCCCTTTTTCCTGAGACTCGTGCGCGTTCAGATATCATAGCCCAGGAGGAGCTTCTCGATGAACAGCTCTAATTCCGGAGCTGATATAATAAAACGTGCACTCATCTCTCCGGCGTAAGTCTGTACCGCTAGTCTCGAATGCGACCGTTCCCAAGCGGATTGGTCCAACACCGAGACTCGATCCAATCGTCTGATTTCAAGTCTGATTTAGCGGTGCTCAATGTCAGGGTGGCGGTAACGGAGCTCGATGCCGTACTCGACCACCGTGAGCAACAGAGTCCGATGGATGACTATATTCATGTAATTCATGCCGGATCGAAAAAAGAGGGGATCCGGCTCATGCTTGAAACCGAGCTGAAATTAAATGATACTACCGTACACCTCGCTTCGTGATTCTCGATCGATCGTAACGTTCCGCATCCGGTCTTTACGGCCTTCGGAATGCAAGCAAATTCTCCGATACGAACACCGAGAAGTGTCGATCCCCAACTGGTCGATTGTTTTTGTATCTGTGGCGCCCTGGTATTCGGCTTGTTTGGTCCCGCGAACTACAACAAATCTACTTTGCGGTCTGGCTCGTCTAACTGCTGCTATTACCACACCAACCCTTGTCGCGTTTCGTATCGTGGTCGGGGAAGTACGAAAAGAACACAATGGTGGATCGTGGAGCCGCAAGGCTGAGCGACACCGATCGTGTGTTACTCCCAACCAATCTGGATCATTTAGCACCGAGAGAGCCGAAAATAAGATTGACGGCTGACTGACTACCTTGTATTGAGCTCGAGCATTCAATTCACTCAGCCCGTTAATCATGATCTCTATCGGACCGAGATTCGACGCTGAACTCCTCTGACTGCTGGTCAGGGGAGCCTCTGGTTGAGCAAGCGCCGCTACGGCATCTTTAGTGAGTTCGACGGCGACAAGAAGCCTCTCCTAATTCTCGCCGCCTTCGAGTCCATCATCTACATCACGCAGAACAAGCAATGTATCATACGCGCAGGCTGAGACACACAGGGGAAGTTTGCCATGGCTGTGTCTGTTGTTGAACGCTGTTCCGATTCTTAGGTCCGGAACCAATTGATACTCGCAATGATTCTTTTGATGAATCGATACGCTGACCTCGTCTCGTTCTTCTCGCAGGTACGCTGGATTAGGGTCAGGGCGACTCACGCCCCGATCAATGCCGGCATGAGGCTGCTACTCGGTGTCTGCGTGACACTGTTCTGCAGTGTAGTCGCTGATTTTCCAGCGGAAAACTCAATTTCTAGCACTACCGCGAACTTCTTGAGATGCGAGCAGGGGAAGAAGCAGATCACCATCGAAGATCTCTGCAACGATAGAAAGGATTGCGCGGATAATTGGGATGAAGCTCTCTGCGACTGCACTGATAGGGTACGCCCATGCTCCATTGGCAAGTGCCGCAAAGATCCCCACATCGGATCTTCAACATGTCAGAAATGCGATCATGGATACGAACACGACGGGGAGCAATGTCGTGACATCAACGAATGTGAGACTTCAGCGCCATGCGAAGGACGCGAATCATGCGTCAACTTCCACGGTGGCCATACGTGCATCTCTTGCCCAAAGGGTTTCGAGGCGAAAATGCACAATGAAAGATATTACGGTTTCGTCAGCAAGCCGTCGAATTTCTTCCTACGAAAGCTATTCCTCTGCGACGACATGAATGACTGCGCTATCCAGGATCATTGCGCAAACAGAGGCTACTGCGTCAACAAGGTCGGGGGTTTCTCATGCGTCTGTCCACCTCATCACGAGCCTAAAGGGGGCGTTTGTAGGGCCGTCAGCAGCGAAGCACCGAGGATCGTCATCGCGGAGAAGACTTCACTGTTCATCCACGATTTGCGCTCGTCGAAGCTCATCGAAACCGTCAAGTGAGTCGATGCAGATTTTCTATCGGACCGCGTCGGCCATTGTTGGTCTTCCGGCACACGAGGAACGAAACTCATCCAGTAGTTTCCGAGTATCGTGAGCCAGACAGGCCCCATGCGGAATTATTGCCCTCTCCGGACGCTTAAAATTTTTTCTTTTGCCGTTCTAGGGTCAAGCACGCCATCGTCGATATCATCGCATACAAGAACTCGGTTTTCTACGCGTTCGCAAGAGAGATTTGGGAATACACATTCGATACAAAGTCGCATTCGCTCGTGGTAGAGTTCGAGGAAGAAGACCTGACACTGATGTCGATTCGGAAATTGGCGCTCGACTGGGATCTCAAACGACTCTATTTCCTCACTGGGAACTCGATTCACTTCGTCAACATGTTCGGACAGGGAGGTCCCGTACTTCACCATAAAGATACCATCACCAGTATAGCAGTGGACGCCGTGGCCCGCTATTTATTCTACAGCGAGCGGAATTTGGTGCACCGAATCCATCTCGATGGTTTTCCGGACTCAAAAAAAACAATTTTCGCTGCTCTCCCAGAAGTCGAGCACGAGAACACGCCCACAGGTCAAGCTTTGGTTGCGGATCCGAATCTCCAGAGACTCTATTTTATCAATGATAGAGTTCTCTACAGTTTTGACTACGAAGGCGAACTCGCCCGAGTTGTCTCGACGCTCGCCCCATACGCTCGCATAGAGCCATTCGAGGATCGTATCTATGGAGTGTATCGTGCCAGTGCCGTTAATCCAGTGAGCCTTCCTCGGATCGGATACTCTATCGGAAAGAGAGTTCGAAACGCCACGACACTCAACTTCAACAACGTCGAGAAGGCGGCAGCTCTGACCGTCGTGAGCGTTGCCAAGTTCCCCGAGAGCGTCGGATTGGGTCAGCCATGCAAGCGGAAAGATGCATGTTCTTCGGATTGGTGCTTCCATCTACCGATGCCCTTCGAGCGAAGATGTGCATGTACTCCCGGCGCCACCGAAAATTGCACAAAAATCGCAATCCGTAGCTTCCGACCCGAGAACTCGGTCGCTGCCGAGATCAACCACGCGGGCCTGCTACCGGCACCCATGGAGCTTCTTGCTGTACAGCTATTATTGGTACTCGTCTCCACGATTGGGCGCAGTGTTTGATTCGGCTCGGATTGTCATAATCACCGCTCGTTCCTGTACATAATATGTATATAAAAATCACCAGTCCTGAGATTTTAAGAATGACATGAATAAACAACTTGTTACAAAGCGAAGCATTAGAGCTCGCTTGCCGAATCAGGGCTCATGGCTTGCGCAGTACGCCACAACGTGAGTCACCTGGCTCAGATAAGACGAACTCTGATTGACAAGGTACCCGAGAAACAGAATCTGATCCCAGTAATTATGGTCTAGGTCTAGGTCAGGGGTGCCAGACTCAAATTTTTCGCGGGCCACATTCGAGCGCTGCAGCTGCCCGCGGGCCACCATACTAATTTTCTTTCGTATAAAAGGAGTTCATACGCCTATCGGCCTATCGTCCATAGAAGAATGCTTTTCCAGCTTCCGGGGAACGAGGGGAAACTCGTTCCATCCATCGTACGGAGGGATTCATTCCACCGATCCCATTCAATTTCCAAGCACTCATTCGAAATGGGCGGCTTCGAGTATGTAAGGAAATAGTGGCGGGCCAAAAAAAAAACTCGCGGGCCACGGATTTGACACGCCAGGTCTAGGTCGTTCTTCCGAAACGCGTCCTCGGCGTTCCGAGGATGTTCGCCCTCCCTTCAAATATTCCTAGGATCACAGGGGACGTCTCGTGGTCTGTGCTCCCGGTCAGAAATAATTGCACCGTTCCCGCGCTGCTCTCATGTGAGTCCGCAACGTTTCCTGTCGTGAAGAGCGAATCCGAAAGATATTCTTTTCGAACAAGCGTTCCAAGCTCGTTCCGTGGCTACTTACTGCTTGGAAAAGGAATTGTGCCAGGTGGACTGACTCTGCTAAGTTACTCGGGGTGGCAGCGTATCGTGCCCCTTTGATGTCGGCGGCTAACTTTTCAGCGGAGCGCACCAATATCCTCTCTATCCTCTTCACGATTGTCGCTAGGTCAGAAGAGCTCAAGCTCAAGGCAGTCGATTGGACAAAACGAGCTCGACCATTTTAATAGAGTCGAGAAACGATTCAGACATCCGGGGAAGAAGACTCTCAGGGAGTGAATGAATCATGCAGCGGGTACCTATTGTGAGCCATCCGAGCTCCCGCTTTGAATGCGCGGGCGTCGCGGCTCGGAGAATCCTCGTCCGATAGTGGCCCACCATGGCTGTCCCGCTGTACGTGAAACATATTGCATCGCTCCGTGTCGAACTGTTCCCTATTTATCACAGCGAAAATCCAATTGAGCATTGAAGAGGTGGACTTTTCAGGGCAGAACTTAGAAGAGGTTAACAGGAGGACCACGGGTGCTGAGCTGATCGCAAAAATCATCAGAAATTATCTATTTGATCGCCTCGGTCATTCCCCTTCCGGGAACGAGAGCGTCCCCGTCCATCGCGAAACCTTACCTGAGAATTTCAGATGGGGGAAGAAAAATGTACAACATTTAGTGTTACTTGTACTGCCTTTATTATCGACACTCAATCTTATTGCATATCACTCTGATGGTAGGTGGTAGAAATATACAATACTAAGGAGGATAAGAAGGGAATATATTGCAAAATGAAAATATCTATATATTTATATATATGTAGAATATGTACAAGGTAGGAATACCGGGATCTTTCTTTTTACACAATGATGTAGGTAGAATATATAAACACACTTTTTGACTGTTTCCGCTAGATTATTCACTCTGACAAATTCGTTGATTTTCACCAGTAATGATCCATCAGCTATACAGCAATGCGTTTTGGTATTCCGCTCCTAATACCATTTCCCGGAACAGTAGGAAGTATTATGATCCTCTCCCTTGCGTGATGTTATGATGAATCGACACAGGCTTAGGAATTCTCATGATAACAAATTCAACCCGTGTCTAGCGGCTAGCGGCACGTTTGAAAAGATCTGAATCATTCGGTCACTTCAGTGATCCGGCCTATCAAATAAACTTCATTTCAGATATCTTCCTCCGACCACGATTCGGTATTCGAGAACACGATACACAAGGAATATCTCCGTTGTTGCCGATCTCCCATGCCGATCAGGCTCGGGAAAACTCGCCGCACGAAAGTAAAAAATCCCATACTATCTACTAATCCCGTATAGACTATACTTTGTACGAACGCTCCTCATTGATGTCCGGATGGGAGGATGGATGCCGGTGGATTTCCCCGAAAATGAGGCTTCTCTAGACTCAACTCTTGTGCTCTGATTCCGTCCGTCATGAGACGAAGAAATACGATCCAGATCGAGGTTCGGTCGAATAATCAGAGACTCAATGATTTGCACCACACCTCCACATCGTAGTGAGCGAAAGATTCGAATTCTGTTAAAATAAAATCTGCACGATTATCTAAAGACAATCAACGGGTTTCTTGAAGCAGGACGAGCTTGAGGATTGCTCCCGATATTCTGAACCATATTTCGGACAGTCTAACGACATCGATGATGTTTTCGCGAGGAACTAGGAAGCCCTCTCTTCCGAAGGGAGGGACTGGGTCTCGGGCAGAATCATTGAAATTCACTCAACATGTGATACGCTTCATCCGCTCTCTACATTCATCCTCGAGAGCACGAGTACGTTCATAAATGCAAGGGATGAGCTTCTTCCTTCCAGAAATGCTCCTGTCTGTTTTCTTAGTTAGCCACGAGGCCTGACCTTTTCCTCGGCCCATGGTTTTGCACTTGAAATAGTATTGCTTGATGTGTATTGGGAGAGAGTATATGAATCCATTAAGTCGGATACGAGAACGAATGAAGTTATAGAAAACAAGCGTCTTCGTACACTCAAGTCGTCCAAAGATCTGGTTCCGCAGCGAATATCCTATCCGATTCCTGACCATATTAAAATTAAATCTGATGCATTGAGTCGGTAGGTACTTAGTAATTAGTAACCAATCGATGAATCAATCAATCAAGCACAGAATGCCGTGATTTCCCAAGGGAAGCTGTTTGGAAAAGCATCGCTGCCAGGGGAAGGCAGTCGAGGTACAGCTCACCATGGATCGGGGATTGAGAGAATCCCGAAAGATCTGATAGGAATCGGAGCGAAAATCAGAAAGGCAGTCTTGGGGATCACTCGACAATTCATGAGTTAACTAAGGACTGAGGGAACTCGAGAGCCGAGGGCCATATTCCGCGAGTCTCAAGAAAATGAGGCTCAAAATGTGTAATATGAGGAAACTTGAAATCAGATCTTCACCGGGCTGTGGGTATCAGCAGATCGATACGTAAGATATTGCTGATGTGGCATGCGCGAGGCCTCGCATCTCTCGCCCAAGAATCTTGTCGCAATATACAACTCGATCTCCTGTGCTTCACACTGATATATAATGTCAACTTAGTCTCGGATCAATGAGATTCCGATATCCTCAGGGTTTTTGTTTGACAAAATTCTCTCAAGCAAGGAAGCTGCCGATTCCACGGGAGCGAAAAGGGCGCTACCCGAGGTACTCGGCTCCGCAACTAGAATGTAACATACTTGAAATGCACTTCGTTGTTTTAGGAGTTCTTAAGCTTTCGACTCACCAACGCTGATGGCAATAAAGGGTGGCTCGGGTATTTTACTAGTAAAGCACTGTAACTAGTGATCGACTGCTTTTCGAGATAACCACCCATCTGAACTCGATAATGTGCTGTTGCTCTAAAGTCTGCGTTGCTTGACATGGTTGGAGCGAGTTTTCGAGTATGTCGACGCTAGCATAAACGCTCTCCTCATTACAACTTCGATTCGGCGTAGAATTTTAAGGCAATCTGAGTATTTTCTATTGAGTATGTGTCACCCTTGTTAAAGTGGTCAGGTCCCGTTAGCATCGTGACAACAACATTCTAGGGATGATTCTAGAAGTGCAGGCAACACAAATGTTGGCTCGTTGTCGGCTGCTTCGGATTCTATCCGTATCGTATACTTATTGAGTATTGTCTGAATGGCTATAAAAATTTTGCGAGTGCATAGTTGAGCATATTCGCCTATTGGAAGCCTACAATCAACTCCAAAACTCAGTGCTGGAAGCTGCTCAGAGGCCATGGAGTTGAATTCTGGGCAGCTAACGGTACGTTGGATCCCCACGGCGAAAGAGTCGGCGACGGGGGGAGTATTTGAGACGGTTGCGCAAGACCTTGATGAGCCGGCTGTTGATACAGGGACCTCGCTGCATAGTAATCATACTGACCCGAGTGCGCGGGCGCGGGAGTACCCGGCCACGGAGCCCCGCTCCATTGCGGCGGCGACTGCAGCATGAATTGGGAACTGGGATTCCATTGCGGTGGTTTAGAGTTGGGAAAACCGCTCGGCACTTGCGGAGAATTGGACCACTGAGAGGGCCAAGTCGGCGGAGGAATCGACGGTGCCGTGACGGCGTACGACGGATACCCTGCTTCGAAATAACGTTCTGGAAATCAAAAGCGATTCATGTCACAACGGAATATGCCTTGCATGTACTTAGAGTATTATTGCGATTGCAATAGAATAATATATCGTGAAGATTCCCGAGGCGAACGCAGAAGATGATAAGAGTTGATTCGAGACCAACGGAAGGATCGCGTGACTCACCAACTGAGTTCTCAGGGGTGGTGAATTGCGTGCCCCCAGGAACACTCGGGCAATTACGTCGACTGTCCTCGACGCTTTGGGCTTTTCTGGATTTTCTCTTTTCAGGAGACGGAGATCCATCGGAAGAGACACCGTCAACCGTTCGACGACGTTTCGCGGGAGACCTATTATTTTTAGCTGGTTCCGGGAAGAAAAGAAAAATGGGTCCATCTTTATACGGAAACGATTTTCATATCTCCCTTCCATCTCCTTGGTGTTTTTCCAGAATACTCGGAAGGAATTTCGTACAGCAACGAACCTTGTATGATACGTTCGGATTCTTTCGCGGCTTCTTGCAGACGGTCGTCAGAAACTGTCCAACCTGTCAGCCTGCAAATTTGAGATCGTCAGTAAAGTGATTACACGGCGGAGATCTCGAGCCTTCTTGGATTCTCTTCGAATATTCGGAATCGTAGAGTCTCGGGATGACTACACGCATCGGTCTCCAGTACTCACTTCAGAAGTCCTTCTTGATCAAATTTGTGCAAGGCCAGCTTGTCCCATCCCTGATTCGCTTCTGGGCTCGCCGGGCTGGGATGCGGTATATCGAAAACTCTCACGGCCCCAGCCTGAGAGTTGTGTGAAGTCAACCACTCAGAAGCTGCTGCGGCACGAGCACTAGGACATAGGAAAAGGTTGAGAATCTCGCGGCTCATTCGTCGATTCGGGGACATTCATGAAGCTGATAGAGCGCATCGCCCCATGTCCTCACGACCGTCGACCAAAAGCAGAGATTTGCAACTCACTAAGCGAATTTCCCGACGCCGACGATCATCTCTGGCTGTAAAAGTTCTACAACTTTCCGCAGCGCCTCGTCGCAGGCTTCAAGGAGTCGCTTCTTAGCTTCGCCTCGCAGCTGATCCGGTGTGATATTCCTTGCGCTATCCTCCATGAAACTCAAGGGACAGAAATTGTACACGATGCAACACTCATAGAAAAGTTCGCTTTTCCCCCCGCAGAGATCCTGCAAGAAAAGGTCCGTTAGCGCTCAATATACAGAGTTGCCCTTGATTCGAACATTTCTGCCGAAGTGGTGAGCTCGCTTCGAAGAGGGACTCACTTTTATTAGTGACCAGAAGCGCTTGCCCGACATTTCACGTTGTTTGCACTTGAACCCCTCGACCGGTCGTTTCGGATGCTCGCGGTAAGGTTTTCTTATTATGCCGCGAACCTCCAGCCAGTCCCTGACGAAGTCCGTGTCTCCGAATGGCACCTGTGGATGTCCCGACGGTCGGAATGGGTTCGAATTCCGGGAATCACTAAATACGTAGTGGCTATCGATTGCTTTTTGAACAATACATATATGCCCAACTCACGCCGTTTTGTGCCATTCCGTAGGGTCCGGGATTGATACCAATGAACAATATTTTGATCCCCGTTCGTGGCTTGATGCTGCCACTGGGAGAAGGACCTTCTGGATTCGCTCCATTTTCCTCGGGGAGATTCCCAACACCGGCGCGGCACACCCCTAGGGCGGCTCTCACGAAATCTCGATGAGTCTCCGCTGCGTAGTCCAGCGGATTGTAGATGTATTTCACTCTGTCATCGTAGGCAATTTCCATCAATTGGTTGCCCAAATTCACTTCGATTTCGAAAAGTTTTTCTGCCAAGTCGTTAGCTGCACGTTGCTGTTCATCGAGAGCGTCCATTCTCTGCTGGCATGTGAATTTGCTTTGAGCTGTTGGAAGAAAGACTGAGATCAGCTCTGAGAGGACAACATCCAAGCTGAGGTTACGCCGGGTTCGCCTTAACGACATTGGGAACTGGGTCTTCTTTCCCAATGTCGGCTCTGTCGGTCCGTCGGTTCCAGCCTCTGCATCGTCTGATATCTCAATTAGTGCAGTGTTCTTGGCCTGATGAAGTCGATGACCGGAGCTTCGACCGACTCAAAATTGAGCTCGTGAGGCATATGGAGTCATCACAGGGATTCACCAGACAGTTTGGTTGCAGGAATCGGTGGCGGTCGCAAGCCCCAGAAAAGGGAGCTCAGCTTCAAAAACGAGACCCTGATGAGATCTTCAAATCGCGACCGCTCTCAGCTTATCGATTCTCTCGTTCGATCAACATCGCCGCACCTTCCGCAAAACTATCATGAGCTCGACAGAGGGGATCCTCAACCTCTACAGGGAAATCGAATTCCTTCATGACGGTTTTGCGAGTGCATCAGCAGTCGAGAACCTTAACGTCGAATTTTGAGGGACGACGTCTTAGCATCTCGCGCCAGGCAGTTTGAGTGAACTCTCGATTTTGGTGAATTATTGTACGATCTCTACAAGGGGCACGCGCAATTCGATCAGAAGGAGCACTCAAAGAACAAGGATCTAAAACGCCCTCTGGATTTTTAGACGGGGATTCCGGAGGCTCGCTCAGACGGCCCTCGCCGCTGAATGTTCGGAGTTCAATCAGGAAGAAATCAGACAATCACTAAAAATGCCGCACATCGCAATTCATCGATAGCGGATGCGACAATCAAGACTTGCATTCGCAAGCGAGAGAAATTCCCGTACAACGCTGGCTTGAACATTACTCGGATCTAGCGCCGAGAGGATTCCCTAAGCTCGACAGAGATCTTCACTTCCAGCGCAGCGATGGATGAGCTTCCAACTCATCAAAAAACTTCGACTGACAGTCGACAGGAAAGGAAGGTGATTATCTGATGGAAGTCGAAAATCGCCGAACGAAGTCCCCCCGAGACGATTCAATGACCATGTGTATCCGGAACGCAGGTATCCGAGTTCCCGACTTCCCTGAAGCGAGGGCGTTTACATTCAATTCCGAGTGTGGACGTCGCGCGGGTTCACCGAGGTTCCAGCCCGGGAACCATTCGGTACACTTCGAACCTCGGAGTATTCGCAACAGCGACCAGGAATCATCAGAACGAGCGTGAGGCAGCAAGCCTGGGATCGTTTCCCCAGAAATTCGGAGAGAATAGAAACATGACTCGCCGACGCATTCCCAACGTTTACAGCTTCAGCATAGGCTGGACGAGCTTGCGCATCTCGAATGCTAAGTGTCCGGCCTTGTTTACCCACAACTTGAATGAGAGCATCCTCAAATTCCTGAGTTCACCGCCTCGATGAGCTTGAGCCTCAGACCTGCGTTAGCGGCTCCGGAGAATACACCCATGCGTCTTGGAGAGACTGCTCTAGCGCTCAATCCGAACACTAGCTCCACGTACCTCTATTTGAACTCAAATTCGCACTCTCAGTGGTGCACTCCTCTCACTCAGGCACTCAGCGTATGTTGTGGTGCTCAGTAGCAGCCGTAGGGATGAGGAGGAGATGAAGAATGATGTTCTCTTTAAATGATTTTGACTGCTCGACGCGCATTCGCTCGAGAGAAAATGGCTCACTCCGACTCCGAAAACTGGATATTGGACAAAAAATTCCTACGACGCTTGGACAGAAGGGGAAGCGCCCGGGATAATTTTATCGCCTGAATAGCATCACAACGGTTCGGACGACATAATCATAAAACATTTACTCCAGAGCGAGTTGAAGCTCCCGCCGAACGCGGCGCTCACGCGGGTAGCGCTATTTCGAAGTGGATGTCAACTCTGGCTCGGCATCGGATGGGCGCCTCCGCATCTTTTGGGAACTGTGCCACGTCCAACTCGGTGTTATCACGTGGCCACTACTACGATGCTGCCTGCCTCCCCCGGTCGCGCATTGTGAACAGATGGGGGCTGGGTCGATTTATCTGAAAAAACATGGCGGCTCACTGAATCGATTCGTCGAGGAAAAGCCCGCAGCGAGGAGGTCACTGCGAGGTCGGGCTGAACCCTCTGGAGGAGGTAGAACCTCTGGGGTTCCAGTCGCTATCACCGTGGCACCATTTCAAGCGCCGAATTGGGATCAGAGCTTTGACAGAGCGGACGCTCGGATGTATTTGGAGTACCCATCAGCTGAGAGTATCGAATCGAAACTCCCGGGGCTCTCCGTGAACTTTCTGTGAAGTTTTGTCCGAGGAACTGATACCGATCGGAGAGTGTAGATCGGACGGTCCCGTCGACGATTTTGTGCCTTTCCGCCGAGCGACAAAGTCCGATCTGCGGGGCGGAGAGGCAGGGGGGCTGTCTCGAGTCAGGACCGAGGGGGACACGAAGGATGAAGTTATCGCCCTCACGAATCTTTGCTGTAGCTCTGAACCTGATACTCCAATCGAGCCGGTTTCCGATGTGAGAGGGGCCCGAGGAGCGTCGACATGTCGCGGTCCCTTCTTTTTGGAGTTCACCGGAGTAGCCATGAGCTGATCATTATTCTCACCCGCCTCCCCAATCAGATCTGTGGGAGCACATGTTCGTAGATAAGATGAGTTCGTCCATTCCTCATTCCGATCAACTCTTTCCGAGTTCAGGATCTGGGTCGCCATCGGTAAGGCGATCATGTAAGGCGAACGCCTGGACCAGGACACGGCGCTGGCGGTGCGATCATCAATATGAACTTGGATTTACAAGAGCGTTGAGCGAGCGTATTGCTCGCGCCCATGGGTTGAAAGACTCGCGAGAAGCCAGCGATTCTGCGAGAGTCTTCCTCGTATCCTGACCATATCTGCAAGTATTGGGAGTGATGTCGGCTACAGCTCCCTCAGCGACGGAGATCGTGACGGCCCTTCGCGCTCGCGACGGGCTCGATCATGGAATAATCGGTGAAGACCCCTCGATCCGCAGCGAAGCGGTACTTTCGGGGGCGGGGGAAGAGCTAGGCTCCGTCAAGACAGAACCCGCTAGACCCAGCTCTTTGAGAACGCGCGGGGGGCGTCATGCCGTGGGTTCGGTTCCTGCTGCCGGCCAAAATTCAGATCCGCGGCCTCGATCCACCCGGAAACATTTGCTTCCGGGATAGTTCCTCGGGAGCAATACCTAATAGGTGCTACCCGGGACGTTGAGGTTCGGCTGTGTGGTCCAGCCAGGGGAATCATTCTCTCTCAGCTCCCCGGGAATCCGCGGTCTCTGTGATGAATGGCAAGAGTAGGTATACGAGTTCCGCGTTCCTTCATCAGTCGTAAGCAATCAGTGGTCTGTATGACCTCGGAGAGTAGGAAGGAGTTTCACCTCCATCACATCCATCATATCCATCTATGTGAGTATTTTCTTGTGCGAGCTCCAGCAGCTTGCTTTCCGTTCCTGCCTGTGAACAAGAATGAAGATGGAAATGGAGATCGAGTCAAGCCATCAGCGAACTCAAACGAACCTTTCTTCGATGGTAATTGGTAGAGCTCCGAAGTTAAGGCATGATGCCTTAAATGCCGATATCCGCCTTTTTCGGCTTTTTTTGATCCAAAATGCCTGTTTCATTTTTTTCGTGCCTAGAGTGCTTTTTTGAGCGTCTAAGAGGCCGAATCCCGAGGATTTTTGGGGAAACTGAGGCTCTACTATTGAGAACGGCGATGAGATGAGGTCGGCGAACCTAGTTTCATCTTGCTTTCGACAACTTACGATGGTCCGCCTGAACGCGCAAAAAATTTTCGTCGTTGTGAAATGCTCGTATCAGATCGGCGTGAAATTACTCACCGACGGGAATCAAAGTTACCACATGAATTTCTTACAATACGACACTGATAGACGCTTCGATGTGTTTGTTTCCCTGCCTATAACGCCTATTCTGCCTTGTTTCGGTGCCATTTTCGAGGGTTTCCAGTGCCTTTCTGCCTGCCTTCTCTGAGATTTTTCAGTGCCTAAACCTCCAAACTCTAGTAATGGGGAATCACCATCGCCGATTCTATGGAGGAAAAGGGTTTAGATCTAGGCGCGAGCGATGGTTTACAGGAGAAGCTATTCCGAAGTCCGACAAGCTCGTGATAGGGCTCCGGTGCGGCGATTTCGTGGGAACCCGAAGGATGTAGAATAATGGCGGAACCCAAAGGGTATGGACGGCTGTTCAAGATGAACCGATGAGTTATTTCGGCTGGCGCGGCGTCAAATATTTGTGGTGGGAAAAACTAAAACTCAGCTCATAGAAACGGATACGGAGGACTGGAGTTCAGAAGACGGGAGACAAGCGTGATGATAAACGAACCATGCAAGGAAACAATGAACCTCTTCCTACTGGTCGGAAAGTATCGGAGACCAGCTCTTGGAGAATGAGTGAGGCACGTCGAACACATTATCAGAGATCAAAGACTACGTGGAACTCCATCGGGAGCTTGTGGCCTGCGGCTGCTTGCCTCCAGGTATGTAGCACTTGAAGAAGACTCCCTCACAGGCACTGAGTCGCCCTGAGGTCGTGAGGAGCGAAGATTGCATGGGCTCAAATCCTCGGAAGCAACGTAGCCGGGACGTTTAACGTGTTCAGTGGTCCAGCCCGAGGAAACCTTCGGGATCTTCGCGTTTGGATCTGCATTGACTCTCACCCCGAGAGTTCCGAAAATCGGCCTCGGCGGCGGGACAACGGGACCGAAGGGAGTCATCCGATCCCGGCCTCCCTATGCTCCAATCACTCAGGAGCAGGAAACTTGAGCCTCACTGACGTATGCAAGGGATAGTGCGAGCGAGCGCTAATCATTCTCCGTCAGGAGAACGTAGTAGGTAGCATTCGTTGACGAGCAAATCTGTTTGACCCGATTTCTGTCTCGGAACGAAGCGGCCTTGAATTCTACGCAGGCCGCAGAGTTTCTCTGGAACACTAGGATCGAGAATGCACTCAGTCGCGAAAACTGCTCCTGCGGCTGGATCAGTTCGCGGAAGGAAACAGTTGATGCCCGTCGCTCGTCCGGGTAGGGAGTGGATAGGCAGCAAATCATGGCTGATCGTATGGTTCGGGGAAGAGCTCGAGGTTCTAAGATGTGTCCGGGGTAGACATACCAACATTATCAAATCGTCTTTGAATAATCGCTCATCGCTTTCGACGACATCTCTCTTCCAACTGGGGACCTTTTAATGAACCGGATCCCTCCCAGGGATTGTAGAAAGTCGGGGTTGCTGCTCAGCTGATCTGGGCTTGGAACCTTCGCTCAGCTGCGTCGTGAAACATGAACGAATTAAAAGAACAGCAATCAGTTAGCTGATGAGTGGGTTAAGAATTTCAGCGGGTGTGCGCGCCCGAATGTCTTCGGCGTCACTCGCGTATCTGACTGTCGTGGGCAGAGCACCAGAAAACGGAATTCTTCTCCAGAGCACAATCGAATCCAAAAACTTTTGTCGGCGGGGATCAGTGGGTCCCATTTCAGCAAAACCGCATATTCCATGAAAAACCGCGGTTATTGACAGCGGTTATTCGCTAACCCCCCATAGAGTCCCATGTTGAAGAAAGACCGCAATCGCGATCAATAACCGCGGTTGCAGAGCCTGCTCAGAACGCGGAGACGGATCGGGAGGAGAGGAGATACTCCGCGTCTTCGGAGATCGGACTGATTGTTCATTTTGTTCACTTCCTTGATAGCCAATGTTTTGGAACGATGGCTCATAAGATCGATGGTCTCGGAGACACGAGACGAAAGGCTGAGTTTCGTCTTTGCCAATGTTTCACGAGATCATCAAGGAGAATTTCGCTGACGTACGGCATTCGTGAGCCATCAATATTCTGGATCAGTGCGAGGAGCCTTGCGCCGAGCTCCAGACAGTAGCATGTCCTCCTCCTACGTGGGTTCATTACGTCGGCCAGTCTCGAGCCGGGACGCCCTCGAGGCTGACCGAATTCTGGGGGAGTTCTTAAGGGAGAATCATCAGGATTCTTTGCGAAGAGCGGATTGCGTAACGATGCTCCATCTTCCAGCGCTTGTGTCAAAACGAGTGTGGGGGCTCGCAGGCGACCAAAATAGACATCTCTTACTCCAGACGGAATATGTGAGGATTCAATCGCTTTTGGGCGTTTCCTTTTTTCTGTCGTCCGGATTTCATCGACGGAAAACTCCGCTCCGCTCGAAGTTCGGACGGAGATCCGTTCAGGAGAACGATCTCGTGCCGCTCCTCCAATCCACGGCTCCCAACGGCGCAGCGCCGCGCCGGCCTTTCTGTTCCGATCGTATACGACTAAAATGTTCTTAGTGATGATCCCGTGCGAGATGATTGTTGGCATTCCTGTTCGGCTACCACGACGACCCGATCGATATTTTCATCACTGCTCCGAGGAGGGAACTCCCGGCCCGGTTATGAAGAGCGAAGCGACTAGATCGAGGCCGCCTTGCCGACAGAATATTAAGCATATTCCACACTACGGTCATACACCACAATGAACGGTGTATGACTGATGATGACGTTATCGTCACGATTCGGATGTTCTAACAGATGCCTCAAACCCTCTCCAGCACCGAAAAACAGGGAGATTTGCTACCTTTGCTTCGGGCTCCTTTTCGGAGAAAAAGTAGCCATGGCGTCGGTCGTTGAGGACCTAGCGAGCAAGAGTCAACTACGTATCGAGGCGGAGTCGAGAAAACCGGGCAATTCCCGGAACGCGGACTTAGCAGCTACACCCTCCAAATTGTGGAAAACTCTCCCGGCCATTTCGTTCATTTGAGTGGGAACCAAGATTCTCTCATCTTATGCATCCGTGATTCTCTCCTCTTGTGAGTCGCTGTCTGTCCTGATCTCAAGTGAGCTCTTCCGACGCGCCGGATTGAATCATGATATGCTGTCATTTCTTCTTGACGTTTACCCTTTTCCCTTGTGACAGATCAGACTTTGGGGAAACCCAGAGATTCTCCGGGTCATCGCGATACGTCAAGAATGGTGGGGAATCTCACATCTCTGGTTTCCGCCGAAGATAGGCGGAGAGGACGGCTTCCTCCGAGGGCGAGCGCCTTGGATGAGCCGTGGAAAAAAAAATGCTCGTCCACCGCGATCGGGAGCGTGCCAGACAACGATCACAAACAGGGAAACAATGGAATCTGATCGTCCGTGTACCGATGTCCGAATAGCTTCCGTATGCCTCCAGTCACATCTGCGAGCATCCGGCGCGAAGGCGGTCCGACGACGGTATGCTTTTTTGCCCGCCACAGCTTATCAAATGTTCCTGATCCTGTTGCTAGTGTGGCAGACGTATCTTCCCGAAAGGCTTCGCTGGGAATCAACGTTCAGAACTCCCACTCCACTTGGCAGAAGATCGACACTTTCGTCCCACTTTCACTGGAAGTCTCGGAAGACAGTGCGGCGATTCCGAGAATAAGCTCCCGGCGTCTCGTATCCGAATTCGCTCGAGACTCCAAACTGTCTCGAGCAGCGTCCCGGCGCCACCTAGAAATGGGAGTCGAATGTTCTGCTGACAGGTTACTAGGTGTTCTCCTCGAGCTTTCATTCCCAGTGTATAAACGGAGCTCTGGTCGAGCGGAAGGCAACTCCGGCGACATCCGACTTCACACACACGTCACTGTTTCCAAGGTTCAATCGGCTTCCGACAACTACAAAGGGCGCGAAAGCGTCGTGGAAGTCGCAGTACTGCTCGGACGGTGAACCTTTGCAGAGATCGCAGGATGAGGTGGTTTCTAGTTTGCGTGCTCGCGCTCTCGGTGCACTCGACTCTCGGGATCGACTACACACACGACCAGATTCAGTACCAGAGCCTAGGAACAAAAAACGGCGCCTATAATTTCGGTTACGACACCGGAGTTTTCGGAGCTCATTCATTCCATCAGCAATGGAGAGATGAAGAGGGTGAGGTGCGCGGAAGATACGGATACACAGATCCCAATGGCGACCTGAGGATTACTCACTACAAAGCTGGCAGGGATGGATACAAAATTTTAATGGTGAGTCTAATCATCGGAGAGAACGTGGCCAAGTGTTCGTGAATCGATAAGGTCGGCATTCCCGATCTAGTATGATGGTCCGGGAAAGTATGCCGCTCCATCGCAACCCATGCGGAAGCGTTTTCGTTTCCGTCCTCGGGACGGAAACAGTTTCTGTTTCCTGGAAACGCTCGGAAAAGTCGTGGTGCTGGAAGGGTCGATAAAATTACGATAGCCGGATCCTTAGAGCGCCTGGGTCCCTCTACTTTTCCACGTCCTCTACGCTGGGAAACTACTCCCCTTGACGAGATCGGCAGCAGGACACGAATAATCTCCAATTGGCCTAGGAACAATAGGAGTCCGCGGGTATTCCCGGGAAAAGTCATAGCATCTAAGAATTATTCGCACATCTGGATCGATCCTCGAGCATCAGTATCGAATGGGGAACACGATTCGTAAAATGCACCGATTTCACGCGTCGACCGGGCGGGGTGTCATTTGTTGTGCACAGACTCAGCCGCCATCATGACTCTCACATTCAGCCTGTCGAATGGGCTCGTTTTCCACCCCGAGCAACACCCGCGAAAGTTCGATCGAGTGTGATTCAGCGACTAGAAAATTCGAAGATGGAGGAGACGAACGCCGCGATGCTGTCTAAGCTTTCCTGTGTGAGCTCAGATCCAGGCCAGACGATCCTTGGGAAATACGTTCACGAGATCTCTCGCGCAGGGAAATCGCTCGCCTCATATAAGTAAATGGAGTTGAGATGCACCAGCAACAGGACGCGTAGCCAACAATCTCGCTGAGACCAGCCGTGTCTGACATCGTCCAATTTTCAGGACAAGGTGGAGCCCGGAAATCCCGTCCGAGCTGGCCCTCGTCCGCCCCCAGGCTCTGGTGATGCTCTTGTCGTCCCAGGAGCAGGAGTGGTTTCCAAAGGATTACCGGCTGATGTTGCTGCAGAGCCAATCAGCAATTACAGGAACGCGCTCGTGGCCTATCCCAATGGTGAGTTCCTGCGATTTGCCTATCCATAGCATCATGCCCTCCCGTCGACCCCAGCAATCTCTTGCGGGTACGATTTGAGCGACGAATCCAGAGTGGGTCGACGACGTTCTGGGATCGGCATAGAGGCTCCTGGCCGAAATTTCCTCCTGGTCTTTTCGAATCGCAGGTCCCCGTGAAGATTACGTGGTTGGGAAGACTCGATATTTCGTCCCATATAGACAGGCCGGACAAGTGGGCCGACCTGCCGATGTTCGCCAGCCATATCCGCAGGCTCTCTCGAAGTTTGACAGGTGAGCCGCGGGAGACTCGCGAAGTCTCTTGTCTTGGAGGTTCCGAAGTTAGCTCCCAGAGTGAAATGACCCGATGTTTCGCAGGTATTACCGACGACCAAGTGAACCGGTGAAGCGCGTGTATTACAAGGATGGCCGGCCCTTGTCGTACAATCCGTTCGAAGTTTACGCACAGAGAGCGACCTTTGGCTACAACCCCTTCGCCTAACGGATGCGGATTGTCTGAGGGAGCGTGGCCGACTCGATCGATCCGAGGAGGCACGAATGTAAATAAATCGAAGGAAGAGAAGCGTTCCCCGCCGGGACGAGTTTCAGAAACTTCTCGAGTTCCAGAGCCGTGGTTCTCCTATTTATATATTTATTGAGCGCCAACCGTATCGAATAAACAACGGTCAAGTGAGACCGGGGAGGAACTCAGTATGTTGCTTTTCTCTCTGCTATAGTGTGTCATTGTGATAAGTTCATCCGAGTGGACCCGGAGGAATAGCATACGGAGCTCAGATTGTTGGTCGAGCGAAGCTTTCCGACCCGACGCTCCGAGCGGAATATTCATGAGATGGCGGGTTGATCTCAAGCGCGTCTCCTCTATTAGAGAGTTATAGCGTGGAATTAATTCCAGACTCATAAGCCTCAACAACCTGGGTGGCTTCGATAGAAGACGTGTCCTCCAGAGTCAGTGGGCAAAGCCTCTGACCCTTCCCAATGAAAGAACTAGTGTCGCGTTCACCCAAGCCTTTCCGACTCTTCTTCTAATTCAATGACCAACGACAAGTCTCCGCTAACAAATTATGTATCGCGGTGCACTGAACTGACGCGTCTCATACTTGTGTTTTCTCATCCCGTTCCCTTCCGATGAGCGCAAAAGCAGAGCTCGAGCCCGGCTTCTTCTAATGAATCGATTGTGAATTGTAAGCGATGAGGTTCCAGCATGAGATGTGCGATGCGACGCCACATCGTTCGTGAAGCATCATCGATAGAATTTCCGATTCTCCCAACGAGCCCAGCCTCACGGGATCCGAATTCGGGGTCAATAGTCTTCCCGCCATCTCCGCATTCCTGATCCAAAAAACCCCGACTCTCCGTGTGGACTTGGATTCATGTTCCAATGCCCACCGAATTTCCTATCTGGAAAATTAGGCGAGAAGTAGGCAGGCGAAATAGCAAGACTCAGTGCACAAGTCACGGAGCGACAGACCGACAATGGAACATTTCTAACCAAACAAGAAACGAACCGGCTTGCCCGCGAGCATCTGACTGAGAGAGAAACACTGGCCAGTGCGGCGGCCGCGAAGGCACCAGGACTGTGTTGCTCTGTCTGTCGGTGGGTCGTGCTGTGGCGGAAGGGTGAACGACATCAAGAGCAAGCATGAAGCCGCGGCGGCAAGAACGACAACGGTGAAAGCGCTGCTGTTTCTCTGCTCTTTTGGAAGAAGTGACTCCTTATGAGTTGCTGACGGCGCGCACAATTCAATAAATGCTGCGTCGATCGCTTCTGAGCTCCCATTAACCTCGTCTAGGCGCTGCATGGGCGGAGGTGGCGACGGCGACGGCGAGGACGGAGCAGGGTTACAACCCTCCGTCGCTGACCAATATACATATCACTCGTCATCGGATAGGTGATGGGATGTCACAACGCAACGAGCGACAACGAGCCGCCGCGAACCGACCTGGGAACGGAAACGCGGCTCGTTCGGGAGCAGATGCCGAGTCGCATTTCGTCGCTGTTTTTCTTCTAGATGCCGATGATGATTTGGGTCCAAACAAGAAATCTGGTCCGTTTTTCGCTGCTCGGAACGATTAGGAAAGTTGCGTGACTCTGCGCTAACGCATAAGACCAGTGACAAGGCTGTGATCTCGGACCACGTTGAGGACAAGAGCTGAGAAGGTAAGAGAGATGCTCTCTGAGTCTGCGGCGCGCTCGGCTTGGCGCTCGCTCGGAAGGGGAGGCCCGATCTCGGAACCAACTACTCAGTAGCCGACCAGCAGTGAGCGAGATGAGTGGGCCCGCCAACGGGGCCTTGTGAGGACGGTCTCGAACAAGGATTACGCAACAACCCCCATTATTTCCCGCTAGTTCGTGAAGTGTGTTCCCGAGTGCTCCATATTCGTACCTGCATCGTCTCATCAATCAATCTGTTCAAGCGACGAGTGTAGTTCAGTGCCTAGTGCGAAGCCATGTCGACGTCCGCAACAGTGACTCTGACTCTAAAGAGCAAACCTAAGATTCAGGCTATTCAGACTCCACCTCGGTAAGGGAATTATGCCACAAGTTCCATTCCTCCGAGCATTCCATCCGGAGAAGGTCTAGAGTTGAAAGTTTTGATCGTAGCGACTCAGCCGCGAGCATCGGGCCGCGAGAGGGGAAACATCGTTCCGTCGAAGTCCCGTGAACTCGACGAGATCTCTCGGACCCCTGGGTACTTCCCGCAATTACGTCGATTCCCTGACGGAATCGGACCCTTTCCAAATATCACCCAACGGAGGCTTCCCGTCGGACCGCGCTACCCTGATATCATGAGCAATGAGGGAGAAGTGGACTCGCTTCACCCGCCGAGCTCCCAAGTACAATGAGACGCATACAGTGACAAGATGACGGAGCGGTGATGGGCGATAAAGCGCCCTCGTTATTCTTGAGCATCGAGCCGATAATCATTCTTAAAGTGGAGCCCGCGAACTTGTTCCCTGACCATCCGGGGAGATCCTGTCGGGTCGTTTAGTTTGGTGCTGGACCGGTTCTGTCTCCATAGTTTGCCTGGCTGGCTGCGTGCCGGTCTGGAAGCCCAGAGAGAAGAGGGGCCTTCGGTTAGCTAGCTAGCCGCCTTGCTAGCTAGCACCGCCATCCAGCCAAGCAAGCAACCAAGCAAGAAACTAGCCAGCCAGACAGACACACATCCCATCTCCACGGTTAGCGCTGCTGGCGGCGGGGACGAGCGCCCGGCAAAATAGGAAAAGAAAGCGAATGAAATATATGCACACCTAATCCCTAATGGTACAAAGGCGCTCTTCGCGAGAACACATAGAAATCTCTGAAACCGGAGTTTCAATTGTTCTGGCTCACTGGCTTCCATTGTTAGTTAGCTAGCCTCGCTGAGAGAGTCATTTGGAAGCCGTGACTTCTCCTACGGGGTCCGAGCTCTATTCAGCTGGAACTTTAATAGTCGGCTGTCCGTGAGTCGCTGGCGACAGCGACGATCGATCAATTCGTCTCTTCATTTTTCCGAGGCTTTTTGTTCCGGTCTGTGAGTGAAGGCGTCCCGGAATGAACAGTCTATTCCCTTATGTTTTCCCAAGGCTGTTCCGCCATACGGAAACTCAATGAATTGAGAGTGATGTCCGGCTGACCGCGTCGGCTTACCTGCTGCTTTCGCGCAGGCCGCTCGGTTGGCCGGCCAGCCAGCTCGCCAGCCGGCCGGCCGATCGGTCGCCTTCCTGGCTGCTCGATGAAGACGTTGACGGTGAGAATAATCTGAATAGAATCCAACCTTCGAACCGGGGAGATTCTCCTAAACAGCTGAATGTGCAAGACTGGAAGCTGACTTCGCGGCGCTTGCGAGCTCTCTACGAGGCTCGTAGAGACGGCGGAGGAATCATTAGAAGTGACATTGGGTCCGCGATGCTTCTCACAGATCAAGATATCAATTCGAGCTACTGCACGAAACAGGAGCGGTTCGTAGGGAACATTCTCCATTCGTTTGTTTTCTCGATCTATCCAGGGGGCACGGGTTCTGAGACGCGTTTTCGAGTGGATCCGTCCTCAATGCCTCCGCAATCGATCGATCGCGCCGCGGATGAGAGCTTCCGGGAAGCTCTTCGGAAGCTGACAATCCGGAGAGATCTGGTATTGGAAGCCATGGTGGGAACACGGCGTCGTATTCGATGGAATCCGAAAATCGCCGACATCGACCTTGTCGCTCCGCTTGGCGTATTCATGCCTCGTTGAGACATCAATCCGTCGCTCCCTGCGAACAGAATAGCCCCCTGAAGTGCGACGCAGAACGTCCGTCACTTGCTTCCAGTGGCTTTCTTCTGTGCAGTGTCCTTTGACGGCCGTTGACCACCTACGTGAGCCGTGGGTCTTCGGCGGGATCCGGACGATTTGGCGAGAGAATCTCCGTGGCGACGAGTTGCTCATTGTCGGATGTTCCAGAATTTCCAAATTACGTTGGTTGATTGCGTGGGGTCCGCGTGCATCTGTCGATCTCCCGGAGTAATTCCGAAGAGGAGTCGATACGGCGATGGCAGGAAGCGGCCCAAGCCCAGGTTTGTTGACCGGAGTGGTGAGCCCCCGGATCTCCGGCGAGGAGTGTTCCGGGTCGCTGCTGCTCCTTCATAATATTGCCGATCAACTCGGAGAAATCTTCATGCAGGAGAGGTTGGAGCTGAACAAGCACCTATCACTCGAAGGAACCTGGCGTCCTGTGTCCAATGATAGTTCTTGAGGTGAATACATAATTATTATTCGCCCTGAGAACCTTCCTGGACTCGGCCCGGAAAGACCTATTCTGCATCCCTCAGTCTTTCAACGACCCGAGACCGGAGTGAAGATTTGAAGGTCTCTCACGTCAGGTATTGATTGTTCTCTGTCAGAGACCCGGAACAATTTCGCACAGCGCGCATTTAGCCCTTGTCTCCCAAAGCGCTTGGTGTGGCTTCGAAGACGAGTTCCGATTTGTCACGGACGATGTAGTCCACGGCTCTAGATGAATTCGATTCTAGCTTCCTGTCAGCGAGTCATCGCTCAGCGACACAAATGCGACCCCTAAGACGGCTCTGACCCAATGCACACGTATGTGTTTTTCGTTAAAGCGATCCACGAATCATCGGTTTACGAGAAATGGTTTCACCCACGGGTGTAGAGAAACAAGCTCGACGCATCTACAAAAAAAACGACTTTCGAGCTCTAGTCTCGCCATGAGTCAAAGTTTCGCCGATGCGGCGTCATCAAGACTCCCGAAGAAGAGGAAATCTTCCTTACGCTCTAAGTCGCAAAAGCTTGACTCACACAACCGAACGAGAGTTGACCTATTTGAAAACTGTAGGCGTTTTCCTTGCCTATCGACGAGCTATGAAAATGTGCGAGGAATTCTCTGCGAGGGAACCCGATGATCGCAATGCCGGCGATCGACGCGGTCCCGGGAACATATTTATGATCACAGGATATCGTCCGGGATCACACGAACAATCGGAGGTTTCCCGCAGATGATCTCAGAGCCTCTCCGATTGGACGTGGGATGATGGGGTACCGGGCCGCGACCAAGATAATTCCACTAAGGCGCATGGAGAACAGTCGGTGATTTGAGGAATCGTCTGGAGACCCATCCCCAGTTTCGAATCACGGTCAGCTCGATGGAAGATGGTGTGAAGGCTTCTCGAGTCCAGATGCCGGGTGGATATGGGCCAGAATGCAGGGAAAAAGATATTGAGTAAACATCTGCGGCGTGACTCATGGGAGCAGGTTCGGGGAGGCTATCCGCTCAGAGATTACAAATCACAGCGATCTCGAACTGATAATGGACCTGGAATTGATTTATGGAAACCTCGTCATGTGATGAAAGGGTTTCGATTAATCAAGGGAACTCCGAAGCTCCGGCTCAAACGCCTTCTTCTCTCCACAGATCACCCGGTACAGCAGTGAAGTTGAAACTAACGAAAGCACCACCTCCTCAATCTCCGGGCTTACCGGCCCCGGTCCAGCCCTCTAGTTCAGCTACTCCGTCAAGTGGAGCGGAACGAAAATCTCCGCCCAAGAACGGGACAACGACACCAAAACTCGCTCGGAAACTCTCTGTGTCAAGGAAACCGGAACCTCCGGCTCAGAAGCCCGAGCCCGTGCCTCCAAAAAAGGTGTTTTCACGCTTCTCGCTCAAACGAAACAGCGTAGACAAGACCATGACCACAGCAAAACAGATCGAAGCCGAGCAGAAACCCGATCCTCCAGTCGATCCCTTAGCCGAGCCCCCTAAGGAGACAAGCGCCCCGAAAACAGCCTCGAACGCTGTCGCGGTAAACGGAGCCCTGACCAATGGCCACTCGGCGAACGATGCCACGGGAAACTCGGGGACGGATCGCGGGGAGGAGAAAGCAGACGTTAAGAAGGCAGATCACAACGTGGCGAGCACGCACATCGTTCCGGAGGCTTCTCTCCCAAAAGAGAAAAATCGAAACGAAGCTTTCAGTCAATCTTCGGAAGCAGGTCCAGTGGCTGACAAGTCTAATCCTGGGCTGATTCCCGAGAGTGGAATATCTACGAAGAAGAAAGTGATTAAGAGAACTCTTGTGAATAAGAAACCTCCGGAAATCGATGGGACCTCGAATGGAGTTCTCGCCGCGCCAAAAGAAATCGCACAATCGCCAAGCACAGAACCGATAGGCATAGCGCCTCCGGAGTCGATAGAACCGGAGAAGGAGTCGGGAAGTGATTCGGTTCCGAACCAAGAATCGAATCACGTGGGAAAACGCGCCGAGGGAGAAGTAGATGATGCACGTATAGAAAGCACAAGCGACCAAGCAGAGCCGCGAAACCATGTCTCGGATTCCACAGCCACTGACGATGCCGAGGAAACCTCCACAGCATCGACGCTCACCCCAGTACCCTCCGATGACTTTTCTTCAACTCAAGACTTATTGCCCAAACCGGAGCGTGTAACCACCGCTGATGTAAATAATACTGACACCAATCAACCGCTAGCAATCGGAAGCCCCCCTCAACCTGTACAAAGCCTCCTCCCTGAGCTCAAACACCAGACTGACGTGATTGGCAAACCTCCGAAACCCGCATCGGAGAAACGCGAAGACACCTCGTCGACTAGTAAGACGTCGAACACCAGTGGGAAACCTCTACAGAAACCTCTCAATCTAGCTCAGAAGATCCTTGAAGCAGCTCTCCAGGTGAGTCCCGATCAAATCTCTCTCTTTCTTCCCAGGCACCCTGACTCCCGGATCGGGGATTTAATTCCTGAACTGTGAAGTGTAGCATCGGAATGAATATTATTTACTCGTAGGGATGAATAATGTGAATTTCTTTCAGAAAACGTCTGCTTTGACTTCCGCTAGTCCCAAAGCTCCTCAGCCGCCGCTGGCGGCGACTTCCTCAAGTTCGGCTCACGGCTCAACTTGTTCCCTGGTCGAGATGGCCCATCCTTTTGCTCCCACGAACTCTCAACCCCCCTCGAGACCGTCCTCCGTCATGGCGAACATCCAGACCGTTGACATCAGGAACCTAGGTGAGTGATTCCGCAACGAGAGTGAACCATCTGAAGCGTCGGATCGGAGGGCGGAGGTGGGACAGCTCCCATTTTCAGAGGTGGCCAAGCTTTCTCTGCGTGAAATTCAGTGCGTGAAGCTTACTCCGGAAAGCTAAGCTTGTGGTATCCAAGTCCGTTGAGCTCCCTTCGAGAACTTCAATCGATGAGCTCCACCGCGAGAAGTGCACTTCGCAAACTCTCTCTATGAGGGAGATCGCTGCTCGACATATGTTACATTGACTTGGAGGGTTCCGATTCCGCTGCCCGACGATATTCCTGGTGTAGGATCTTACGATCAACGCTTCGAAATTGACTTAAGCGGGAAGGACACCGCTCAACCTCAAGCCTCCGCTGGGACTGATGAGGTTGCGTTCGATAAAAAGATACTTTTGCCTGATTAGTAGAACTCGTTCATCTCTTCTGGAGGGACGATGCAGCGGATGGAGGGGCAGAATTTATCACGTTTCGACCGCAACTCCTTGAGCTTCCCGTCAAGTTGTTCCTCAGAACTCGCCCAGTAACGAAGCAGCGAAAGACGGGCTAGAAGTGTCGCTCGGTTAGAAACAACGCAAAAACAGTCATATATCTTTCGGTGCCGGTCTGTTCTCGAAAAAGCCTTCTCTAAAGCGTAAACAGATTTCGATACAATTTCGAAATGGGTCAGCGAACCGAGGTCTGGGATGCTCGCTCGACGATTGCTAAGTCATAGCTTCAATGCATATGGGGGAACGACGGAGGGACAACAAGCTCGTTCTCGAGGTCGCTCCGGCAAACGCTGGCTACAGTTCAATAAGATTCGGCCGGCGTGGATTGCTCTCTGAGCCCTTCCCGAGAGGGAAACGACCTTCAGACTTTCTCGGGGCCGATTGTTCGACATGGTCCGACGGAGATCGGGATCGGTTGCTTTCGTTGGCTGGGTAGCTCGAGGCAGAGCACAAGCACACGACGGCTGGCTCACTCAGCATATTCTCCATCGTTTACATTCAGTGCTTGGAACGATGCACCGACAGATCGGTGATCTCTGACGCCGAGCTGCGCTCAATTCTTCTTCCTCAACTCGAAATAAGTCAACGTGTTTGCCTAGGGGCTTTTGTCTAAAGGAATCGGTCAGAGAGTTTTCGTCGAATAAATCGATCAACATCCACCGGAGGAGGCGTACCTTCAGAGGAAGCAGCGGTCGCGACGGAAGCACAGAGGGTCGACTTTGACATTATTGATCTTTCTTTGCTGATGCGGACTAAGCCCGCTGGAAGGGAAATCTCTGCTAGGTGAAACAATAATCGTGTCTCCGTCTTCGTGCGCTTCCGAATCTCGGTGTTCGGAATCTCCATCAATGTTCGAGAAGCTAGCGGGTAGTTCTTCTCGTGGCATTCCAGCCGTCCGGCACTACGAGGTCCACCCACGGAATCTATCTCGGCGGTTCAGGTCGCTGGAGAATACAGAGAAATGAGTATCGTTTTCCACGGAATCCTTGTCAATGGGGATAGCGCTTCGTCCTGAAGGCTGCAGAGACGCTCGTTTCCGCTGCGAGGCATTCCGAGTTCAGACGTCTGTCGAAATCCCACACGTTTGTCTAGGTAATTCCTAGAAACGTAAACACTCAAATTCAGCGCGTCCTTCTATTACAGGTCAATTGCTTCGGAGTCCGACACCACGACCTCTATCGGTTCTCGATGCTGAACGGCCAGATGAAGGTGATAACAAAGAAGGTGATCTCGTCGAATCCTCCTGTTTCCGCGGCAGCTTGTTTCCATATCCAGACAACGCCTCGTCATCAGGTGTCAGCTGTTCATTGAGCACGAACTCGCTGGCCACCACCCTAGCTCAATCTCGTTCTGTGTCTCCGGAATCCTTGATATCTCTATCGGTTTGTCAGAGTAATGTTTCGTCGCGGCACAACTCGAAGAAGGTCAGTGCGAATGAATCGAGTTCAAGCTAGAAATACGGGCTGGAATAAGTCCCAGGATCGTATTTCGCAAATGACAGAAAGCTCCAAGTTCTCAATAAGCGTGTATCAGTTCGGATATGCGATCGGCAGCCTTGGCTGTGGGTGCTACGCCAGGGTTCCCAGCGGTATCAGCACAAGACTCGCATCACACTCACGCGAACATGAACCACTTCGGTCATTGAATCAGCGTTCCGGCATATCAAAGGGTGATCTGGTTGTAGTACAATGTACCATCAACCCTTGGCGTGCTCTCACGCCCATTCGAACACTTGTCCATGGAATTGTGACACGGGAGAGAGATTCCGCCACCGTCTCATTTTTATTTCCAGGAAAACTTCAGATCCGAGTCATCTGAGATTCGGGGTGACCAACAAGCTGTTGATGCCCTGGAAAGAAGGCAGACGAGGTCAGTGATCCGAGAGCTATAGATCCCTCTCAAATCAGCTCCGACCTGAGCTATCGATTCGCAAATCAGCGGCGAATTGGCAGAGCCCGCGGTCGGCGATGATCCGGGCATCCTAGAAACTTCGATTACTTAGCTGACACTAATCTCGATTTTCAAGGTTGGAAAACGATCTTCGAGAAGCTCACACTTCCCTCTCTCGTGAGAGAGCGAACTTGGTGAAGCTGCAAGAGGTGAGCGTAGATGAATTCTCGATGCTCCTATGTATTGAGATCTGAATCTCGTTGAAGTGGCGTGCGCTCCAGAATTCGGAGGATGAAGAGTGCTATATTTGTCGCCGACGGGTCTCGATTCAACAAGTACAATTCCTAAGGAACTCAATCAAGCTCGATACGAGCGGAACGATGCGCAACAAAGACTCGATTCTGTCATCGCAGAATCGGTACGAAAAGAAAAACTCGTTCAGAAACTTCAACGCGAACTCCACAGTACTACCGATCATGAAAATTCCACAGAAGTTGAGGTACCTGGCCAAAACTCAGAGGATAGAAGCGCGAAAAAGTTCACGTTTCGAGAATACGCATTTCGTCTCATTTCCTTGGCGATAATAGAGCCCTTTCGAATCAGGTCGGCATGCTCAAGCGCGAGCAGGCGCGCCTCGAAACTCAGGTCTCGAGTCAGCAGGAGGACATACAGGATTTACAATCTCAATTGCAACTCCTCCGAGGGCAGAACAAACAAATGCAAGAGGAGATGACGAAACAGAGTGAACAGTATAAAAGTGAGCTGAAGTCTAGGGAAAGAGAACTCGAACAGGTAAATATTACGCTCTACTCCTCTCGAGGCTCGAGATGATCCGGAGAATCGGGATCCTATTCGCCTGATCGAGGGAATGAGTTCTAGGAACTAAAGAAAGCATTGATTATCCCACAGATCAAGAGCGCTGCGCACAACGAAGTGGCTCACTATCAGAATATGTTAAAAGAAACCCAGGAGCAGCGACGCGAGCTCCTGCGCAAGAACTCGGAACTGCAAGACAACAGATCAGAATTGATACAGCAGGTGAGACCGCAGAGGGAGTAAAGAACGAAGTATGGAATCGGGAACTCTGCGCGTGATCCACGCTGACTGAGTGCCCTTTTCGGGATACCGCGCTACTCCTCTGAGTGGATACCCGACTACGGAGTTTTCGGACATGAAGGACGCACGTTGTGATGGGGATGAAGAACTGAAACTCTCAATATTATCCTAGGTGAGGGAGGTGGGAGACCAAGCTGGCAACGAAAAGCGTTTGAAACGCTGCCTGTACAGAACGCTTGTGCTCCTGAGAGACGCAAGAGTCACGATAGAGCATATGAGAGCAACACAACCTAGCAGAACGCATCTAAGCAAGTTAGTTGGCTCCTTTCTACGATTTAAGCCGAAGTCAGTCTGGTCTAATGCCTTTGAAACTCCAGCGAACTACGGCCCTTATTTACGATCCATAGATTGAGGCAGAAAGCTGAAGAAGCGGATCAGCTGAAAGAGATCGCCGAGCGAACTAAGGAATCAGCAATAGCGCAGAGTGAGCAGCTGGAGCAGGCACTCGAACAGGTTTGGTTTTTTCGCATATTCTTGGATTCTTCGTGTCCCGGTCATGAAGTTTCGCCCCCCCCTTCCTCGCGGGATCGATGACTCGATGTTTCGGGCTCTCCGCAGATGGCACAAACCCGCAACTTCCTTCAGACTCGCGCGGAGAAACTCGCGAGCGATAATAAGCAGCTCCAGGGTCAGCTCGATGATCTGGTCGTAGAGCACAGTGAACTCGAAGATAGATATAAGAAACAAATCAGCGTAAATTGCAACGAACAGGTGCGCGATCCAGTTATTTCAAGGTTGACGGATTTCCGAGGGTGGAGCGAGCTGGAAACGAAATGGCAACATAGATGCATCAAGGTGTGCCTGAACAAATCCGTTTGAACATTCCAGGAGGCCCGGGAAGAACAAGCGAATAAAATCGTTAAGCTAGAGGCTCAAGTTGAAACTTTAGAATCAAGAATTCAACAGATGCGCTTCGAACGACAGGTCTGTTCTGGAGGTCGCAGAATTCATAACCTCATTAAGAGCCTGACTCCAGATGGGCGGCCGCCGACGCTGATTGGGGGCCCGTGAGGCTCTCCTGAATTCATATCCATCTTTTGACAGGTTGAAGACGATTGTAAAGTGAATTCCGTCTTGAACACATTCGAAACGAGAACCAATCAGCTGGAGTTGAAGCTCGAGACTGAGAAACTAGACAAGCACAAGCTTCAGGTATCTATGGGAGAGCGACACGGACAGTCCGAGGAATAGGAAGTTTGGCACGCCCAAGTAACGCCATTGGGTGTCATTCCAGACGCAATTCAACCGTTTATCGGATCAGTTGGAGAACATGAGGCGGGAACTCGACTCCGCTCAGAAGAGGGAGGCGAGCCTTCAAATCACCACAACAAATCAGCAGAGGTAATGTCCGAACACTGTACAGCGTTCTCTGCAGCTGATAGTGCTCACTCAGAGGAATTCTCGGACACTAGATTGGAGAATTAGAGAGTTGGAGACACAAAAATTCAAGCCCCTCCCATCCGCCTCAGGTGCTTGCTGGACATGCGCCGAGAGCTGGCAGATACCCGGGATCGCAATTGTCAGATGCGTATGGAGAGACAGACTCTGGTGAGTCGTTTTTCCGAGCTTTTCGAGCATCCGTTTTCGCCCCAACATAAATAGCAGAGGAAAAAATTCGGAAGGATCGCGAGCAGGAACTGAACTCGACATTTGTTCCCAGGACTCCCAGCTCGAGGAGCTCCTAGAAGAAGTTCGACATCTGCAAACGTGCTTACGCGTCGCAAACCAGCGCATCCGGGATCTAGAAATCGCGCTCGAAACAACTGATCCTATCCAGATCGAGAACATCATGTAAGTTCGGAACATTGGCACGGAGAGAACGGTTGATCGGGGATTGGGTAAAGTTCCGATACACGGCTGAAGTCCTTGTTTTTCTCCGAATCAAACAGGGAGAGCATAATTGAGGATTCCGCCAGTGACGACTACGAGGACGCCGACGAGAGCACGCAAGCGAAGTAGCATATCGCGCTCGGTGTATCGTCCCACTGTTTTTTCTCCTCTCACTGTAAAAATAGGCGATATATTTAGGGGAACGGAACGATGAGGAATAATTTAATAAAGCGAATTTCTGTTTACGACGCCGTCGTCATCAATGCAGAGGAAGGCGGACGGTCGAAACTCTTCCCTCTGCCTTATCATCAGATCCTGTCGATAAGGGGACCATCAAGGGAATCTTCTAGAGCGATGAGGATCAAGAACGGGACTGTGATCTTCCGAAGGAATTAGTTGGCTCCACTGAGCCTAACCGGTCTCATTTATTTTACTTAAATATGTATATTTAGAAATACGCTCTCTGAAATTCATACGATTCCCCACGAACAGGGCAATCGTGGTCCTAAAGGTTCATGGGTTCCGCGGGACCCCTGACCAATCGCTATGATACAGCTAGATACAATGTGACGTGGGAAATATTCAAAAACCTCTTGAACGGGACCGTCATTTGATGAACTGAGGGAAGAAACCTTAGCTGCAGATAAAATAGCTTATCATCGCTATAGCGATACGCAATTTTCCGATCGTTCATTACGTTCATCAGTCGTAGTCGCCTTTGATCATGAAATTCGTCTAAAGCAGAAAAAAATGATGTTGCATTTTGTGCGAATAAGCAGAACTCCGGGAAGTCCTGCTGGCCACTCATTTCCCCATCGAGAGCATTCCTTGTCTCCTCGCGCTCGTGCGACCCACGTTCCCAGGCTAGCGGGATATTCGCTCGCCCAGAACAATCAGTCTCTGGATAATCATTCGACCGATGTCGAATGAGTTCAGAGTCTTATGGCTTGCGAGGCGTGGACTGTTGGCGGTCAGCGATACTTCTTTGCTTCACTAGAAGATCGCCACGATTCTTCATGAAATGCAGATAGCGTTCGATGAGATCTCCCGAACCGAGGAAACTCGATAGGTGAACTCCGAAGGATGCCCATCGTTTCTCACAATTCGCCTCTAGGCGCCGCGCTTCCTCGAGCTCCAGCTCCATCTTCTCAAGTTTCTGAACGAGTTGAGCCTGCAATGCACGAACGTTCGAATTATATGCATCCGTCCGGATCGGCGCGCTGTCCCGTCATCTGGACCTATATCAGTCCTTCCTATCATGTCGCAGAACGACGCAGAGGAATTTTCTAGCGGAAAACTCACTTTGTAAGTTGCTGCGCCCTCTGCCGCTCCGTTGAGGTTCGCAGTAGTTCTACCGATTCGTAGCGAGAGGTTGACTACGAGAGCAGCTATATGATCAACTTCTGAGACGTAATTCGTGAATTTTCTCAATTCGTTCGTTTTTTTCAGCGCTTCTAATTTAGCTTTCAGCTCGCTCTCGAATAAGTTGTTTACACGAATTTCTTCTTTGACATCTGCCTCGTCCCTAGAGAGCTTGCTTTTGGGAGGATTGCCTTTAGGAACGGCTTGGTTGGGGTCGCTCTTCCTTTGCTGCGGCTGGAATACGGGAGTATGGACATTATTTGACTGCTCGCCGCCAGTGTATTCTCGGAAGATAGGCGAACATTGTTCTCAAAAGTCAAGAATCAGACGGAACGCGATTCAACAGACATCATCAGGGAGCTGGACGATGATCCCCGGAGACCTACCTTCAAAATGGACTTTTCCGAGTGATCCTTTGGTTCCGTGGTTGAGGCTTCGTCCTCGTCGTCGAGACAGGTTCCGTAGCCGTCATCAAATCTTCTACGCACCGACTGCGTGTCGCCATCTTGTTTCATGGGTCTCGCCGGGGTGGGTTTCCCACAGGTTTGTGGAGGTTTCACCGCATCCGGCTGGGGAAGTGCCGATGATGAAGTCTCCGTCGGACCACCGTTCCATGCTTGACACGGGGCAGAGTCGCGAGGAGTCTGCTCCTCACTGGGACTAGCCAACGGTATGTAGACCATCTTGGCCATGACTAAGGACGAATCATTGCTCCTCGTTCGTTGTCGAAGTTTCTCAGGTTTCTCTTTGATTGGAGGGGGAGTCGGGTAGAAGGTCTGTTTCAATTGCATGTTGAGCTTGAATGTTTTGGGGGGAGGTAGAGGCGGCTTTTTCTTCTCGTTCCTAGGCGGTTCGATCTGTTGAGAATCCTTCGGTCGACGGACCACCCCGTGGAGCAGCTCCGATGATTTGAACAATTTCGGAGGGAGCTCAGGGGGCACGCTACTGTCCTCTAGGAGTTTGACAGCCATGGGTTTTATAGGAGTAGGTTTTTCAGCCGATTCCGGTGGCTCGTTTCGAAACTGGGTCGGTTTGGCACCAACAGAGGCCTCTTGCCTCTGCCGCAAGTAGCTCAGGACAGCCTGTTTCTGAATTTGCTTGATGTCCTGCTCAGGGAGCTTCGCCCTCCTCGTCAGTGAATCCCGAGGACGCCCGATGTCTTCCGTTGAATCCACCGGGTCGTGCTGGAGACTAGACTTCTGAACGTCGACTTCCTCGATTTTCTCCCCGGGAATGTGACTGTTCACGCTGCTACTGCTCACAGTCGTACCTTTCGTATTATTGTTATTATTATTGCTGATGTTGATAGTACTGCTGCTCAGGTTCTTCATCTGGTTCTCGAAATATAATACACTTTCGCTACAATGTCGCTCCACCGAAGGAATTTTGGCACTGTGAGCGACGCCCTCTTTCGCTGGGAGCGGGTATCGAGACGTTACGCGTTCACCGAAGCCTCCCATCATCGTTGAGCCGTCGAGAGAAGACTGTGGAGAGACTCGACCCGTGTCAGCTACGGTCGACTGCCCGGATTCGAATCCGGAACTTTGGTTGGAGCTGCGGACGGAGAAAGCGCTCAAATCGGAATAGGAATCTCCCCATTTCAATTCAGATCCAACGGAATCGATGTATGTCGATGAGTCCGAGTTGTCCCCCGTCACACGATCGGCCACACCGTTTTGATTTGGCCATGCAGATTTGTCATCCTGATTCGCAAGAGGGTCACTGGCTGAGCGCAAGTGCCGCTCTTGTTGAGCTGAATCCGAGCCCCCGACTTCTTCGTAGATGTCTTCATAAGATTTACTCGGTGATGTCCTATCCGCTTCAGTCTTCTGCTTCTGCTGTCGAGAGAGCCACGAAGCAACCGTCTTCCGGTCGGAATTCATTGATTCGCTTTGTTTGAGAAGATCACACGATGAGCTGCAAAGGATATATAAATCTTGAATCATCCGCCGATGGAATCGGTCCATGCCCAGTGGAGAAATCAGTGATCAGGAATAGTATCCGGGGAATCCGATATTCCTCATCCTATTGAACTCACGTTTTAGCTCCCAGGTATTTAAGAGATTCCTTGGATTTAGATGATGCCAATGTGTCGTAGGTCACGCTAGCAGGGGAGAAGCGACGATGTGCGTTTTCGTGCTCCCCGACACATTTCGGGCCCGAAGGGGATGTTTGGATGGCGTTGTTCAAGCCAGGTGATGACAAAGATCCGAAGCCGGCACAAGATAGTCCACCGACGTACGATCCTGAGGGTAGGCTGAGAGGTTCCGAAACTGCCATTGGTGAGTCCCAAGAGGGCTGTGACCTCCTGTAAGCGGGAAGAAAGTCCATGGCATGAGTACAAGTTTAAAGCAGGAAAGAACTTCGCTGCTCCGATGCATGAGGAATCATTCGTCGTCGGAGACTCAACGCCCGATCTCGTTCATTGCTACAATCGTAACAAAGTGGAAACAAGGATCAAGCACACTCCCAATAAGCGCAGTCGATTCGCGGGGAGGTCTACAGTCTACTGAATGCCAGGAATTGTCATGAAAATTATCTAGTCGATGCTCATCGAGCTGCAGTAGGGTTTGTGCTCGAATAGTCGTTCCTATTGCGATCCAGAAGCTCGACATCAGGGGTCCGTCGATGGATCCACTCGCAGCGACCTGAGGATTCCGCCACCGATGCGAAATAGGAATATGCGCGATGAGAACCCCCGAGCTCTGGCAATTAACACAACAAGATAGAGCTCGAGAGCTGGCATTTGGATAGATACCTTGCGCGACCTATGGTTTTCCTGAGGGCTCGACCACACTTCACTTTGAAACGTTTCCATTCACTTTCGCGCTCAACTATGATACTGTAGGTGTGAGAGCCGCAAAACATCATCGGCGTGTCGTTGCATCAGCTGCGTCTAGCACTGCACATCTGAGCGGTGCGAAGAGAAATTCTGGCATGGGTTCATCGGATCACCCTCTCTACCACTAGATCTGAAGAAACATGCCTCGATCTGCCCTCTCGGAAATCCTCATCAGTTAATGAGTCGCACTTGAGCCATCTGCTATTCTTATGTGCGATCGGTTCGCTCCTCAGTAGTATTTCTCGGATCATGTGTTCATCATTGGGAGATTGACCGAAATGAAGCAGAAGCCGGGGAATTCCCCGAAAATCACCCTGGAGCCGGTGGACCCGCCAAGCGACGAACGAGTAGAGGCTCAGACATGCGAATCGATACGAGTGAGTCACACGATGTATTAGGTGGATTTCCAGCGGTCTTGAGCCGATGGAGCGCTTTGGACATCTGATGCCGACCAGAACAGACCGGATGCCACGACATCGTTGATAAGGAGCGTTGAGTCATACGATGGGAGGGCTCGGGAGCACACTGAACAAAATGAACAGTCTCGGCTTGAAGAACGCATGGCCGCGAGTACAAGTCTCCGAGGAGGAGCGTATCCTCCGCTGAGAAGCACTCGGAAATCTCGCGGTCACCGTGGAGGAGCTATTTCGGTAGACACAATTCAGCGACTTTCAAGTCACACCCGGACGGAATGCAATGATCGATGCTGTGCTACGGTTTTTTCTCCTTTTGCTTCCTCAGGTTGTACAACACAAATGTGTGTCATATATTTTCTGGACTGTTCGTTTGACTGTGCAAATAACTTCCCCGGTCCACACCCTGCACGTCATTACAATCGGCAAAATAAGATTTGCTCAGTTTTGATCGTGCGGCGGGCAGCTAGGGCCCAGCTACTGGCGACGCCGCGGGACGGGCGGGAGGGATCGATCCTGATGAAACAACGCACGGTTGCAGCGTCGCCTCTTTCAGTCTCAAGTCCGACAATACCGGAGGCAGAAAATCGAAGGAGTCAGTCTCGACGCTCCATGAAAGAGTTCAATGATAGTAATCACAATGTAACGACTTGAGACGGGGGAGAATGGAGCAATCCCATCGCTCCATTTCCATTTCCTCATTCCATACTCGCCCTCCTTGTTTTTAAGATGGGTTTTTCATCAGTTTTCAGCCGGCGCTGGGAACATCCAGGCCCGTGAACCATTTGTTAGCTTTGACAGTATCGATCAGAATCGGTAGATCCGATAGGACACGATAACAAAGGCGTAACGAATATCGAAGTTTAACGCGGCTCGAGCCGATGCGAGGAGGAAAGGAGAGCAATGAAAAATTCACTTCGGAAGGATGTCAACGATAATCGACACATTGGAACTTTCTCGACAGAGCCGTTCGCCACCACACAGGCGGCATTCCCTCCGAGCGAAGGCACGGAATAATTCGTTTTTTTTCTTGAAATTGTTCGCTTCACAGTGGCTTCAACAATTGCTATATCACAAATATTGGTAGCAAAAAAAAGAAGAAAAACCACGAACTCGCTTTGAACGGATTTGAGTAGCGGTCACGAAGTTGGGGGAACTGATGGACGAGATGAACTGAAAAAAGAGTCACATGCTACTCCGTCTGTGCCACCAATGGAGCAGGGCATCAGAAAGACACGAACTTTCCGAACCTCGTTTTCCCACTGCCCGCTGGGAACGTGAGGGACCGAGATTGCGTTTCTCTCGTCAGCTCGCACAATGTCAGCCTACATCTTCGTCCGATCTGCTCGCGATCCTTGAGCTTTGCGAGGACGCTCCCCAATATTTCCTATCGATGTCGCTGTCACTTTTCTTTCAAATATTCAAAAGGTCGTCCATACCGCAGAGGAACTCAGTCCCGGGAGGTGGCCGAAGCGGTCTAATTCCACGCGCTCCTAATTCAGCGACGGGACACCAATGCGGAAATATTGAGAAAGACTCTTGTCGAAGGGACTTCTGTAAAATCTGCGAGAAGCGAGACGAATTGTTGAAACGAAAACGCGAAGAATAAAGAATGACCGATCTGATATTGTCGACTGTCGAAGTGTGAGGGCGAATCCATTCTTGAACGGAGGAGAGGAATGGCAACAAGAAGCGATTTCGTGCCCTCTCGGAATCGACCGTTACGAAACAGCAAAAACAAGGGAACCAAAACGCGACCGGTGATGGAAATCGTTCCATCGAGCAGCATTGAATTCTTGCGAAAATACTACTTTAGGTTCCGAGTGGGACATGTGGATCTGATCGAGGTTCGGAATCCGGAAGAGATGAAGCGAGTTCGAGATTTGAGCCGCGGTCGAGTCGGACCGCATTGACGTCTCCCGAAGCTTTGACGGCCCGAGCAACGATTTTCGTTTCGAGCAATATATTGCAGTCTTCTCTTCGAGGATTTCCTCAGACCCACACTTACGATGTCTGTATGGAGCCTCTGTGAGAATGTTCATTCGTGCTCAGTACCTGGTGGGCCGTGAACGCCGCGCCGCGTCCCATGTAGTTCGAATAGCTCACGAGTCTAACTAAGCGCGAGCGAGGCTCTAGTCCTCGTTCGAAGGCGACTGTTTCCGCCAACACGTAAAAGTAGCCTATTCAAGTGAGGGACTTCAAGGAAAGTGATTCTTGAGAAAAACTTTCTCCGGAGACCGGCGTTGGAGCATAGGCGATCCCCGGGGCATTTCCCAAATTAGTTTCTCAAGGACGCGGCTATTCGTCGGAGCACGACACAAACGCCTTATTGACCCGCAGAACTCGAGCACCGAATCATATGGTCCAGGAATGCGACAATCGCCGTCGTCCGATGATCCCGCGTTTGGCAGATTGACTAGGGATGTGTCGCCGTCTCATTTATGAAATCATCCAGAGAAGGGAAAAAATGCCTGTGCGCCTATCGAGTGTGATCAGCGATCGGCACGCGACGCTTCCCCATGCGGAAGACACCCACCCACCTCAGACGGCAAGACACTTCGCGGACCAGAGTGGACGCGAGAAGAATTATACGAGCTCTTCAAGGATTTACGCAATATCGCTGGATTATGGATGAAGTAAATCAGTAAGAGCCAAAAGCGAGGTATCGACAATGGTGACAACAGCATCGGAAGCATAAACAACAAAAGCTTCGACGACGGTGGCGGCGACTACGACAACAAAGTGATCCATCGTTCGCTCGGTGTGCACAATGGGTGGTTGGCTGCCCAGTGCGGCCGGTGGATGACAGACTTTCATCGCAATGGCGGCGGCGACGACGACGACGCTGAGGCATTTCAGGGCGGCGAATCCCGTCCGGCTGGTCGTCCGGTCAGTGGAACACAGAGCACCCGATCAAAGATCTGTTCGTTTGCTTGCTCGACGGCGGTGGCGGCGGCGGTGACCATCCAAACGACCTGACGAGCGTCCACCGTACTTTGTCCGGTGTCGTCGTCGTGTTCGGTCCGTCCGTTCGTCTGTCAGCTGAGCAGTCAGGGCGGGTAGGCCGATGCCAACGTTTCTTGCTCCGGCACAATCTACGATTGGTGGTCCTTTGTTTCTCTTGTTCGTTTGTCGGTCCGACTGACTGACTGACTAGATGCTTGGTTGGGTGGCAGGCTGGTCGAATGGATCGGATTGTGTATTTACTCGCATCTTTTTCGTTGTTCAGCCGATCTTCGCCTCTTTGAGAACAATCAAACTAGAGCCAAGATGCTCCCGCGATACTCCTCGAGCGGCTGAAAGCATTTCTCGGCCAACCTCCCACAAGTCAAGCGTGCAACACTGACCGCAAACTTGGACTCGTCACATTTCCGCCAAGATTGCAGACCGATCCTTCTTCCTTCCCCCGCGGTTTCCCGACCTCAGAGCGGCTCTCCAACCCGGCGGAATGAGGAATTCATGAGATCCTCGTCGATTGAGAGAATGGCGACATACCATTTAAGTCATATTCTCATTGGTATGACATCCACTTGGTCAGCTGCGACGGTCAGAATTCCGTTTCGACGTGAAGTTCAGCGTCATTAGTGAGGGGAGTTCCCCTGGAAGATTGAGGAAGCTGGATGCAGCTCCTTTTCCGAAGTACGCTCAGGCACGCTTGGAAATATCGTTCCCCTTGTCTCAGCTGTCACTTCGGCGAGAACTGATCGCAGCCGCTCGACGATTCATTATTGCCATGGCCGTTCCGAATGCGAAGTGATATTTTGTTTCCGAATGCGTCGGCGACCGCGAAAATCTGCTCTGAAATTAGCGTTTTCGTTTTCTCAACCGCACCCTGTCTTTCCCCTCTCTTGATGGGAGTTTTCCGTCGCGGTGCTCGAGAAGCTGCTGATCTAGGAGCGAGCTTTATCACACGACGCACACTAAATGTTTTTCGTCGCCAAGTGACGCAACAAAAACGTCATTGGCGATAGCCGGTGACTCCTCGGGGAGGATTCCGAAGTTCGATGCTCTGCAAACCCATCCTGGAACGCGGCGAGTGAAAGTGCTCGACTGTTGACAAAAGCTGATGATCGAGATGATGACGTTGTTGGCCATGAGCACAATAGTTACACTCAGGACAGAATGAGGTTTAGGCTGCCCGATTCAAAGTCATCACGCCTTCGTTCAACCCTGCGGTCCCAGAAGGATGGACGATTTAGACTACCGATCATTACCGGTATACGCAATACGAAGATGGTCTAGAAATCTAACGCGATAGATGGAGAGCCTAGAACTAGCAACTAGCTGAACTGGCTCCAAGGCTTCGAAGTGCCGAAAATTTCAATCGGGTTCGATTGGTCGACCGGGAACTTCCCAAACGAATAGGTACATCGAAGGCGAGGCGGAAACCCTCCGATGATGATTACCGCGAACGCGGCTTTTGCCACGCGAGGAGAATGTTGGCGAACGTACAAAAAGCTCTTAGGCTGTCGGAGCTGTCGAAAGCATGGATTATCTCTTCAAGAATTTTTTTTATAGCGGTAGCCATTGGCGGAAAGTATTTCTGTTCGTTCTTCTGTAACAAAACTGGACGTTTAGCCGGTCTCAACGTTACCATTATGATTTCGTCCGCCTCCGCGAGTTGCAAAACTTTGCAAGAACTAAGTGATGGATAGGTGGAGCAGGGAGGGAACAAAGATTGCAGTAAGTGCCTTCTGGTGTGAAATTCGCTTCGGCGAGATCGTGTGTACCTAATGAGAGACGTCAGTGTTCCTTTTTTCCCATCGGGATCCAATCCCGAATATCAAATGACCGGGAGGTCGGGATTCCGCCTTCAGCTTAAGGCCCCGGTTGTAACATGTGCTGGATTGAACAACGGATCTCAGGGTGGGAGGTGGGGGTGACTCGGATTCCGAAAGCGCCCGGAGATACGGAATGATGCACGTACATATGTTACTCCTCCAGGCCCGGCGTGAGCATTCCTACCGGGACGAGGAGCGGGCGGCTCTTCTCACTCAGCCTCCGAATGCTCATGGTATCTTCATAATAATTGACGACCGATCTCTCGATAAGACAAATGCCGGGATGTGATGCATCAATTCAGAAAAGCACCATCGTTTTCGTCCCATGAGAAGGCGTCATTTCCGTCAGAGAGATTGTCAGCTCGACATCTCTTTACAAGCAGCTTGGAGCCATCAGTCAAGTACTATTCATCCATTCGTCTGTTCACCCATTCATTCCTCCTTTTGCCCAAGCCCTTTCGATCGCGACCTTGAGACCCCACAGACCCTCCCGACGGGCCTCTATCTCTTCTCAAAATTCATATCCTAGTAGCTCGAGACAAGCCCCGCGCCATTACCGCGAAATTCCGAAAGCGCAACCGCGACAACGACGACGATATCGCAGTGACATGTCCGTTACCCGTCAGGCCGACTGAGCGCAAAGCGATGTACGGGGACAGTGGCACCGCGCGACCCTCAACTAAGGCTGCGACGGACGACGCTTCAGCCCCCGACAACGTCGATACAGAAGACCGAGCCGAAGGAGAAATATGACGAAAAAAACAAGAGATCTTCGTATCTGGGAAGAACATTCGACCGTTGTCGTGTTGCCGTTTCATTGAATCATTCCGTATGCCGAAACAATCGACGACGGCGATTGCGACTTCAGGAAGCGAGATTACTTGGTGCATTATACAATTCGTGAATTATTGCACCCCGTAGTTTTTGACTCGTACACAGCAGCTCATGAATACGTTGTTACTCGCAAAACGTTCCGGAACGATCGTCCGTGTCGACGGCGATTCGAAGGCATAGCTCAGTCGGATCGCATTAGTTTCCACACGATCGAGGGTGAAGTTCGATGCTTCCTGACGAGAGACAATGGACCACTCCCGCGTGTTCGTATGTCACCCTGGGATTGCGATACATCTGAAATCGTCTCGGCGGCGTTTCTGACGCCGACAGATCCATCCCGGCGATTTCGATTTGAGATTCGTAGTGATTCTCATCGGCTCTCCACTGCAATCCATCATTGTAGGTTGTTGCCTCATCATTTATCGGAGAAATGGTCGTTCATTCAAATTGTTTCAAGGAACGGACAAGCAAGCGGTCGGGAACGAGCCGGCGGACACACAGAAATCGGGACGGCAAGCCGGCGCAGCGGCGGGATGTAGGATCGCATAAGTTTAGCGTTGTTTTGATCGAATCGTCTGACGCCATTCAGCGCTCAATGGCGAGCGATCATCACGTGCACGTCACCGGCGTTTAAACACAGAGACGCGCTAGGAGAGCCGTAAGACGAAGTCTTTTCAGGCAAAGCCCTCCGCAACATCCGTAAGGCTCGCTGGCTGACCGGGGCGACTTGCGGCACTTTATTCGTGCGCTTTATTCATTCAAAGTGGAGCACCACACGAAAATCATCAACACTGTTTAGATTACTTTTCCGCCGTTACTGTTTTGAGGCAGCCAACGCAGACATTCCGTTTCTCAAAAGACTTTCTTTCGGAGTCATCCAGCTCGGGCAGCGGCAGTTATACTCAGTCCGTCGAACAACGGCCGTCGCGGCGGCCGAGACTTGTCGACTCAAAAACCGCGGGCGACGAAGAGATGCGATTAGCCGTCGTCGTCGTCAAGCTTGCCGCACTATGGTGGCCGTTCTCTTGGGTCTTTTTCTTCTTCTCGGGCAAATGGCCTTCCGCTTTTTGGTGACCAAAAGAAAAGATTCCAGAGGAAGCAAAGAGTATCGCTTAGACAGACGGCAAACCCACGGCGGCTTTGAATAGAATGCTCTCTCGTTGAAATAGAGCGATCGGATAGTACCTAGATGGATTGTGATGAATGCGGCCCCGAAGAGAAATATTATCACCTTAGCCGGACGACGGGCTGGTCGCCCAAACGTCGGTTCGTGCGTCCATCCACCGCCCGTTTCCGTCTACGAGTCCACCGATTTGAGTGGCGGACACGGATTCCACTGGCAGAGAGGGGATACGGGGAGAAAAAAATCCTATATACGAACATTGTCCCCGAATCAATCGGTGCCGGAGAAAGTCGACTGATTCCGACTGGAACGCATAAGCGGTCCCAAAGTCCGTCGGCGACTCTGTTTGACCGATTGACGGTCGATCGATCGGTCGGACGATCGGATAGGCAGACCGCTTACGTGAAGATACACCGAGCCTCGTATCTGAAGCGAATGATCTCTCAGTGAATGAGACGGCTTGATGGATAGCTCGTAGAGTTCGAACGACGGATCTCCTCTCGACAGAGACTCGGACCCTCAGGCACGCGAGGGGGGGATGAAATTTTTGCTTCGATGCTATTCGCGCCTCGCAGTCAGCGGCAGCTTCTCCAAAGACCGCTATCGGATACCGATGATGATTTTCACTGCGTTGCTTGGCGTGGTGAACGTTACCGCAGTCACAATGGACTCGGACTCAGTCAGTCACGCGGTCATCGTCTGGCGGTGTCGTCGTCGTCGATCGGAAGCTTAGTTCATTGAACGACATTCCTCGCTCGCGGTAAGGAATTCCGCTCAAAGGAGAAAGAACATCAAGAACGATTGTTTCCAACTTCTCGCCGTCTTCGTGTCTGCGTCAGCGAAAGTTCTAGGACGCCCCATCCAGGCGTCTGACGTTTCTTCCTAATCTTATAAGCGAGAATAACTCGTTGAGCCGTTCAGATGGTGCGCCCAGACGTCTCCGGGGCGTTAACACGGAACGCGTCGTACTTTCTGTTGATCTTCTTTTCGTGTTTTTCTCAGCTACGGCCTATTGGAAACATCTGCGGCGAGACCGAAGCTGAACACACCGAGCTGCCCTGAACACATTTCGAATATTCTTACGGATCTGGTCCGTGGTCAGAGGGAGCATCTGACAGAGCCAGATTGCTAAAGAATGCTCGTAGACACAGCCACAGTTTTTACTTGGAGTCGATTCGGGAGAATCATCACACGAACGTCGTAGTGCACCGGGTCACCACGCAGGTGAACGGATGGACTTTCCGCTCAAGAAAATGTCGAGAAAATAATTTCCCCCGAATGCCGACCGTGTCGGATGATGTTGAACCGAAGCTCCGAAAAAACGTCCAAGGACGGATCCTCCGCCGAAGACGCCCAAGATGCTCTGGAAAATACGTCGATAGCCTCCCGCTCAGGGACATGCTGTGTCGATGTAACCTCAAATAAGGCCGGATGTTTGTTCAAATCAATCGGCGAAGCCGCCGCTGGCGCGGGCGAATACGGACAGCTGCCTTTCGTGCCCGAACGCGTCGTCTCTGACTGCTCGCTTTCCTGCTGCATGTATGACGACAATTGTTCAGAGCGTTTTTTCTTTTCCCACTTTCGGAGTAACAGAAAATAACTGCTTCCCCTTCGGTACCAGCGTCGCTCCGCGCTGCATACGTCGAGCCAAAGGAATCGATAGCGGCCGACGCGACGCAGCATCGAAGGTACTGTAATCGGTTCGAGTATGGAATCCGAAAAAAAACAAAAGCATACTCTCTCTTCTCTCAGGGAAGGAGTGGGTTTTTCAGGTCTCTCAATTCCTTCAATGTCCTGGTCGTATGCTCGCATTTGTCCTGAATGATCGTACGAGATGCGCGGAGCTCAGGCTGCATCAGACCACATACATATATCCGGACAGCTCCCTTGAATAATGACCGCGTCATTTCACAGGAGTTCTCTCGTTCCGAATGCGGTAGAACGGATGGGGATGACGAAAGAGAATTTCAGAAAATTTTGCACAACTCCATCGCCTCGCGGCTCCGGGAATATCAGGTGCGCGTATTCTCCGTTCCGTCATTATCTGAGTCATGCAGTACGGGAAGTACCATCGGATCGAAGAACAGCGACGAATTCAGTGTCAATACGCAGTGAGCTTTTCCTCCTTTCACTTTGTAAGTCGCGGTTTCTGGATGTGTGCATCGCATCACCGATTGAGGACCCCAGCTGGCGTCGCCGATGACAAGCGATTGGAAATTCGGGGAACCGAAGAAAATAGGAACAGACTAGCGAAAATGAGGTAACGAACGAAGAGCACACAGACTGTGCACCAGCGACCTTGCCAATGACAGCCGAAGGCTATGTCAGATGCAAACAAAGCGACGCACAAGCGAGGTGCCAAATAAAAATGTATGGTTTAGTCGTTGACGATGTCACATCAGCATTACTATTCCGCTTTATGCGTATCGAAGCGTACCGACTCCTGGTTAACGTTTCCTCGTGCGTTGTATCGCGATGCGCCGAGAGCGGAATCGACTTCGCTGTTGAGAAGGCTCCGCTACATCTACGTCAACGTCAAAGACGACGGCAGCAGCCGCGCACCGCTGACCAGTAACGCATACTATTCTATACGATCCCACATAATGATATCGCAACGTGAGACTTTCCAATTCCGTCGTCGACTCGCTAATACCAAGGTTCTGGGTCCACAGCGTATGATACTTCTTATTTGAGACGTTGAATTTTATGGCCTGGTCCGATCATGTTCAGTTGTAAAATTCGCCGCTGCTTCGCATAACCGACAATCGACAGCGGTACTCTCCTGAGACGGTGAAATACAGTCCCTAAAGGAAGAGTTTTAATAAGTTCTGATGATGGCTTCAGGTACTATATCGAAATCTCCAGCGACGATTTCAATGACCGTGGCGAGGCGGCTATGGATCCGCCTCCGGCTCGAGCGCGGAACTGGAGTTCTTTTCAAGCTTTCGGTAGTCTTGAGAAAAATCTTACGTAGTATAGGCGTCACGCCAACAACGTCTGGCTTGTCTGGCATGGAAATCGGGGAAGTCATTCTTACCGATCAGACGAATCTGCTTCTTTCGGTGCGCCGAATAAGAGTCCGAGCTTGATTGAAACGAAAATGAAATTCGAACTTCGTGCCTTCGAAATCCCAGCAGTGCATTCTCACTACATAAGTTCCGACGTATTCCGTCTGAACCCAATAAGGGACGTGTCTCCGACTCGATCGGGGCGCACTAGAGGAATGCTCGGAGTTTTGTAAGAGTGACGTATCCTCGTTTCGTTCTTTTCCGAGAAACCCCCCTGGACGGCACTTCCATCGCTTTCTGATAATCCGAAGAGGTAGATATCGCATATTAATCAGCCATGTGTTGCCCGACGGTTGCAGAAACGTCCGATTCAACGTACCGCGTAATCACGATACGCCACAGCCGTCGACACCGACTGTCAATGGACACAGCGCGCGTGGATTTTTTGGTCAAAACAGTGGTACGGCGGGCAGAGGAGAAAGCGCAAAAACAGTGTTTCGTGCGTGCGTTTCGCCCCTTGTGGATTCGAAGGAAACACTCAAAAACAATTTTCAGGGGTGAAACTACACATATCGAGTGGATGCAGGTCTGAAAATGCCTTGTTACACAACCTTGATCTGCATCACCACTGACTGCTCAACACGTCTATCAACAGGGAAAGCCGGTGAATAGTGACCCACCACGCGATCCAACGGAAGAATTACGGCTCCGGCGCACCACCATTTTACAAGGAAATAGAAACTCAATTTGAATATGAAGGATCGTTACAATAGCACAGAGGCGAGCAGGGATTTTCCGAGTTCGGGGATTCTGCTGAATATCGCAGTCACGGTTTATCCGATCGCGACTGATTTCGAAGCCAAGCAGTTGATTCTACGGCGGCTCTCCATGAGCCCATCACAGAATCAGAGTAGGTGCTCGGCTCACTTCCGTGTTAGACTTGGATGGACAACGAGCAGGGTTTGAATCAAGAGGGATCGTTCGAAGCGAGAGCTCCCCATGAGCTTCGTTCCGGAGGCCATGCCCTATCTACGGGAATCAAAAGCGGAACCGAATACGGAGAGCACCGATCCGAACTCAGCCACTTGTCCTCGGAATCGGATATCAGTGCTCCCGCCAAGTGCACCGGATGAAAACGCGATCTCTGGGCACCGTCTTCTTCGGCATTGGATTTCCAATAGCCGTCAGATTCTGTGGCTGGAATCTTACGCACGTATGACTCACGTCCTCGAAGAATGAAGTCACCGTTTAAAAGGAGGATTATAAAAACATCCAATGCTGGCCCTTGGGAACCACGATTACCGTTGGCCGGCTCTCATAATATTCCTACAGCGAGTGGAGGGTCCTCCCATGAATTGATCGAGATTGGAAACCATGATGCGTTTCGCCCTCGTTTCCCCAAAGGCCTACGCGGTCGATATCGTATAAGACCAGGAGAAGAGACCTACATCAAACGCCGACAATGCGATCCTATGTTTCTAGAGTTGGAACTCTTCCGATTGTCCCGCCGTTCGCTATTTAAACGATTTGCGGGTCGACAAGGAAGAACGGAAATCCACTAACAGCTACATTTTACAAAGCGTTGTAGTTATCTGCCCACCAGGACGACCGCAAATTCTCAAACGTTATTCCGTCCGCTGAGTCATCATCTGGATCTGCATCCAGGTCCGCCACGAGCGAAGTGAGACAATAAACAAGCGAAATCCGTACGTCGGCCGAGAGTGAAATTATATGAAGTGAACGAGGGATAACATTGATAATAATAGAACATTTGCACTTCGCGCCGATCCCGCTGTCGCGTCGCTCGCTCCGGAAGGGCGTCGCGGATGGAAAGCTGAGGTTGCCTTCGACGGTCGTAATATGACGGCGCTCATGCATCTCCAGTCGGAAGTGTGTTTATTTAGGAGACGGGGGACTCGGCCGGGTCAGCTGGATATATACGCGAATGGAGATAGTGCGTCGACGCTCGGACTGGATAGTCGACTTTATGTCGAAGCAATGACATCGTAGAGGGGAACTTCCGGAGACACACAGATAGATGCAGCCACGAACCAGAAGATACAGCAGCCCTTCCACGACCATCACCAAGAGTATCGAATAGCTGACGGCGGAACGAACAGAACTAGATCTGGATGAACCGTACACAGCCACGAGGGATGTCAACACGGAGCATCCCAAAACGATTTCGACCGGCAACTCGCTTAGAACAATCGTGAGAAGCCTTCCCATACGTCAGGGCCGCTGGAACGGATGCCTTGTCGAAAGCGAGGCCCCCGGGTTCCCCCCGAATTCACGAGGGATATCCCCCGGCCAGAGTTCCCCGGAGCCGGGAGATGCGGATCGATCGGAATCTCCCCTGTTCATTCTCGCCCATCGGGGATTCCAGTGATTGACTTGCCGGGTACTAGAGCGGATTTTCATCGATCGGTCGAACATGAATCCACTCGGGAGGAGTGAGCATCGGCCGGACGCGGGTCAGAAAACAATGCAAGCTGACTGTTCCGTCAGATACATGCAGGGTTTCTGTTTCAGGTCGTCGTTCGGCAACAGTTGAACTCTCTGCATCGCTCGATCCTACCGGGCGCGATATTCTGGACTTATATTAATCGAAAGCGGTGGGAGGCTCTTATATGCGACACTTCCCGGAACTCCACCGCCGAATTCCCATTCTCCATGCTCCGAACCATGTAGGATCCGTCACAATCAGCAAATCGGAAAAAAGGCGAAAGGACGAGAGTCCATATACGCTGTTACATACATTCCTGTCGTGGACTTCTTCCTCTCACTTCGTCGGTATCAACCAGCTAGAAGGGAGCAGGGCAGCATCGGCGAGTCGGCCGCGGCTACTACCGCTGGAATATCCCACGGTCCATCGCATCGACCGAAGTCCGTATCGCAGACGAACAGAATGCTCGAGCTAATCCGGTGTTCGCTATTAACTCTATTTGGTCTGAAGTGAGCGACTGAGCTGTGCGGCATTAACGTTCCTGGCGTCAGAAATTCCTCCAGATACCTCGCGTCCGGAGTCAGTTGCGCCAGAGAACCAAGAGATTTTCTGTTACGCAAAACTTAATCAAAGCTCTCCACAATTCCCTGACCGTGTCGACCGAGAAAAATAATAATAAGACCGAATAAGTTCATAACGATCTCCGTTCGGCGGGCGTTACGCGTCCCGCGAATGAACGAGCCAAATGAGTTCGAAAGAGAGCCTGAATATCAAGCAGCTGATCCAGGTCTTGAGACGACCGGGAGATTTGAAAGACTTCCTCCACATCCGACGGGAGCCGCAAGTTTGTTTCTGTGGAGTTTTATATCCGCGCTCATCGAAGAGCATCTACATCCGTCCGACTCGAAGGTCACGCATTATTGCGAGATTTCGTTTCAGACTGTTTCTCGACGCTGGAGGACGGCTCCCTTCGAGCCTGTTATCCACGATGACAGGAATGAGGTAGTGAGAGCGCCCGATCCGGTGACGCTGTCAGAAGCACGAGACCCGAGGAGGCGCGCGATCTCCCGGGTGAGCAGAAATTAGCGCCGCTCACTGGGTGCTTTCTAGTTTCTTCTCCTTCGCCAGATACCCGCTGTTTTCCACCCTCATGTCGAGCTGCAGACCATCATCGAGCCGAAGGATTAGTCATCTTGAGGAGAACTCACCAGCTCTTAAAGACGATCCAGTTTCGAATGTTTGGGCTCTCCATGCATGCTTGACTTGTAACTACCGGTGCACCATTAACGAAATTCCAGTCGGGCGTAACGAGCACCACCTGAAGCTACACTGGAGGCACGCATTCCCAAACAGGAGCACGGGAAGAACACAGCGATAGTTTTGGGAGTAACTTGATCACGCTTTGAGGCGCAACGGCGGAGAGAAGACTCTTCTCGGCGGAGCTGTGGCGCTGCTGGTGACGACCTCTTATCCGCGTGGATGAAGGACGCCGGGAATCGAGTGCTTCTTCAAAAACGAACTTCGCCAGGCGAAGAGTTCCGTCCGCCGTTTTTCCTATCAATCTGGCATATCCTAGACACAACGGCAGAGCGGGATTTCTGGACGTCTGCATCATCGACTTTCCGCTTCTCTTTCCACGCAGCGGAGAAAGGGTCTTTCGCTGCCGTCACTCACAGCCGGCCAACCGAACCGGGATGCGAGCGAAGCGCTTTCTTAAGAGATCAAATTCATTTGCTATACTATCCCGTGCGCCTTCCTTGAATTCAGAGCTGGGCGATCGCTAGTTCAATACTCCACGCTCCCGACGGATCCGGAGTCGGATGTCGTGTCGTGACTCTTCTACGGAGCGCACAGGGACAAGCCCGAATCTATGCAACAGGCTCTCTGATGCGGGCGAGCCCGGAAATTATCCTATTCGAGTTTCTGATTGTTTTTCGGATTTTCGAGAAACTGGTCGTGAGGGCGGCGACTCCAACAACGAATTGCGCTTGATCGCATCGACAATCTCCCGATAGGAACTCCGGGGCATCGGATTCCCACGAGAACGGGTAAATTCTCGGTTTTGGATATTTCGGTACGAGGTTGCTCAAAGGTCGTCAGTCCCTCTTTATCAAGCGGCGCCGCCACGAGAGATAGATAGAATGATCTAACGGGCGATTTTTCTTGACGCTTTGTTGTGATGCTAATGATGCCGTAGTTCGAATCGAGATCTATAGAACAAGCCTCTCTCAGGGGCGAGAATCGCAGGCTATTAATTTGCTCTCCCGATAGTGGAACGTAGATAAACGATTTTCGCCACGTCAGGCATCTGCAAATCCACTACTCCCTAGCAGAACCACGATTTCGGCATCTGTTCTGAGAGATACGATTGCGGATTGACAGTTGACCAGAATCTCGCTCGACGCTTCAAATGAAAAACCTGCAACTGCCCGGAACTCTCGATTCGCTCTCAGAGCGTTGCAAATCAGAGACTCCTATCGTTGCTTCCCAAGATCGAACGCGGCTCTGCAGATCACCCGTCAGAGTTGGGGTTCGCCACAAGCCTCAAGGCACATACAGGGAGGGCAGAAGCTAAATAGACGGATGCACGATATCGACGGCTTTCGTTGCGTCGCGCAAACCGAGACTCGGAACGATACGCATGCAGTCCGGCGAGGGGGCGTGATGAGGCTCCCGAATGCGTTACATTTCTGCAGTATTCCGCCAATAATCGTCTGTCACAAGCTGCGCAGCATGTTGACGAGTCGTTTAGCGAAGCTTCGGTCTGTTCTGATCACGTTCTTGCCGAGATCATACGAACAAACTCCGTTTTAGAGGTTACGTCTCGTTATTCTCTAGTCTTTTTGACGTTACGTCATGACATATCATGAGGAATGAACCAGCGATTCAACAAGCGAGTAAGTTATAACGTTCTTTCGTTGTTGTCGATCCGCCTTTTGAATGAAAGTGACACGTTTTGAATAACTCAACACTCCTCGGACGTGCTTAGCGAACACAATGACTCTATTCAGGTTCGCTATCCGCAAGCGTCGGGATTAAGCTCAGCTCTCTCCCTGAATTGAAACTGGCGGGCTCGATACGCATCCAGAATAAGCGGGCGCGACTGACTGAGTATTCTCCGCTACATTTTTGGCTGTATGCTCTTTCATCTAAAGGGTCCGATCTAAGGACATTGGATAATTTCAGCGTCGAAACAAACCTGAAGCTTCTAGCTTCCACTGGGGATCAACAACAAAATCGAGAATCCCAAGAAACTTTCTTTCTGATGTTTAGACGAGCCGAAATCGAACGAAGCAGATGCGCACCCTTCACGAAGTTCTCAAGCCCTTCGCGGAGCCTCAGGGACAAAGCCTGAGAGAACTCTCAGAAGCAGTTATAGAACAAAACGAAGGTATCCGGTGAAAGGAACATTAGCAGAACTCCGCTCTTGTCAGCATCAGGAGCCCGCTCGCTCAATTTTCCGGTCCATTCTTCTCCGTGAGGCTTGATTCCTTCTGAATTATTTCTCATACAAAAAATCCCAAATTTCACTGGAAGGTTGCTCGGCTCGGGAAGTTGGCGTCGATCCACGTCAAATATCGCCACGCGTTTATCTCAGGTAGGTGGTAAATAACTAATTGGTTCGGTCAAATACCGCGCTCACTAAAGAGACACCCGGTGCCAATAGCCCCAGGAAACGATTTTTCATTCCTTCTTGATGAGGTTCGCACGCGTCGTCTGCGGAGGTAAATTCCCTATTGCTCCGAGGACCGAATCAACGTCGAACTTTGTCGCTCATTGCAACTCTTGAACATCGAATCGAACGGATGGTCACCGACAATCTATCCGATACGCCTGGCACTACTCACCTCAGCATGGAATTCGATGCGCTGCCGCACAAAAACAGAGCGTTCACGTAGTCGGGTTCCGAGCAGACACTGGCCTCGTACCCGGAATCTTTTGTCAACTTTCGTTGAGGATTCGCTTGCGTTTTTCGCAGAGGACTTCCGCCGGTTTGGCCATCATCGAGATCGTTGGACGTTCGTTGGGGGCTGCAATGGAACACTCCTATGAAGGCCGTGGTTGAGGGTGGAATTCATGTTTGAGAGCTCAGGGAACAATTCGAGAGCAGAGAGTGCTAGATGGCCAAGAACAGATGAAAACAGCAGACTCGCCAAAGAGAGTCGAGGGGAAACTCACAATCGCTGCTTCCTGATCGAGTCCGATGCGGCCGAGTTATTCTCTTGGAAATCCAATCCGTATTCTAGTTCTTGACTGAAAGGGATGAAAAATCGCGCTACTTAGGAATGCTCGTAGAGCGCTCCGGAGCGGCGAATCAGCGTCAAGTCAACTTCGGATGAGACCAGCATTCATGGATCGACGACGGTGAACGGGCATCACTTATACTCTTAGCGTCCACACACAGCTCCCTTCTGGCTCTGAATCGACGGGAGGATGAGGATGGAATCCGATGGAGGAACGGATTGGAACAGTCGAATTCGAGAGCGTCTTGAGTTGTTCTCGATCATGATGCCAAGAAGGAGAGGGGCGGGAGCGAGAAATGATTGTTCGGAGAGCGGAGATTCCCGGAGGGGTCGTGACAGCCCGCGATCCCCTCTGTGAGTGAGTCACTGAATATTTTACGCAGACGCGGAACAGGGTCGATCATTGCTAGGGCTGAAGATTCTTTGCGGACCGCTATTTTTCCGCGAATATTCGCGGGAATTTCCGGCTGCTTCTCGTAGAGTTTCAATGGAGGCAGCGAATTTCCGCGAATTTAGCGGTTTTCCGCGAAAGATCTTCAGCCCCAATCATTGCTTAAGCAGCCCTTGATTCTATGGAAATCTGATCGATGCGGCACTTCTGAACTTTTCCGATTCCCCCGTGACCCCTTCTCTCCGCGATACTCCGGAGTTTTCGGCAGCAATGATCGCAATCTATTACCTGACTTTATCGATGCACAATATTGTTCTTGTCTCCTCTTGAACAGCCAGCGGAGGTGTTTTATTGAGCGCGGGTTCGGCTGTGCTGAGCACATGGTCGCCCGGTCGTGACTTCGAAGAATGTCTTCGCACAACTTGCCTCGATGCGTCCGACACTGTTGAATAAAAGCATTCGTAAGCTCTCAAATCACTGAATCGATTCGGTCGGGTCAGGTGTTGGGAATCCGCTCCAATTGATTCGAATAAAGCACTTCAGTCCATTCGCTCACGTCGATCATTACCTGCCAGAAGAGCCGAACTTTGAGCTTTGCGTGTCCGAGAAAGGTCTCGATGGCTCCCCCATTCTCTGCGCAGAACGTCGTCCCCAAGTCCCTTCCGTCCTTTGGGCAGGTCATCGATGAGAACCTGGAACACAGATTTTATTCAATTTTACTCTTCTGACGATCCCAGAAGACTGGGCTGACGAAGAATCCGTTCCGGAATCCGGCGGGCGGCTTGATTCGAACTACTCCCGAAGATTTCTCTTTCGCATGGAACTAATCGCTGATCGATAATGGGGATCCAGATCTTCGGAAAACCGAATTTGCGATAAAAATCAATCGCAATATAATTGTTCTCATTGATGAGCCGTCACAAATGCTGATAAAGGCAAATGAACGGCTGGATCCGGAGGAGATGCAGTCCACCGATATCGCTCGAAGCGAAGAATCCGAGCAGAGCAGAACATGTGGCGTGAGTTACTGAACGAGAGTGCGTGCGTGCTCGCGCGCGTCTTTGCAGGTACTCACGGAAACGGACGTCGACTGTGCGTGCTTGTGGCTCCGATGACGAAGACTCTGTCTAAGAGAGTTGGCTCGCGACCATAGCGACGACGCTGATGCGTTCCGCTCTTTTTCGCCACGTTCCTTTTCTTTCTCCGACCTGAAAAACAGAATAAAACGAACCGTTTAGCATACGCAGTGATGATCCCGCTCATCCATCGGGAAGCAGGAATTATGAGCAGTGAACTGCGGTGTTCGGACACCGGGTTGAACGACAGGCGACGTTCAAGCGTAAGCTGTCCGTTGAAAACTCGACCGTAAGATCCCGGAGCGTCGGTCGCGGGTCGATCGACTCTCCCATACTAGAACCCTGGCGTTCTGATCTAAGTTCTCATCGCTGGGAGGATTCCTCGGTAGCTCACAGATTTCCGGTGTGTGCCAGCATTATCTCGCCAAAACCGAACATAAGCACTTTCGGAGTGACTTCTCGATTCGCACGATCGAAACCCCTCGCTTACGGCGGGAATGCTCCGGTACAGGCGGGTCCACGGGCCGTTGCCACGGAGGCTTTCATGAGAGAGTTTGTTCCCGAATTTCTGAGACAGAAATAGCGATTCGATATGTCTGTCCAGTTCGGCCGTCCGTTTACCTGTCCGTTTGGATCACTAACAGACTAGCCCGTTCATCGACGGTCTGGCGAGCGCTGGCGGACCGCTCTTCATGCGTGAACCCACAGCTGAAGCGACAGATGTGTCGCGAATGGATATTCAGAAACTCAGCGCGGGAGTGTCTCCCTCCCGATGAATCGGGGGGAACAGCTCGGAAATCCAAATCGACCTCGAGACACTGGCGAGTATCCCGAAATTTTCCACTGTCTTGACACATCAGATAGTTCGTCAAGAGCAGTGGCGGA